>NC_135895.1:17320156-17913582 GCF_964194155.1 Cetorhinus maximus | reverse complement strand
TGCAGCTTTCGCGCTCACCACGCTGCCACCACCTCCCAAGCCAGGCAGGTGACTTTGCCACTCATCCTGCAGCCAGGGGGGTAGAGCACACCCTGGCGAGCCTCCATGGCATCCAGCAGTCGCTTGAGGACCGGTCGTTGAAGTGGTGGGGGTAGGGCTGCAATCTTTTTGCCTTTGCTGGCCATGTCTCCCAGGCAGTGGTGGCGATGAGCACTTTGATTGCAGCTGCCCTTTAAAGATGGCAGCCGGTGTGATGCAACAGTGGGGTGATGGCAGGTGGGCGAATGACAGCCCACCCGCCATGGAAACGGTGTGTTTCCCGGTAGTGCATAATAATGAGGCAGGCTCAGGAAGATAAGGTGTGAAAACTCACCATTTGCGCCGGCAGGCAGGACTCCGTTTTACCCTCCTGCTACCGCACTTAAGTGCAATTCTGGGAAAATTCCACCCTATGGCCCAGTGAGGATCATTCAATCTCATTGGTTGAAGAGCTTTCTTGGCCTGCTCAGAGATGTCACATATTCAATGTAGTTGGCACGCACTGGATCAGCTGTCAGATTAGAGCATTTCTCTGCTTAAAAAGCCACAAAATTTTGTGGGCAACTGTCAGTGAGGTGATGGCCATGAAATCTGGGCTGTTCCATTCCATGGATGATTTCAGGCTATCTGCCATCAGTTGAGGATCCGACAAGTAATTGGAAGTCACAATAAACTTGCAGGTTTCTCCTGCATCCAAAAAGCATATCTTTGACTAAGTCATCAGCTGTAATCTACAGGCAGTGTGATTGTGACCCAAGCTGTGTAACCTGTAACCCAGTGAAGATGGATTGATCGCTAGGTTTTTTTTTTAAGAATGATTGGCAAGGTCTACAACCACAGAAAATCGTGTAGTCTGAGATCAGAGTTATGCTACAGGGGGTACCAAGGTCTAGAATCTTAAACTGCAAGAGTGCCACAAATGTTACTAATGCCAACCCTGACGGACAAGTCTGGTTTTGAAGCCATAATAATGACTCAGTTAGGTGTTTTGAGGCAATCTAAAGCCAGCCAATGAGCATTCACCTACTCACCATAAAGGTCCTTTGGCAACAGCATTGCTCTGCATTTCGTGCAGGAACCTCAGCAGATTACGAGTTGACTGACGTTGAGAATTTGGCATTTTTGATTCCTTTGGGGCCACCCATGGTGTCTACCACAATTTTTTTTTATATATACAGGATGACAGAGATTTTAAGTTAATTTATTAATGCTCCAAATTAAAAAACATAAGAAATAGTAGGCCATTCGGCCCTCGAGCCTGCTCCACCATTCATTATCATGGCTGATCTGTTTGCATTTCGACTTCCACATCCCCATCCACCCCCAATAACCTTTGATTCCCTTACCTAACAAGAATCTATCTCCCATGCCTTAAAAAATATTCAGTGACCCCCACTTCCACCACATTCTGAGGCAGAAAGTTCCAAAGTCGCACAACCCTCAAAAAAATTTCTCTTCCTCTGTCCTAAAAGGGCGATGCCTAATTTTAAAAAGAGTGCCCCCTAGTTCTGGACTCACCCACCAGAGGAAACATCCTTCCCACGTCCACCTTGTCAAGACAGTTCAGGATCTTATGTACCTCAATCAAGTCATCCCTCACTCTTCTAAACTCCAGTGGAAACAAGCCCAGTCTGTCCAACCTTTCCTTATAAGACAACCCACTCATTCCAGGCATACAGCCTATGAACTGCCTCCAACACATTTACATCCTTCCTTAAATAAGGAGACCAAAACTGCACAGTATTCAAGATACGGTCTCACTAATGCCCTGTATAACTGAAGCATAACATCCTTACTTTTATGTTCAATCCCTCTCGTAATAAAGGATAACCTTCCATTAGCCGCCTTAATTATTTGCTGTACCTGCATACTAACTTTGTGACTCATGCACTAGAACACCTAGATCCCTCTGCACCTCGGAATTTTGCAGCCGTTCTCTGTTTGAGTAACGCTCAGCTTTTTTATTCTTCATGCCAAAGTGAACAACTTCACATTTTCCCACATTAAAACTCTATTTGCCAGATATTTGCCCACTCACTCAACCTATATATAGCAGTCTGCAACCTCCTTACGCCCTCTTCACAACATACTTTCCTACCTTTCTTTGCATCATCTGCAAATTTAGCCAGCATACCACCGCTCCCCTCATCTAAGTCATTGATATAAGTTGTGTAAACTTGAGGCCGTAGTACAGGCCCCTGCGAGACTCCGCAGAAATGCTTGAAGCTTTCATGTTTCCAGTGGAGATTACTAACATATTTCTGAACCTGTTTTACCATTTGAGCTACCTCTCACTAAAGTGGTTAGAAAGATATTCAATATTTTAAGTTACAGATTGGGGTGGTGTGGTGTGGAGAAGATGCTGTTAAAAAATGTCACCTATGAATAAGCAGAGATTGTACAAAGAATTATCCTCTTCCCGACCCCTTTATTTGCAAGCAATTCCTATACTTACAATCACTTGTACTTTTCTCTACTGTGGAAGGACTGACAAAGTTCAGTAATTGAACTTTGAGGCACCTTGCTATACTGACAGAGATACTGTCACTTATGAATTCAACTGAGCTATATCCTAGATTATTTGAATTGTCAGTTTTAATAGATGGTTCAATTCACAATGTTCTTCAAAGAACCAAATGTACCGGCATACATAGAAAACTGTGACCACAAATGAAAAAAAAAACAATTTAGCCAGATTTTAGAAGACCCGACAAACTTGAGATATACCTTGGTCTACACACAAATCAGTGTTCAAATCCAGTCCGGACTATTGTGGCCCCCATCTTTTGGCTGTGGGGGATTTACATGAAATGTGCTGAAACAATTTCAGTCCAATTTCTAGTCAGCATGAGCCTACAGCACAAAACTGTCCTTTGGATTGATGCTGTGAGGAAGTGGGAAGAAAAATGTCAGATTTGCACAGTAGGTGGTGTACTTCTGCATTGGGATTGCAGCAGGGCTTTATTTTGCATTTGGTTGCAAATTCCTAATCCAAGTGTTTGATACTGCATCTCGATGAAGTATGATAAATTCCATTCCCCATTATCAACATCACTGTGTGCAATAAATTTACATTTAAAAATTTGAAATACACCTGAAGAAAGTATGTTTCCAAAATATCTGATTTCTCTTAGGCATGTCTTTGAGATCTCAGACCTTGCTAGACAGCAATGAGCAGAGAGAATTTAAAAAAAAATTCATTTGCAGGACATGGGCATCACTGGCTAGGCCAGCATTTATAGCCAGTCTCTAATTGCCCTCAAGAATCAAACAGAATTGTGAATTTGAAGAGGGTAAAGGGGAGGTAGTTTCACAATCTGTAATGTTCCAAAGTTGTGTACACATATTAATCCTGGATATTGCTATATTTCTAGTGGTCTGCTGTATTGTTGTCTGTTTCTTTTTCAAATTGAAGATAGCTACCAGATCAACATACAAGATACACGTTAAAAGATTAAATCGGAAATAAAACTGAATAAAAGCATTTGCACATACCACTCTGGAAGTCAACAGGGAGAAGAATTTGATATGGCTAAAATTGTGCAGTTAAGTCATTGTCGCATGTAATCATTCTTGCGTATGTCAGATACGAGCATGCCTATTGCATCAATTCTTTTCCTAAAAGCAACTAAGAAAAAACAAATGTAGAAATGATCATCCTAACTGTTATACACAAAAACAACTTACTGGGAGTACAGTATGTGCAGAATGGCTTGACCCAAAGACCGAAGAGGAACTTATGAAGGTGATATTTTGTTCCTCAGCCAAGTTTAGCCAGGGGATAGTAAGGTTATTGATACCAACAACAACTCTATACTTCAGAGAAAAAGGACTCAAAGAGGTTTATTTTGTGATAAGGAGATTTATTTTAAAACAGAATCTTCCATGTACCAACTGTGATTGATCTGCTTCCCTATTATTGCTAGTAAAGTGGGCAGCTTCTAAGTATGCAACCATTACCTTGTTGTTACTTTGTCCACAACTTTCCATTTTTCAAGATCCAAATTTAATTTGGTGCCACATGATGTGAGGTTGGGCAACTTAAGTCAATGGAAACCAGTTGGTGTAAAATGTCGACAACGAATGCATTATACATAAAGTACTGACCCAACCAGCAGCCAGTATCTCTCAACATTGTCGTCATCCATCCAGATTCTTTCTGGATTTGATAGTGCAAGAAAGCGACACTGTTCTAAACATAAATTCATTGACATGTCAAAATGTTGTGGAAGAGTCACACTTATTGAGTATACTTATGTACTCAATATACTTATTCTGCAAGGGATGCAACGATAGAAAAAGTGACACTCTGAAGGAGTTAGCAACCGACATCAACACAGTAAATTTGCTTCAAGACTGTGCAGCAACAAGTGTGTGTATAGTGACATTTTTTAAAAATCCCAGAGTCTCAGTGCTTCACAGGAGCATTTTAAAACAATTCATGACACTGGGCTACATCAGATAAACAAAGCTTAGTCAAAGAGTTAGGTTTTATGGTTTGTCTTAAAGTGGGAAAGCAAGTAGACAGGCAGAGGTAGAGGAAAGGTATACCAGAGCTTAAGGCCGAGCCAGCTGAAGGCATGGCTACTAATGATGGAGCATTAAAAACTGGGGATGCTCAAGAGGGCAGAATTAAAGGAGCACAGACATCTTGGAGGGTTGTGGGCCTGGAGGAGATGAGAAAGAAGGATGGGAGAGGTCATGGAGGGATTTTGTTATGACCCCAGCCCATGTTACTACTGGACAAGCCAGATCTCAGGATGTAACCTGCCTTGATAGATCCTTTTATTTTTTTGTTTAGATACATGGAGAGTGGCTACTGAAGAGAATCACAGGAGTCAGCTGATGAACTTTTAACAAAAGAATAAAACATTTATTAAACAAGAAAAGATGAACTATATTACAATACTCCTTCACCCACAACTATACCTTTACAGATATATACAAATTTGCAAGGATAACACAAGCTACAAAAACTATCTTTTACTCTAATGTCTACAGTAAGTACACAGTCCATGTAAATCAATAGGTGACCTGTGGTCAGGCACACCATACTCTGAAACCAAGTGACAAATGCCACCCCAAACAGATGCTATGGATTCTTCATCAACTCCCCCCAGCCTTATCACACCGTGAGTCAAGCAGTCTCACTGAACTCCATCTTTCACATGAGGATTTCCAATCTCCACTTGAAGAACTCTTTGGAACCTTCTCCCAAACCAACACTCTCTCTCAGTTGCCTTCCACAAGGGTCCATTCTTCAGGGTTTCAGACTCTCCTTTTGATGTTCCTCTCCCCTGGATCGCCACGTGCATTCAAGCTTCCTTCCATGCACTCTCTCTCATGCAGCTGTGCTAACAGAACACCACTGCTTCACAAGCCCATAGTAAAGAGTTACAGGCCTTCAGCTGTCTCCTTGGATCTTCTGGCTTCTTGCAAGCCTGTATTACTTTAAATCTGTGTCCTGCAGCTTCTCCCTTTAAGCTTGGAACCTTTCACTGCTCATCACAACCTCACTTAAGAGTACCTTCTCCAGATTGCTGTTCATTCCCTTTGAATACAAGGTCTTCACGGGACCCCTCTTTTTCTGTTATTTGGGGAAATTTGCTTCCTGCAGCTCCTTCCTGTCCAGCTTCTCCTGGCAGCTGGTTTTAACTTTAGTTTGGGATTTGCCATCTGTCCCTCTCCTATACTGTTTCTGCAGGCAACTCTTTTGAACTTTAGAGCAACTGAACTCAAAACTGCTTTGTGTGTGTGTGGGATCCCTTCCTCTGGACCCCTGTTGCTAGGCAACAGCAGGGTTTTTTTTCTACCTTGTTTTAACTCCCCTTCAAGAGTCTTAAAATCTGATTAAAATGCAGGCATCTTTTAAAGTGAAACTAAAACTCAGGTTTCATCCTTTTAACCCACAAAAACAAAAATACAAATTAAACTTAAAAATATACTTAATTCCTAACACACACAAATACACATTTAACTTACTCAAGCTCTCTAGTTCCTAACAATTTGTAAACGAGGATGTGAACTTTAAAACCAAAACGCTGTTTGACTGCGAGCCAAAAGGGTGATAGATGGGTGAATTAAGACATGAGCAGCAGAGTTTTATGACCTCAAGTTTATGAAGGGTAGAATGAGAGAGATGCCTTTAAAAATGAACTTCAGATCAGGCTCTCTGATAGCCAGCATGATATTGGAAACATTTTAAAGAAAAAAATACAGTTGTTAAGTACATTTTGATAGCCCTCTTTTTTTGGGGGATTTTTATCCGTACATCCAGCCTAGAGTGTATTATAAAAGCAAAGTCTTGAGGTAACAAAAGTATGAATAAGGGTTTCAGCAGCAGATGAGCTGAGACAGGGGTGAAGCCAAGCGATATTACGAAGATGGAAATAGGTGGTCTTAATGATGACGCAATGTGTGATCAGAAGCTCATCTCAGGGTCAAATAGGACACCTTTGTGAAAAATCTTAAACTGCTGCCATTGTATAGGATGCCATTGGTAATTAGGGAACAGAGTTTGGAGCAGGGAACAAAACAATGGCTTCAGTTTTCCTCATATTTAATTGGAGGAAATTTCCGCTCATCCAGTAATGGATATCAAATAAGCAGTCTGATAATTTAGCAACAGTGGCGTCAAGAGAGATAGTAGTGAGGTAGAGTTGGGTGGCACAGTGGTAATGTCACTGGGTTAGTAATCTAGAGGCCCAGGCTAATGCTCTGGGGACAGAGGTTCAAATCACACCATAGTAGCAGGTGGATTTTAACTTCAATTAATAACATTTAGTAAAATTAATGATTAGCTTTTTTGATGAGGTGGTGAGAGAGGAAATAAAGAGAACAAGAGAAAGGTAAAGCGAGAAATGGAAAAATGATTTCTGATTACACATCTGGTTGATTTTATAGAAACCAAAACAAAAGCTAAGTACAAGATGCGGGAGAGAGGGCAGAGAAAAACATAGGGAGCAGCAGACAGTAATCTTATCTATTGTGATTTAAAAATAAGCTTGATTTTGAAATGGAAATATTTATACATTTGTGGTAAAGTGAGGTACCCTGTCCCTTTAAGAGAATGCAAGTCTACTGAACATGTGACAGCACTGATAAATCACTGCACAGTGTGGGCAACTGGGAACTGTAAATCTAGTTCTGGAGCCAAACACCTAAATTCATCATTACCTGGAAAGCCTTTCAGAAGTGCAATCCCCTTGCAGTCGTTCATGATGCTGCAGTTCGGGCGTGTCGATCCATTCGACCCCATTTCAGATGGCTGGTCTTCAATATGTCAAATGCATAGCGTCCTTTTTTTCCCACTGCTAACATTGCAGGGAGCAGAAGAAGAGGGCAATTCTTTTGTCCTCATGTGGAAGCAAAACCTATGGGTTGATCCGCAGCCTTACGTCACTTAGCGCCCCAGAATCAAAGGCTTTTGATGAGTTAATAAAAATTGTACAGAGCCATCTGAGACCAAATCCCTCAGTTACTATGCAGCACTTCAAGTTCAATTCAAGGAACAGGCTTCCAGAGGAGGCAATAACTGACTATATGGCTGTTTTAAAGGCATCAATTAAGCATTGCGAACTCGGAACATCCATTAGTGATATGTTGAGAGACCGGCTGATATGTGGGAATGGAGATGATACTATCCAAAGGCGTCTGCTGTCCAAACCTATCCTAGGCTTCAATAAGGCATTAGAATTAGCTATCGCGTTAGAAATTCCAAAGTTATAAAAGATACACGAAATGGCGCCATCCATCTGGTTGAGTGGGACAATCCGGCAACAAAAGGTGCAAAAACGTCGGACTCCAGGGAAAGGCGGGAAACGCTCTCTAGCTCTAGACCATTGAAAAACAACGGTACTGCAGTGAAAACCCACAAAATGAATGAGAGAAATACATCCAGGCCTCCAGTGAGCGAATGACAACTCAAGCAAGTTGAGTGCTTTTTCTGCCACCACTAGGGTCACATAAGGTGACATAAGGCGACACTTCAGAGAAAGGTTAAAACAACACTATAAAGGCAGAAGGAAAAATCGTGAAGTATGCCTCAAGGAAGAGCCGGAAGAAATAGAGTCAGACATCCATTCATTAAATGAGTAGAATTGAGCCAACCCATGTAGTCTTTACAGTTAACGGACAACCCTTTAAAATAGAAGTTGATACGGGAGTGTTGATGTCCGTCATTGGAGAGCATACATTTTACATATTTGAGTAAAGGAATCCATCCTTTGAAGTTAGAAGTTTCAGACACAAAGCTGAGGACAAACGCAGGCGAAGAATAAGACTGAACGCGTTATGCCAAATCTCGGCAACGTATGGAGAACAATCTGAAAGGTTGCCCTTGTTAATGGTAGCTGGAGAGAGTCCCAGCTTAATGGCCGCAACTGGCACAAAAAGAATCAATTGAAATGGGCTGAAATTTTTCTAATTACAACGAAAGGCTTACAGGAATTGTTGTGAAAGTATGCTTCCGTTTTCAATGGCAAGTTAGGAAAGATTCGAGAGCTACAGGCCAGGATCCATGTAGACCCAAATGAAATACCTAGATTTATAAGAGCCAGACCAGTCCCTTACGGTCTACGTGACAAAGTTGAAACCAAACTGGACAGACTGGAAAAAACTGGGCATCCTACAACCAGTGCAATTTTAAGTGGGAGGCACCAGTTGTACCTGTACTGAAGCTGGACCAAAGCGTGCGTTTATGCGGTGAACAAAGGTGGCCAAACTTGATAGACATCTGATACCCAAGATTGAGGAATTGAATTCAAAGTTGGCAGGGGGCACCACATATTCGAAATTAGACATGAACCATGCCTACCAGCAAGTAGAGTTGGAAAAGGACTCTAGGGAATTCATCACCATTAATACACACCAAGGAGAGCATCAATTCACACGTCTACCCTTTGGGGTCTCCTCGGCATTTGCTATTTTCCAAAGAACGAGGGAAAACTTGCTCCAAGGATTGGACCATGATTTCATTTACTTGGATGACGTATTGATCACAGGACTGACCAATTATGAACACTTAGCAAATCTGGGTGCGGTGCTCAAAAGCTTCGCACAAGCAGGGAAATATTTAAAATGAGAGAAGTGTCTGTTCCAAGCTAAGGAGGTAGTTTACTTGGGCCACAAGGTTGATGTGCAGGGCCTGCATCCTGTGGAAAAATAAAGGTCCAGGCCATTTGCAAGGAACCTGCCCCAAGAAATACCACAGAGCTTAAGTTCTACTTAGGCATGGTAAACTACTACGGCCAATTTCTCCCAAACCTCTCAACTGTGCTGGCCCCATTATATAGCCTGCTTAAGGCGAACCAGAAATGGAGTTGGCAAGCCCCGCACCAGGATGCCTTCCTGAAAGTGAAGTGACTGTTAAGATTGTTAGCCTTGTTGGTCTACTTTGACCCCAAGAAGGAATTAATTTTAACATGTGATGTGGGCCCTTATGGAATAGGCGCAGTGCTTTCACATTGGATGGCAGATGGCTCCGAAAGGCCATTGGTTATATATCTCGCACACTGTCGCAGAACAACAATATTCCCAGATTGAAAAGGAGGGATTATCTATTGTGGGCGTCCAGAAGTTTCATCAATATCTCCATGGTTGCCATTTCCATATTATAACCAACCACAAGCCCCTCCTGCTCTATGTGGGAAGCTGGGAACATTTCCAGTACCCGGGGCCAGCATGTGTGCGGGAAGTGTCTCCAGCTGCAGCTCCTGGAAGCCCAGGTTTCAGAGCTGGAGCAGCGGCTGGGGACACTCTGGAGCATCCGTGAGGTGGAGAGTATTGTGGATAGCACATATAGAGAGGTGGTCACACCGCAGGCTAAGAGTCCACAGGCAGGAAGGGAATGGGTGACCACTTGGCAGAGCAAGAGGACTAGGCAGGCAGTGTAGGAATCTCCTGTGGTTATTCCCCCGCAAAACAGATATTCCTCTTTGGATACTGTTGAGGGGAATGGCCTCGGGGAAAGCAGCAACACAGCCAAATTCATTGCACCATGGTTGGCTCTGCTGCACAGGGGAGGAGTAAGAAGTGTGGGAATGCAATAATTATAGGGGATTCAATTGTAAGGGGAATAAATAAGTGTTTCTGTGGCCTCAAACGAGACTCCAGGATGGTATTTTGCCTCCCTAGTGCTAGAGTCAAGGATGTCAGAGCAGCTACAGGACATTCTGAAGGGGGAGGGTGAACAGCCAGTGGTCAAGGTATACATTGGTACAAACGACAGAGGTAAAAAAAAGGGATGAGGTCCTAAAAGCAGAATATAGGGAGTTAGGAAATAAGTTGAAAAGTAGGGCCTCAAAAGTTAGTGATCTCAGGATTACTACCAGTACCACTTGCTTGTCAGAGTAGAAATAGCAGGATATATCGGATGAATACATGGCTGAAGAGATGGTGTCACGGGGAGGGTTTCAGATTCCTGGGACATCGGGACCAGTTCTGGGGGAGGTGGCATCAGTACAAACTGGCCAGGTTACAGGACCGGGACTAGATGTCCTAGGGGGACTATTTGCTACAGTGGTTGGGGAGGGTTTAAACTAAAATGGCAGGGGGATGGGAACCTATGCAAGGAGTCAGAAGAGGGGGAAATCAAGGACAAGAACAAAAGAGGAATAAGAAATAGAGAAAGAGGAATAAGAAAAAGTGATAGGCAGAGGAATCAAGGGCAAGAATCAAACAGGGCCTCAGTGAAAAATAATGGGAACGGGACAAGTAATGTTAAAAAAACAAGCCTTAAGGCTTTGTGCCTTAAAGCGAGGAGCAGTCACAACAAAGTGGATGAATTAACCGCGCAAATAGATGTAAACAGGTATGATATAGTTGGGATTACGGAGACATGGCTGCAGGGTGACCGGGGATGGGAACTGAACATCCAGGGGTATTCAGTATTTAGGAAGGACAGACAAAAAGGAAAAGGTGGTGGAGTTGCTTTGCTGGTTAGAGAGGAAATTAATGTAATAGTGAGGAAAGATATTAGCTCCGACGATATGGAATCTGTATGGGTAGTGCTGAGAAACACTAGGGGGACAAAACATTAGTGGGGGTTGTATATAGACCACCAAACTGTAGTGGTGATGTTAGGAATGGCATTGAGCAGGAAATTAGAGATGTATGCAATAAAGGAACATCTGTAATTATGGGTGACTTTAATCTGCATATAGATTGGGCAAATCAAATTAGTAACAATACCATAGGAGGAATTCCTGGAGTGTATACGTGATGGTTTTCTGGACCAATACGTTGAGGAACCAACTAGAGAACAGGCCATCCTTGACTGGGTATTGTGTAATGAGAAAGGAATAATTGGCAATCTAGTTGTGCGAGGCCCCTTGGGGATGTGCGACCATAATATGATAGAATTCTTCATCAAGATGGAGACTGAAGCAGTTGATTGAGACTAGAGTCCAGAATCTTAATAAAGGAAACTACAATGGTATGAGACGTGAGTTGGCTATGATGGATTGGGAAACATTGCCATTGCCTATCCACCGTCATCCCTTTTTAAGCAAACATTCAAAAAGCTCATGGGTGAACTGCGACAATTGTTTATTCCTGTCTGACACAAAAGTAAAACAGGAAAAGTGGCCAAACCATTGCTTACAAGGGAAATTAGAGATAGTATTAGATCCAAGGAAAAGGCATACAAATTGGCCAGAAAAACAACAGACCTGAGGATTGGGAGCACTTTAGAATTCAGCAAAGGAGGACCAAGGGATTGATTAAGAAGGGGAAAATAGGGTACGAGTAAGCTTGCAGGGAACATAAAAACTGACTGTAAAAGTTTCTATAGGTATGTGAAGAGAAAAAGATTGGTGAAGACAAACATAGGTCCCTTACAATCAGAAACAGGGGAATTTATAATGGGAACAAAGAAATAGCTGACCAACTAAATACATATTTTGGTTCTGTCTTCAAAAAGGACACAAATAACATACCAGAAATGTTGGGGAACATAGGGTTTAGTGAGAGAGAGGAACTGAAAGAAATCAGTATTAGTCGGGAAATGGTGTTGGGGAAATTGATGGGATTGAAGGCTGATAAATTCTCAGGGCCTAATAATCTACATCCCAGAGTATTTAGGAAGTGGCCCTAGAGATAGTGGATGCATTGGTGGTCATCTTCCGAGATTCTATAGACTCTGGAACAGTTCCTACAGATTGGAGGGCAGCTAATGTAACCCCAATATTTAAAAAGGGAGGCAGAGAGAAAACAGGGAATTATAGATCAGTCAGCCTGACATCGGTAGTGGGGAAAATTCTAGAGTCCATTATAAAAGATTTAATAGTTGAGCACTTGGAAAGCAGTGGCAGAATCGGACAGAGTCAGCATGGATTTACGAAAGTGAAATCATGCTCAACAAATCTACTGGAATTTTTCAAGGATGTAACGACTAGAGTTGATGAGGGGGAGCCAGTGGATGTGGCTTATTTGGACTTTCAGAAGGCTTTCGACAAAGTCCCACATAAAAAAATTGGTGTGTAAAATTAAAGCACATGGGATTGGGGGTAGTGTATTGAGATGGATAGAAAACTGGTCAGCAGACAGGAAACAAATAAACGGGTTTTTTTCTGAATGGCAGGCAGTGACTATTGGGGTACCGCAGGGATCGGTGCTGGGACCTCAGTTATTCATAATATATATTAATGATTTAGATGAAGGAATTAAATTTAATATCTCCAAATTTGCAGACGACACAAAGCTGGGTGGGAGGGTGAGCTGTGAGGAGGATGCAGAGATGCTTCAGTGTGATTTGGACAAGCTGAGTGAGTGGGCAAATGCATGGCAGATGCAGTATAATGTGGATAAATGTGAGGTTATCCACTTTGGTAGCAAAAACAGGATGGCAGATTATCTGAATGGTTATAAAATTGAGGGAGGGGGAAAATGTGCAATGAGACCTGGGTGTCCTCGCACACCAGTCGCTGAAGGTAAGCATGCAGGTGCAGCAGGCGGTAAAGGCGGCAAATGGTATGTTGGCCTTCATAGCGAGCGGACTCGAGTATAGGAGCAGGGTTGTCTTGCTGCAATTATACAGGGCCTTGGTGAGATCACACCTGGAATAGTTTGTGCAGTTTTGGTTTCCTTATCTGAGGAAGGGTGTTCTTGCTATAGAGGGAGTGCAGCGAAGGTTTACCAGACTGATTCCTGGGATGGCGGGACTGAGATATGAGGAGAGATGGAGTCAGTTAGGATTATATTCGCTGGAGTTCAGAAGAATTAAGGGGGGGAAATCTCATAGAAACCTATAAAATTCTAACAGGATTAGACAGAGTAGATGCAGGAAGGTTGTTCCCGATGGCGGGGGAGTCCAGAACCAGGGGGTCACAGTCTGAGGATACGGGGTAGACCATTTAGGACTGAGATGAGGAGAAATTTCTTCACCCAGAGTGGTGAGCCTGTGGAATTCGCTACCACAGAAAGTAGTTGAGGCCAAAATATTGTATGTTTTCAAGAAGGAGTTAGATATAGGTCTTGGGCAAAAGGGATCAAAGGAAATGGGGAGAAAGCAGGAGGAGGTTATTGAGTTAGATGATCAGCCATGATAATGAATGGTGGAGCAGGCTCGAAGGGCCAAATTGCCTACTCCTACTTTCAATGTATGTTTTTATGTATTTGAAGATAAAGCGATACCACCTATCACATCAGCTCACATCCAGAGATGGGCACTAACATTAGCTGCCTACGAATACACTTGTTCACCATTTAGGAACTCAGCTCATATATGCTGATGCACTAAGCCACCTTTCCCCTGCCAGCTAATAACGGGGAGACTCTGATTCCCCAGGAACTGGTCTTAGTGCTATTCTGGATTCCTCCCCTGTTCAGACCAGGCAAACCAGTGAGTGAGTGGACAAGCTGGGACCCACTATTGTCTAACGTCCAGGTGCAGGTCTCGAATGGTTTGTCAGGTGGATCTAAATCAAAGGAGATGAAGCCTTATTCCGATCACAAATATGAAATCTCCTGCCAGGGCAGCATATTAGTCTGGGGAGCAAGGGTTATCGTGCCCCGAAGGCTGTTATTAACTGAGCTACATAGTGCTCACCCAGCTATTAACAGAATGAAGATGCTCGAACACAGCTATTTGTGGTGGCCAGGCATGGACTTGGATATATCCCTGGTCAAAAGCTGCCCTCAATGCCAGCAGGTGCAAAAGCTTCCCCCCCACTTAGCTCCAATGCACCCATGGGAATGGCCGGGGTGGCCATGGGTGTGCCTCCACGTCAATTATGTGGGACCCTTCTTGGGCACAATGTTCCTTTTACTGATCGACTCCCACTCCAAATGGATGGGCATCTATGAAGTCTGGTCACCCATGTCAGCTGACAGCATAGACCGTTTGCAGCAGAGTTTTGCAGTGTATGCGTTACCGGAGGTCATGTCCGACAATGGGACCGCTTTTACCAGCGGGGAGTTCCACAGGTTCACAACCCTTAACAGCATTACCCATATCAAAATTTCACCCGACCACCCAGCATTGAATGGCATTGGCCGAGCAGGCAGTCCAAACCTTTAAATCTGGGATGAAAAAGATGGAAAGGGATTCCCTCGGCACAAGATTGTCCCAGTTCTTGTTCGCATACCAGATCATGCCACACACAACGACTGGCATCGCCCCTGCAGAACTACTAATGAAGACATGTCTCCGCACCTGCCTGACCCTTATCCTGCCGAATTTAGAGGGAAGGGTAGAGAAAAGCCAAGAGGCGCAGGAGATCAGGCACGATGGTCATGGTCGCAAAAGAACTTTCACGGTGGGAGGTGGTCCTCGTGAAGAACTTTGGAGATGGCCCAATTGGCTGTTAGGCAAGGTAAGTGCAGTAACTGGACCCCTCTCCTATAATGTATCGGTAAATGGCCAGAGGACACGTGGATTATCTCCACTAAAGAACATCAGTCCCCCAATAAATGCAGTCTTCATCTACGCTCGAGTCTGTGCCACATGTAGAGAACATGTCACATGATTTGGAAGTACCGGCGGGACCTGTGGGGCTCCAAGGAGACAAACCTGCCAATTTCCTAGTGGAGGAACCTAGTGAACAAAAGTCCCCTGAAAAGGAGGTCTCGGAAAAACCAGCTGAGGTTGCTGAACTGAGATATTCAACATGCCCAAGAAAGCATCCAGAGAGACCTGACCTGTAAATAGCTATTGTGGAAATAGTTGCTGGTTAGCTGTACTTTTAAGTAAAGGGGAAGGGATGTGGCAAAGTGAGGTACCCTGTCCCTTTAAGAGAATGCAAGTATGATCATGTGACAGCACTGACAAATTACTGTACGGCGCTGCAACTGGGAAATGTAAGTCTAGTTCTGGAGACGTATGATCTGGTGCTCTGCCCTATGTCTCAATAAACCATCTCTGTTTATTCTTACATCAGTCTCTCCCCTTTACTGATTGCAAGCAGCAACTGATGAGAACATAGGAAGGCATGCATGAGAGTTCGGGTGGCCAGTGAACTCATTTACCCAAGACAAAAATATAAAGCAAACAGCTATCTCTGTATTTTACAGGTAGAGGCAACCACAATTCTGTAGTGTCACAAGTTAAACATGCAGCTACTTAGTTTAACACTACAAATAACAAGTTAAGACTATTGGTACATTGAGTGAATGTTTAACTTGCATATATAAACGCTTGCAAATCTTTTATTTCCTTCAATATGAAAGAAAGCAGAGTAAAAACTAATAAAAACTGGTATGGATGCTCCCTGCTGCTTTTAGGAAGAGTAGAATGTTTATGCAACTAGGAATGTTATATAAACTTTGTGGCAAAAAAAAGTCATCTATTGACAATTGACCATTTTCTTCAAATGTCTTGCCCTTTAGGAAACCTAACAACATAAATGATTTAAATGTATTTGTTTAATGAAATTGTAAACAATTGATGGAAAAGCATTATCCTACAGACTAAATACCACTTGTTAGATATACGTTATACAAAAATTAAAGGTATCAAAATTAAATGATCTGACAATTTTTGTATTTATACAAGTTTGTTAACGGCCAGAAATGTTCGATTGAAATCTACGCTGTAGCAATAATAAAATGCCCCATTTTAACCATTACTAAATGATGAAAGGGATTAAGTCTCCAATACAGAAATACCAAAAGATTTAGTAAACTTTTGACAAAATAAATGTATTTCAGTCACTACAAAACTTTTCATTTGGCATATTAAGACTTCTAAATTTTAACTTCAGTCCAATTGTGAAAACACAAGGATAGAAATACAATTTCAGACAGCATATTCAAGTTATCAAGACAGTGAAGTGACTTGGGGTCAGGCAAATTCCACTAGCAGTTGAAAAAGGGGTGATAAAAAAGATCAAGTAGCAGACAGTTCAGTCTGGGGAAAGAATGCTTCCTAATGACGCAGTAAAGTATTGATACTGACAGACGTAAGGGGTATCACATTGTGTTACAAAACAGATTAACTACATCATACACAACAGAACAAAAAGATTTTTGTAAACTATTGCTCAGTTCACCATCTGTTAGAAACTTAAAACAACAAAAACTGTTAGAAGACCTGACCATTAATATTTGTATCCAGACAATAAAGTGGAGATGCAAATACCTTTTTGCCCCCGCAATCTCCTTTTACCAGCCTGACAACTGATATGACTATATAATTCAGAATCATAAAGACACAAATTTTCTGACAAATTAAATATTACAAAAGTCAATTTAAATTATTTCTCCAGAGTGAACAAGTTTCCCCATAGATGATTATACATGGAGAGCACTTCTAGTAAACTATATTTTTAATTCCTAGCGTTGACCTTATTCTAATCAGCAGCAGCTGTAAGAAGTTGTACTACAGTGTACTACAAAACAGTGTACTACATTGTACGAAAACAGCACTACAAGAGCCAAATCTGAAATATCCCTTACAACTGACTAACAAATCCAGAAAACATGGTTAACTAGCCTCTCGATCCATATTATGCACCAGATACGAAATCACAACACTCGAAACATTACAATGAATATAGAAGCATTCACGGTGAACTCCAGTTAGGTAGTGAGCAAATTAAAAACATGAAACATAAAAGGTATGCAAGCTAAGTTTTACTCAACACAGATCAATTTGAAAATAGCTGGAAAAAAATCAGCAAATGCTGGAAATGCAAAGCCTATCATCCAGCACCTGCAAAAAGAAATGTCAAAGTTAATGTTCTGCATATAAATCTTCATCAGGTGATCAGTCAACGTTTGAAGTATAACCTCTTTTTTTTCTCTTTACTGATGCTGACTGACTTGCTGTTTATTTCAAGAATTTGCAGATTTTATTACAGGTCAATTGGTCTTCTAAGTTTATTTTGCTCGATATTTGCCTCCTTAAGCAAAACAATTGTACCATGACTGACTGACATTTTCAGACTGAAAAAAATGATGAATTTCTGGGACAGATTTGATAGACCAGCTAGTCTCTACCTGTGTCATTTTGTATGTTTGGATGAAATGCATTGCACTTCAAGCAATATAGTTGATGTGTATATAATTTTTCATTGATATTTTGAAATGTCCTTTCCCAAAGAATACCTGAGCTTCCAATACTGCATTATACAAGAACGATCATTAATAACTAGCTCAGTTTTCTGTAATGACTCCATGACAAAGTTTTAAAAAGAATAGTTTGAGCTGCAGAGGTGGGAGATAGTAGTATTTGAAATGTTAATTGTACCCAGCTGTATTCATTTATGTATAGAGGTTGATACCTAACCTGATTCAGTGTCACTGCTATCTGAAGAACTAGAGTCACTACTGCTGCTGTCACTTCCAGGGTCTGAGGAACTGCTGCTGCTTTCGCTTAATCGGGAACATCGGCCCATCTCTTGAGCTGGATTATTCTTCTGAGCTGTTTAAAAAAAGTTAAAACACTCAATTTGAAGACAAAAAAAAAAGCACACTATTATGGGTTGAGCATACCATGTACATACAATTTTTGCTTTGTTTCTTTCCAGAGTTCAGATGTCCACTCACATCCTGTAATCTTTTTTCCAGCTCTTGCCTTTTCTCCAGCTGAATTTCTTCCTTAGATTTTCCTGAAGATTTTTTAGCTACACAATATGGTGTCCAAAAATGCATTAGACGACTAGCTATCATTCTAAATAAGGGAACATACATACTATAGAATTTTATACTTACAAAAAGGTTTTCTTTGTTTTTTTCTTAGACAAGTCATAACATGTCTTTCCAGGTCTCTTAGTGTAGAGGATTTTAAAGTTTCAAAGTCAATTTCTATCTCATCTGGATTACAGTCTCTTAAGGAGGGCTCTCTTGCCTGTATTATGTGGACGACACGTCCCAATTTGTCACCAGGAAGCTTGTTTATGTCAAGACTCAATTGTCTCTTTTCATCATAAGACATTGGCTTAGCACCATCTTCGGAATCACACACAGGTGCTTGCTGCTCGCTTTTCTTTGATCTCCTGCATTATAAGTGCATTCATTAGCATTATTATTTAAATTGCCCTGCTGAATAAGAGTGGTGTCACAAACACCTATTGCCTACTGCATATCAAGTCAAATTTGCAGTGCTTGGCTGTGATAATGGAATCGGGTTTTGTGATTAAGCCACAATGTGCAAAATATGCTTCATAGCATTAGAACAATTTTCTGTCCTCAGGTCATCACTAAAAATGCCACTAAAATATAACCTGTGTATGGAGCCTTTTTCTTGTACAAGTGTTTAAGATGCTGAATGTCATGCTCTGTAATTGGTAGCAATGTAATTTGTAAGCAATGCCTTAATATCGCACTTGAAAACTACAGCAACAAGACCCATGATAAACAAAATGATCCTAATTATAATGCTTTATATTCTGTTTTGTTTCAACAGCGACTCCTCAACATCCTTGGGAGTTTTTACTTTACTGTGTACAGCAGTGCAAGGAAGCTGAATATACAGCTATTGGATAGAAATTGCTGCAACTACAGGTTTGCCACAAGCGATACTAATTGGCGTTCTATGTTCATTATTGACATTGCACTACATTTGCACCATAAATTGCTGGAAAATTAATCAGATAACAATGCAGTGATGTCATCATCACATCTCATGAATGTTGTATCCAAAGGCTTCTTTCTTTGGCCAAGACGACAAAAAGGTTAGAGAAAGAAAAAGTGAATGGCTGAGGAGAAAGTAGGGTGAATTAGAGCCAAACGAAATATAGACAGAAAGAGAAAAAAGGACAGAAGGAAGATAATGGATTGAGAGAAGAAAAAGACAAAGGAAAAAAGGAAAAAACAGTTTAAAAAGGACAAACAGAAGAGAAGACATGGTAATCCAGTTGTGTTTTGGAATTGCTGCATTGGTTCTTGAGAAGCTAATGAGCAACTGGCAGGGTAGGGGTGTAAAATGTAAAGATGGTCTGATGAAATATAGAACTAATGGTTTTGCCCATCATAATCAAGAACAGTGCAACCCAAAATGGATACACCATTGCACTAAGACATAAGAAATAGCAGTAAGAGACCATAAGGTTCCATGAGCCTGCTCCACCATTCAATACGATCAAGGCTGATCTTCTGCCTCAACTCCACTTTCCTGCCTGCTCCACATATACCTTGGTTCCCAACAGACCAAATATATGTCTGTTTACCTCAGCCTTAAATATAGTCAATGGAGTATCCACAACACTCTGGGGTAGAGAATTCCAAAGATTCACATGATTCTGAAATAAGGAATGAACCAGCAATGGCTATCACTTATTTTGTTCAGCTGAAACGGGAACAATGCGTGTACATGGTCTGTCTGCAAAGCTGTACTGGAAGCTAGATATATTAATACACAGAGCCCTGATCTTAGCAGACAGAAAGAACATGTGTACACATTACACCCGTTTCATTCCTCAGGGCAACACCTTGACCAGAGTCAAGCTGCCTGGTTTAAATTTCAAACAATGCTTGGCAGTTAACTGTCAGTTACCATGTCAGGGTGTTAAAAGGTGGCTAGAGAAATAGTGGATGCATTGATGGTTATCTTTCAAAATTCTAGATTCTGGGATGCTTCCTGTTGATTGGAAGGTAGTAAGTGCAACCCCACTGTTTAAGAAAGGAGGGAGAAAATGGGGAACCACAAACCTGTTAGCCTGATGTCAGTCGTAGGGAAAATACTAAATTATTATAAAGGATATGGTAACTGGGTACTTAGAAAATAATAATCTGATTGACACAGTCGACATGGATTTTTGAATCAGTTGGGAGATTTTTTTTGAAGATCTAGCCAACAGGATAGATAAGGCCGGGGTGGAGGGACCAGTGGATGTGGCATATTTGGAATTTCGGAAGGCTTTCGATAAGGTCCCACATAGGTTAGTAAATTAGAGCACATGGGATAGGGGGAACATTCTGGCATAGATTGAGGATTGGTTAAATGGACAGAAAACAGTAGAAATAAATGGGTCATTTTCAGGATGGCAGGCTGCGACTAGTGGGGTACTGCAAGGATCAGTATTTAGGCCCCAGCGGTTCACAATCTATATCAATAATTTGGATGTGGGACTAAATATGTGAGATATTCCAAGTTTGCTGATGACACAAAACAAAATGGGAATTGTAAGGAGGATGCAAAGAAGCTTTAAGGGACTTTGAACAGGCTTAATGAATGGGCAACATGATGAATGGAATATAATGTGGATAAGTGTGAAGTTATTCACTTTGATAGGAGGAACGGAGGTGCGAGTATTCCTTAAATGGCGAGACACTGGAAGTGTTGATGTCCAAAGGGACCTGGGTGTCCTTTGTTCATAAGTCACTGAAAGCTAACATGCAGGTGCAGTAAGCAATTAGGAAAGCAAATAGAATGTTGCCCTTCATCACAAGGGGATAGGAATACAGAAGTAAATATGTCTTGCTTCAATTGTATAGAGCCTTGGTTAGGCCTCACCTGGAATACTGTGTACAGTTTTGGCCCCCTTACCCAAGGAAAGATGTACTTGGCATAGAGGGAGTGCAGTGGAGGTTCACCAAACTAATTCCTGGGATTTCAGGACTTTTTTTTTCTTAAATTCATTCACGGGATGTGGGCTTCGCTGGCTAGGCATCATTTATTGCCCATCCCTAGTTGCCCTTGAGAAGGTGACAGTAAGCTGCCTTTCTGAATCACTTACTGCCTTTGGGCATCAACACTTCCCAGTCTCTCACCAAACTCTGCACCTCCGCTCCTCCTATCAAAGTGAATGTTCTATGGAGGAGAGATTGAGGAGACTGGGCCTGTATTCTCTAGAGCTTAGAAGTATGAGGTGATCTCATTGAAACTTACAAAATTCTTAAAAGGGCTAGACATGTTAGATGCAGAAAGGATGTTTCACCTGGCTGGCTGGGTGGTGGGGCCCTAGGACCAGAGGTCAGTTTCAGAATAAGGAGCAAGCCATTTAAGAGAGATTAGGAGGGATTTCTTCAGAAGGTGGTGGAATCTTTGGAATTCTTTACCCTACAGGGTTGAGGAGGCTCAGTCATTGAGTTCAAGACAAAGATCAATAGATTTCTAGATGCTAATGATATCAAGGGACATGGGAATAGTGCAGGAAAGTGGCATTGAGGTAGATCAGCCATGATCTACTTGAAAGACAGGGCAGGTTAAAAGGAGCTGAATGGCCCACTCCTGCTCCCATGTGCCCATGTAAATTTGTTAAAGAATAGCAAACAAATGGTGGTGAAGATAGAAGTTGTAGTAGGTCCTGAGAGTGGGAGAGATTGGTCTGATACAAGTTGTACATTATGGACAGGTGTTCCAAGTAAAGGGATAAAGGTCACAGAGATTAGTAGAAAAATCACTGTGCAGGTGATGTTTAATAGAGAAGTGCAAGCCTGGTGCATGATGAACAAATATTACAAAATAATTATTAAAAAGGTAAGAACTTGCATTTACATAGCACCTTTCACAAACTCAAGACACCCCAAAGTACTTTGCACAACCAATGAAACACTTTTGAAATTTAGTCCTGTTGTAGTGAAACACAGCTGCTAATTTACACATTAAAATCCTACAAACAGCAATCTGTTATAGTGGTGTTGGTTGAGAGGTAGTATTAGCCAGGACACAGAACTCCCCAGCCCTTCTTTAAATTGTGTGTCATTAGATCTTGTATATCCAAATGGTGGTGGTGGTGGTGGTGGTAGGGGGAGAAGCGAAAGCAGCCTAGTCTTGGTTTGATGTCTCATCTGAATCACTAGAATAAATTAATTGAATTGCATCAATTTTTCAAAAGGTATTAGAATCTCTCAGTCTGGCATTAGCCTGATAAGCAGCACTTGATTTTTAAAAAAATCGTGAGTGCTATTATTCAGCATTTTTATCTTACAAAATTCATTATTCCATTCCCTATATTTGACCTAGTATAAATGCTCACTTTTGGGTTGGGGAGATGGTGTATTTGTGTGTTAAAATTTGCATCAATATTTTAAATGAAAATTACTTTATAGGTTGGAGGTGGATTGCACGACAATGTTGCAGCACTTACCTTGTCCTCACTTCAGTCAAAAAAGTCTGGGATTTTCCAAGTGAAATTCAATTTCAATTTCTCATAGTACCCAGGTCATTTTTTTATATGCATAGGGACAAACTGCATTAACCACTACTTAAGTAATGAAATTATATACAGGAAAAAGCGACATAATGCATACTTAGAAGCTTCTACATAGCCAGAGGGGAAGGTGTTAAGAGTCCCATCTGACTGATCAGGTGAGTAGAAAGGTTCCTTAGATAACTCCCCCTCCCCCCATCCCCACCCCGTTTCTTTTCCCCCCCCACCCGCCTTTTTTTTAAAATAATTTATATAGATTCTTCTTTCCCCACCTATTTCCATTATTTTTAAATCTAAAACTAAAACCTTTAGTCTTTCCACCCCACCCCCACTAGAGCTGTACTTTGAATATCCTGTTTTCCATTCTTAATTAGCACTTTTCTCAGACAAAGACCACCACCTTCAACACCTCTTTGACCCTTTTGTCTCTGACATCTTTTGATTATCTGCTCACACCACACCCTCAATGTGTCTCTTCCCCCCCACCCACCTTAAACCAATTTATATTTCTCCCTTGTTGAAACTATGCTTCAGTTCTGCCGAAGAGCCATGAGGGCTCGAAACGTTGACTGATTTCTTCTCCGCCGATGCTGCCAGACTTGCTGAGTTTTTCCAGGTAATTCTGTTTTTATTTTGTTTTGGATTTCCAGCATCCGCAGTAGCTTTTAGCTTTTTGTTTTTATCCTTAGATAATATCACCACCTTCAACACCTCTTTGTCCTTTTGTCTATGACATCTTTGGGCTATCTCCACCTATCACTGGCCCTCTCTCCAGCTCTACCCCCCCACCCCCTTAAACCAGCTTAAATTTCACCTCTTTTCTATTTTTACTTAGTTCTGTTGAAGAGTCATACAGACTTGAAATGTTAACAATGTTCCTCTCCGCAGATGCTGCCAGACCTGCTGAGTTTTTCCAGGTATTTTTATTTTTGTTTTTGAGCAGAAAGGTTCCTTGGCACCTAGTCAAAAACAGGGACGGTCTCCCAATGTCTCAATCAACATTCATTTCTCAACCAACACCACCAAAAGCACAGCAGTCATTTATCTTACTCATGTTTTTTGGTCTTGCAGGGCACAAATGACGGTAACCACATTTCAGCTGTGGAACATTTTGGGATGTCCTGCAGAATGCAATTGGTGCTGTCTGAATACAATTTTTAAAAAAAATTATACTGAGATAAGCTAGTGTGTCTAGAGAAAAAAAGTGAACAGAAGCCCACGGTTCATTGGTTTAAAACTTTTTAAAAAAAAGTCTCCTGCCAACACAAAATGGCCGTGCAAGACAGCCACCGATACCAATCTGCACATGTGCAGAAAACCAATGATGTCATCTGCAGGAGAGTGCGCAAGTTGGATATTATTCTGATCCTGAAGCCGTTGACCCAGATTTATCTATGTGTAGGGACAAACTGCATTAACCACTACTTAAGTAATGACCCAGTTTCCGAGATCTGCGGCGGGTGGGCAGTCAGGACGTGGCCTCCCCGCAGTTTCCAGGAATCAGAACAGGGAGGGGAGGCTTCTGATACAGCCTCCACATCCTACAGCTCCGGGGCTTCTTCCCAGTAACAGGCTCAGGTTAAGGGGAAGAGGCTCTGGAGCGGGAGATTCAGAAACTGCAGGGAGACTGCAACCCGACTGCTGGCCTGCTGCGGGGCTCAGAAACCGGGTGAACGGCTTCTTGATCTGAACAAGATCCAACGGGAAGCAGCCCCAGTGCTACAAACACGGGACATGGAAAAAAACGTATATTAGAATTAGTCATCAACAATTCTTCCTAATGACTCATTTTCTCTACAGACCACTTACAGCTTAATTAAATAACCCTCTAACTTCGGAAAGTTTGCACGCAAAAGTACTTTTAAAATATTTTCATATTTTGTAAAACTTTATTTAAAAAAATTTGAAATTTCCCTTTAAAATAAGCATCCTCGATTTTTGCAGCTTGCAGTAAGATATGCAAAACTTGAATTGATCAACAGTGAGCCCAGGTTAGTGTCCATGCAAGGAAAAACAATACTTGGGGCAGGGGAATTAACACAGCAAATATAAATAGGTCATTTGGTAGTATTGCCGGGCAAAAAAGAGACACACGTTTAACCTTTTCATCTTGCACTCAACAGGATGCTCGCAAGAATACTAATATAAAGGGAAAAACAACAATTTAACTGTATGTGGAGAGTGTGCTGATTGGTTTGCAAGTGGCATTGCACCGCTTGTTTTCCCCTTGTATTGGTATTCCTGTGTGTCCTGGTGAGTGCAAGATGAAAAGCTTAGATTTGTCTCTTTTTTCAACAATACAGCAAATATAAAATTATACATCAGAAATAAGATATCAAAAATAAACTCCAGACAGGCCTGAATATTGAAGTCATTTTAAATCTTCTGGATTCTGGAAAGCCCCACCAATTCCGAGAAGATGGGATTTTTTAAAAAAATTACTGTCTTTAATTGCTGCTTGATAAGCATCTCTGTTCCCGGTTGTTGCCTACTCTGTCATACTCAATGATGTCACGGAAAAAATGCATCAACTAGCTTTAAAAGCAAATATTATTACTGGGTTTAAAGGGACAACAAACTAGCCAAAATTAGAGGAAAATTTAGTTTGGCCCAACATTCCTTCCCATTTTTTTTGCAGTCTGGGACAAGTCAGTGCCTTCGAGTGGTGAGGAAATACCAGATAGAGAAAATTAGTGAGAAATTGTGATCGTACCTTCTTGCCACAGAGGCTTTCTTGGATTTCTTTTTCTGCAATTGCTTGGATTTGATTTTCTTCCTTTCATAATTTTTCTTAAATTTCTTATCTTTCCTCTTCTTTTCCTTTTTGACTTTGTTTTTTTTCTTCAGCTTAGACAGTGGAGCTTGGGCTAAGGCTTTAAGCTGATCATGTACTGCTTTCAACTGTCAGGGATAATATTGATAGAAGTCAAACTCTCCACATATTTAGTTAACATGCTGGCATATTAGGTCATGGTCATCTAGGAAATTAGTTATAAGAGCACAAATTCTTTTCTCTTACATTTCACAAGATCATAAGAAATAGGAGCAAGTACATCCAGCCCATCGAGCCTGCTCTGCCATTCAATAAGATGATGACTGATCCGATTGTGGCCTTACCTCCATTTTCCTGCCTGCCCTCCACCAATAACTCTCAACTCCCTTGTAGATCAAAATTCTACAACTCAGCCTTGAGTATATTCAATGACCAGTCTCCACTGCTCTCTGTGGAAGAGAATTCCAAGGACTAATGACTTTCAGAAAAAAATTCCTCCTCATCTTAGTCTTAAATGGAAGACCCCTTATTTTTAAACTGTGCCTAGGTCTGGATGTTCCCACGAGGGGAAACATCCTCTTAGCATCTACCCTATCAATCCCCCTCAATGTTAAATGTTTCAATAAGATAACTTCTTTTCCTTCTAAACGCCAATGAGTATAGGCTCAACCTTGGCTCAAGGCAACCCCTCCATGCCAAATCAGCCTAGTGAAACTTTCCAAACTGTTTCCAATGCAAGTATATCTTTCCTTGAATACGGAGACCAAAATGGCATACAGTATTCCATGTGTTCTCACTGAAACCCTGTACAATTGTAGCAAGACTTCTTTATTCCTTTACTGCAAACCCTTTGCAATATACAATTTGTCTTCTTAATTGCTTGCTAATGTTGTTGTGCCCCTTGTATGAGCACACCAAAATCTCTCCGAATGCCTAATGCCTCTTCTGCTTTTCTATTCTTACAATGAAAATGAATAAACTCTCACTTGCTCACATTATACTCCATCTGCTGCCTTGTTGCCCACTCACTTAACCTGCCAATATCTCTATGCACCATGTCTTCCTCACTTATATTTCCACCTAGATTTGTATCAGTAGCAAATTTAGGCACATTACTCTTTGCCTCCAAGTCATTATTTGCAAATAGCAGAGGCCCCACCACTGGTCCTTGCAGCACTCCATTAATCACAGCCTACCAACTTGAAAATGCCCCAATTATATGCCTACTCTTTGCTTCATGTTTGTTAACCAATCCTCTATATTTTAAAAATTCATTCATGGGATGTGAATGTTTGTGGATGTGATGCCAATCAAGCAGGCTTTGTCCTGGATGGTGTCAAGCTTCCTGAGTGTTGTGGGAGCTACACTCATCCAGGCAAGTGGGGGGTATTCCATCACACTCCTGACTTGTGCCTTGTAGATGGTGGACAGGTTTTGGAGAGTCAGGAAGTGAGTTACTCAACACAGGATTCCTAACCTCTGGCCTGTTCTTAAAGCCACAGTATTTATATCGCTAGTCCAGTTCAATTTCTGGTCAATGGTAACCCCCAGGAAGCTGATAGTCGGGGATTCAGTGATGGTAATGCCATTGAATGTCAAGGGGCAATGGTCAGATTCCCTCTCATTGGAGATGGTCATTGCCTGGCACTTATGTGGCACAAAAGTTACTTGCTACTTGTCAGCCCAAGCCTGGATATTGTCCAGGTCTTGCTGAATTTGGATATGGACTGCTTCAGTATCTGTGGAGTCACAAATGGCACTGAACTTTGTTCAGTCATCAGCAAACATCCCCACTTCTGACCTTTATGATGGAAGGAAGGCCATTGATGAAGCATCTGAAGATGGTTGGGCCTAGGACACTGCCTTGAGGAACTCCTGCAGTGATGTCCTGGAGCTGAGATGACTGACCTCCCAAAGTGGAATGGTTTTGTGTCTCTGGTGTGAGGCAGAACATCTTTGGGAAATAGTTCTATGGTAGCATTATTAAAGACAAGTTGGTAAAACATAGAAACAAGGAGCAGGAGTAGGGCAGTTGGCCCCTCAAGCCTTCTCCGCCATTTAATAAGATCAGGACTAATCTGATAGTAACCTCAAATCTACATTCCGCCTACCCCCGATAACCTATCACCCCCTTGCTTACCAAGAATCTATCCACCTCTGCCTTAAAAATATTCAAAGACTCTGCTTCCACCACCTTTTCAGGAAGAGATTCCAAAGGCTCACAACCCTCAAAAAAAGTCACCTCATCATTGTTTTAAATGGATGACCCCCTTATTTTTAAACAGTGACCCTTAGTTCGAGATTCTCCCACAAGAGGGAACATCCTCTCCACATCCACACTCAGGATCTTATACAAAAACAGAATTACCTGGAAAAACTCAGCAGGTCTGGCAGCATCGGTGGAGAAGAAAAGAGTCGACGTTTTGAGTCCTCACGACCCTTCAGTTCTGTTGAAGGATCGTGAGGACTCAAAACGTCGACTCTTTTCTTCTCCACCGATGCTGCCAGACCTGCTGAGTTTTTCCAGGTAATTCTGTTTTTGTTTTGGATTTCCAGCATCCGCAGTAGTTTTTTGTTTTTATCTCAGGATCTTATATATGTTTTAATCAAGTCACCTCTTACTCTCCTAAACTCCAGCAGATACAAGCCTAGCCTGTCTAACCTATCCTCATAAGACAACTCACCTATTCCATGTATTAGCCTGGTAAACTTTCTCTGAACTGCTTCCAACTGCTTGACATCCATCCTGAAATAAGGAGACCAATGTTGTACACAGTACTCCAGATGTGGTCTCATCAATGCTTGTATAACTGAAGCATAACCTCCTTACTTTTGTATTCAATTCCCCTCACAATAAATGATAACATTCTATTAGCTTTCCTAATTACCTGCATACTAGCCTTCTCTGTGATTCATGCACTAGGGCAGCCAGATCCCTCTGCATCTCAGAGCTCTCACCATTTAGAGATGATTCTTTATTTTTTCTTGCCAAAATGGACAATTTCATTTTCCCACGTTATACTCCATTTGACAGATCTTTACCCACTCACTTAACCTATCTTTTTGTAGCCTCATCTCCTCTTCTCAAAGTGCTTTCCTATCCTTGTCATTAGCAAATTTGGCAACCATCCCACCACCCAAGTCATTTACATGAATTGTAAACAGCTGAGATTCCAGCACTGATCCTGGTGGCACGCCTCTCGTTACATGTTGCCAACTGAAAAAGACCTATTTATGTTTACTCTTCGCTTCCCCTTAGCCAGCCAATCTTCTGTCCATGTCAATATGTTACCCCTTTCACAATGAGCTTTTATTTTCCACAATAACCTTTGATGTGGCACTTTATCAAATGCCTTCTGGAAATCTAAGTGCAGTTCCTCTTAATCCACAGAACATGTTGAAATAGCTGATTTCTCCTCTTTCCGCTCTCCCATTTACTTTGCCATGTTAAGAACTATTGGTATAGTCACACTCAGCATAGCATCCCATCATGACATTATAAAATAATGTTGGCGTTTGCTTCATAGGGGACAGAATGCTGTTTACGCCAGGCATAAATTAAACAAATTCTCCAATAATACTGCGGAGAGACACAGACAGACAGACAGGCGGGGCAGAGAGAAGTGAAATCACAGATTAAATGTTTTCAGTTGACACAATCTGAATAATCAGGAATGAGTAACCAATTTTGGAATATTATATCCCAAGACATGTATAGTAAACCTAGAAATCCAAGGGCCAACAGTCAAAGTGTAGCATTACAAGCATATGACCCTCACTTAATGTGCTAGTCTGACAATGTGGAAATGAGTGAGTTGAGTAATTTTATTTTGTCTTGGTGTCACTAATTAAAGTGGAATATTAAAAAATTTCTTCCTTACTTGATCCTGAAGCTGAGCAAGACGATCCTTCTGCTCTTTTCTTAAGCTGTCGGAGCTACTTTCAGCAGAGAAAGTGTCGGCACTATCTTCACTTGATGATTCAGTGAATTGAGTGGTAGATTGTGCTAATTGTGCAGCTTTAATAGGTTCAGATATTTTTGCAAAATGCATCTCAAAAACATCCTGTTATAAAAGATGGACAGAAAGATAGGGATTACATGACTGTTATTAACTAGAGAACCAGTTATATAGGATTTACTGCAATTGACCATCTTCCTATAATGGTGGTTTACTTTGTATATAGGACAAAAATTAGTGAATTAAAAATAACACTCTTGGATGAAATGTATAATATTATGAACCCAATCCCTTCCCCAAGGCTGTTCTTAATTATATCATTTCCATTGAGGACAAAAGTGGGTGAAAATAACAGTGTCCGGTATAACACAAAATAGTCATTTCAAAGAACAACTCCATACTACTGAAACAATGCAAATTTCAAGTTTTGGCTGAGATGCACCTATCTGAATTCAAACTAGTGCAGCAGTTCTATGTACAGGACGATTTCAGAATTTATTTATATATCAAAAATACTTCTCTGTTGACATTGATTTTGAATATGTGCTGTCCCCATTTCAGATTCATAGATTTCTGGTTTGTTCTGTTTTCAAGTTGTTAAATTTTTTAAGATAATTGGTTCATCTCCCTTCGTGTTACACACAGACTTGACCAAATACAGTATTCAGGTGAGGGCATTGTGACTGTGTGGGGCAGCAGGAGCAAGGAATGATGGAATGCAACTACAAGGCACAAGAGAGTAAAAGGCAAAAAGTTATCTTTCCTTCCTTCCGCCTTGGCCCTATTTTCATTCAGTTTGGGAACCAAGGTTGTCTTAATTTCCTCCACATCATAATCACGCTCACTGAAGCATGTTGCGAGCGGGGGCAGGGTGGAGAAGGGGGTTGGAGTTGCTGATTACACTGGAGTAATGGATGACAGTAGAGAGGTACAATGCAAAGGCTACAGGATGAGGAGGACAAGTTGAAAAGGCAGCAAAATTACTATTGAAGCGAGCCTGAAATATCCAATTTTTTCCCCTGCCTCAGTCCTGATTTCTTCAGTTTGTGGGGATTGAAGTGGGGTGTGGTATACTCACCTGCTAAAGCTATCAGTACTCCAACCATAGCCCTACTTATCCTCAGAGGGTGAACATGAAAACAGTGCATCTCTTCCTCATCTCTCCCAGTCCTGAATTTGCTTTCAATTAGGGGTGGGATGTGAAAAAGCCAGAACACTTTGTCTAGGGAGACAAAGGTCTATAACCCAAAAGGGATAGGAAGAGATGGCCTATACATGGATTTAAAAAATATAGATGGACCTGATTTAGGGACTGTGTGTGAAGGTCACACAAAAAAGGGAACCATTTGAGGTGAGAAGGTTAATTCATAATAGAGATATACAGATATCAAAATTTCAACAAAAAAAATCAAGTCTTATGGCACCTTCCTTACCTACGGCAATTTATCTACTGGTCATAGCCACAAAGGCCCATAAAACTAAGATTGCTCCACAGCAGTATGCAGAGCCTACAGCTGCATGCAGACTCAACAGTTCTATTGGTTAACATTCAATATTCTATATACACAGTGTCACCTACAGGCATGGCAGGCACAGCAGGCAACAATTTTATAATGCATTATTCTATTGAGATGGTTGAAGGTAGGATTTTTCAATGCAGTTTGCTATGAAATATTGCAACCCAGTCTAAATTTTAATTTGTTAAACATTTATATTTTGTGAATGGATACACTATTCTCTTACCTGAAGTTTCCTACCCATGGCTACTACTTCATGGTCTGGTGGATTATACTTGTAGCAGTTCAAAAACATTAACCTCACATCTGCGGCAAACTCCTGGCTATTTCTGTATTCTTGGTTGCTCATTTTTTTCTTGCAAGAAAAGATTGAAACAAAAACAATTAGAATATCAAGTACATTAAACTTGGCTCTTGCTGATTTCAGAACAGGATGACTGCCTGGATTGCCACTCCTGATAAAGTTTTCGATGTTCATTAACATTTTTAGCATTATTGCTATTTTATTTTGAATAATGATTGCCAATCTATTTGCCACAATAATTAGCAAATCTAAATCATATCCTATACCCAACATTCTTCTATATTATTAATTGAGCAAAAATTAAGTAATTCAATGCACATCATTTATACTGACTGGAGAGACTCAATGTCAGGACAAGCTCTGTCATGCTGCTCAGAACTCCATTCTGATGAATAAATGTTAAGAGATGTATTGACAGCAATGTTTGGAGTGCATTTAAAAAAAAGTTTTAATTTTATTACCCAGGAGGTCCAACAGACTATGTCACACTTGACTTGATACTGTAGTGAAGTTGTACATAGCATGTGGTGTACTTGAAAGTCTTTCATCATTGTGTTCCATTGTCAAACTGTAACCTAACTCCAAATTATATGGGCACTTCTGTTCTGCCCCTTACATTGGCAGCCTTCTGTCTAACAGATGATGGTTTGCACTTTGATGCTCAACTTTGCTGAACATCACTCGCTGTTTCTCAGGAAACCCAGTCTGGCATGGCAGTATCCGTCAGATTTGCTGCAGAAGGTGGGCTGAAAAGACGCAGGATTCGCTGGTCTCTTTTCTCTGGGCCCCTCTTCTCAGCCAGCTAAGCTTCATTTCTCCTCACCTCTTCCAATGCCCCTCCAAACAGTCAGCTCCAAGAAGTTACATCTGTCAGCGACTGTCTCTATGCATAAATGTTAAGTTTACTTCAATTACATCTTGATAAAATAAATATATATATATTTTTAAAGGAACCAAGATGAAAAGTTGTTCAATTTTAGATGGCTTTTGTATCCAGTAGTTTCCAACAGTAGTTGTTAATGTTACATAAGAACATAAGAGCTAGGAGCAGGAGTAGGCAATTCAGCCCCTTGAGCCTGCCCCGCCATTCAATATGATCATGGCTGATCTCATTTCAGCCTCAAGTCCAATTTCCTCCCCTCTCCCCATAACCTTTCAACCTGTTACTAATTAAAAATCTATCGATCTATCTCCTCAAATTTATTCAGCGTCTCGGCATTCACTGCACTCTGAGGTAGTGAATTCCACAGATTGAGAAAAGTAATTCCTCCTCATCTGTGATTTAAATCTACCACCCCTTAGCCTAAAACTATGGCCTCTCATTCTAGAATGACCCAGAAAGGGAAACATCCGCTCCACATCTACTTCGTCTATCCTCTTTAGCATCTTATATACCTCAATTAGATCTCCTCTCATCCTTCTAAACTCTAGTGAGTATAGGCCTAAACTGCTCAATCTATCCTCATAAGACAAGCCCCGCATCTCTGGAATCAATCTAGTGAACCTCCTCTGAACCTCCTCCAATGCAACTACATCCTTCCTCAAGTAAGGGGACCAAAATTGTGCACAGTTGCAATAACACGTCCCTATTTTTATACTCTATTCCTTTAGCAATTAATGCCAAAATTCCATTCGCTTTCCTTATTACCTGCTGTACCTGCATACTAGCTTTCAGCAATTCATGCACGAGGACACCCAGATCCCTCTGCACTGAAACATTCTGAAGTTTCTCTCCATTTAAATAATAAGTCGCTTTTTTATCCTTCTGACCAAAATAGATAACCTCTCACTTATCCACGTTAAACTCCATCTGCCACATTTTGGCCCATTCACCTAACCTGTCCATATCCATTTGTAAATTTCTTATTTCTTCATTGCAACTTACTTTCCCACCTATTTTGGTGTCATCTGCAAATTAAGCTATAGTACCTTCTATCCCTGAATCCAAGTCATTAATATAGATTGTAAATAGTTGGGGCCCAAGGACTGAACCCTGTGGCACCCACTAGTTACAGCTTGCCATCCAGAAAAAGACCCATTTATCCCGACTCTCTGCTTTCTGTTAGTTACCCAATCCTCTATCCAAGCTAATATATTACCCCTAACTTCGTTTTGACTCCATCTGGAATTTGACCAGTATTTGTAAATTTGCATCTTCCAATTCTGCAAAAAGAAATTTACATTTCAAGTTTACCCTGTCATTTTTCATAATTACTAATAACAACATTAGTCCCAACTTTTGAGAGAAGTGCACGAGAGGGCCACCCTGGGACAGGCAGTCAGCAGTACCTAGAGAAGAATGCAAGAGGACCCCCCCCCCCCCGCCAAGCCAGGCAGTCGATGGCACCTAACATCACAGGAGAAACACAAGTTCATTGGACGGTGAGAAACTGCTATTAGGGAGTGTCATCAAGTAGTTGAGAATTAGAAAAACTTTTTTTTTTAAAAAGTAGGGGCTACTTACATTTAAGAAAGAAACACAAGCAATATGGAAATAAAGTGACGTCAAGGCCAGGTAAAATAAAGTTACATAAGTAAACTAAAGTTAACGCAAGGGAAGTAAATTGAAGCCATGCAGGACAGCTCGGTCATGTGGAATGAGTGTCTTGTAATATGTGGGAAGTTGGGGATGTTACCAGCGTCCTAGATGACCATGGGCAGGAAGCGTCACCAGCTGCAGAAACTCAAGCTCTGGGTTTTGGAGCTCGAGCACTAGCTGGAATCACTGTGGCACATCTGCGAGGCTGAGAGCTACATGGATAGCATGTTCAGATAGGCAGTCATGCCGCAGCTTAGGAACTTGGAGGCAGAAAGGGAATGGGAGACCGTCAGCCAGCCCAGGAAAATTAGGCAGGTAGTGCAAGAGTCCCCTTGGGTCCTGCTCACCAATCGCTTTTTCCGTTTTGGATACCGTGAGGGCGTTGGTTCCTCGGAGGAGTGCAATCAGAGCCAAGTTTGTGGCACCACAGGCAGCTCTACTGTACAGGAGGGGAGAAAGCAGAGGGGAAGAGCAGTAGTAATAGGGGATTCATTGGCTAGGAGAACAGACAGGCATTTCTGTGACCATAGACGTGACTCCAGGATGGTATGTTGCCTCCCTGGTGCCAGGGTCAAGGATATCAAGGAACAGCTGCAGGACATTCTTCTGGGGGAGGGTGATCAGCTAGTGGTCGTGGTCCACATTGGTGCCAACGACTTAGGTAGGAAATGGTACGAGGCCCTGAAAGCAGACTTTATGGAGCTAGGAAGGAGATTGAAAAGCAGGACCTCTAAAGCAGTAATCTCAGGATTACTCCCAGTCCCACGTGCAAGCAAGTATAGAAATAGGAGAATTGAGCAAATAAACATGTGGTTGGCAAGCTGGTGTAGGAGCAGAGTTCTCTCAGGTTTCTGAGGCATTGGAACTGGTTCTGGGGAAGGTGGAATCTGTACAAGCCAGACTGTCTGCACCTGAACACAACTGGGATGAATATCCTCACAGGGGGATTTGCTAGTACTGTTTGGGGGGAGGGGGGTGCAGGAGAGGGGGAGAGAACCTGAGGGAAAATTCAGAGCAGGGAATGGGAGATGAAGAATTAGTGAGTGACTCAAAAACAGAAGCAACACAGGTTAAAAAAAAGCATACAGCACAGGAATTTGGCAGTGTCAAAAGGTATATGTAAATGCAAGGAGCATAGTAAACAAAGAATTAAAGCTGATGAGCTGAGGGCGCAAATAGACACATGGCAGCATGAAATAGTTATGATGGAAACTTGGCTTGAGAGGCAAAAAATGGCAGCTCAACATCCCTGGATATAGAATTTTCGGACAGGATAGGGAGGGGGATTAAAATAAGGTGGGGCTGTAGCATTAGTGGTTAAAGAATCAATTACAGTTGCGAGGAAGGATGATACACTAAATGAAGCATTAAGTGAGGTCACTTGCGTTGAGCTCAGAAATAAGGGGCAGCCACACTGCTAGGGGTGTACTAGAGACCCTCAAATAGTGGAAGGGAGTTAGAAGAGCAAATAAGTAGACAGATTTCTGGGTGCAAAAACAATAGCGCAGTAATCATTGGGGACATCAACTACCTTAACATCAATTGGGGTATGAACAATGTGAAGGGCACAGAGGGCGTAAAATTCTTGAACTGCATTCAAGAGAAATTTTCTAGCCAGCACGTAACAAGCCCAACGAGAGGGGCACAATTCTAGATTTAGTCTTAGGAAATGAAGCTAGGAAGTGGATGAAATAATAGTGGGGGACCATTTTGGAGATAGTGACCATAATATAGTTAGATTTAATCTAATTGTGGAAAAGGACAAAGATAAACAAGAGTAAAAGTTCTAAATTGGGGGAAGACAAATTTTACAAAAGCTGAGGTGAGCTGACGAGAGAGAGAGAGAGAGAGAGAGAGTGGACTGAGTACAGCTATTAGAAGAAAAAACTGTCAAATCAGTGGGAGGTGTTCAAAGGCGAGATTCTACAGGTAGATATGTCCCCACAAAGAAAAAGGGTGGCACTGTCAAATCCCTGGTTATCCAGAAGCATACAGGCCAAGATAAAGCAGAAAAAGAAAGCTTATGACAGTCACAAAAGACTCAATACTGTAGAAAGCCTAGATGAGTATAGAAAGTACAGGGGTGAAGTAAAAATAGAAATTAGGAAAGCAAAGAGAGGACATGAAAAAATATTGGGAGGTAAAATCAAAGAAAATCCGAATAAGTTTTATCAGTACATTAAAAGCAAGAGAATAACTAAGGAAAAGGTAGGGCCTCAGAGATGGGTTGATGCAGAAGATGTGGTAGGGTTCTCAATGAGTACTTTGTCTTCACAAAGGAGAAGGATGATGCAGATATTCTAGTTAGAGGAGTGTGAAATATTAGATACAATAAGCATAGTAAGTAGTAGTAGTACTGAAGGGACTGGCATCATTGAAGGTGGATAAATCACCAGGACCAGATGGATTATATCCCAGGCTGTGAAAGGAAACCAGGGAGGAAATAGCAGATGTTCTGAGGATAATTTTCCAATCCTCACTAGATACTGGCGAGGTCCCAGAGGATTGGAGGTCTGCAAACATTGTACCATTATTTCAAAAAGGGTGTGAGGGATAGGCTGGCAAGTTATAGGGCAGTCAGTCTGACTTCAGTGGTGGGCAAATTATTGGGAACAATTCTGAGACACAGGATAAACCTTCACTTAGAAAGGCATGATTGATCAGGGATAGTCAGCATGGTTTTGTTAGGGGAAGATTGCATCTTACTAACTTAATAGAATTTTTTGAGGAAGTAACAAGGAGGATTGATGAGGGTAGTGCAGTGGATGTTGTCTACATGGATTTGCCTACAAGGCATTTGACAAGGTCCCACAGGCTGGTCAGAAAAGTAAAAGCCCATGGGATGCAGGGGAAGGTGGCAGGTTGGATCCAAAATTGGCTCAGTGGCAGGAAACAAAGGGTAATGGTCAATGGATGTTTTTGCTAATGGAGAATGGTTTCCAGTGGTGTTCCACAGGGCTCAGTGTTGGGGCCCTTGCTGTTTGTTGTAAATATTAATGATTTGGACTGAAATGTGGGAGGCATTATTGGGGAATTTATGGATGACACAAAAATTGGCCATGTAGTTGATAGTGAAGAGGATAGCTGTTGACTCCAGAAGTATATCAATGATTTGGTTGAATGGGCAGGGAAGTGGCAAATGGAATTCAATCCAGACAAGTGAGAGGTAATGCACTTGGGGAGGGCAAACAAAGCCAGGGAATATTCAATAAGCAGGAAGTTGTTGAGAGGGATTGAGGAAGTGAGACACCTTGGAATGTATGTCCTCAGGTCCTTGAGGGTGGCTGGGCAGGTGGACAAGGTGGTCAAGAAAGCATATGTAATGCTTTCCTATATTGGGCAAGGTATTTAATACAAAGCAGGGATGTAATGACGGAACAGTATAAAATGCTGGTTAGGCCTCAGCTGGAATTTTGTATACAGTTCTGGTCACCACATTACAGGAAGGACATAACTATATGGAGAATGTGCAGAGGAGATTTACAAGAATGTTGCCAGGGCTTGAAAATTACAGCTATGAGGAAAGATTGGATAGGCTGGGTTGTTTTCCTAAGATTAGAGGAGGTTAAGGGGCAACCCAATTGAGGCGTACAAAATTATGAGGGGCCTAGATAGGGTAGTCAGGAAAGACTGGTTTTCCCTAGCTGCAGGGTCAAATACCAGGGGGCATAGATTTAAAGTGATTGGTAGAAGAATTAGAGCAGACACAGGGAAAACCTTTCTTCACCCAGAGGGTGGTGGGCATCTGGAATTTACTGCCTAAGATGGTGGTTGAGGCTGAAACAACTCATTTTTTAAAAAAGGTATCTGGACCTACATCTGAAACGCTGTAACCTGCAAGGCTACAGACCGGGTGCTGGAAAGTGGGGGTTAAAAATGAGGGGCTAGTTTATTTTTTCTCCTTTTGGCCGATGCAGGCACGATGGGCTGAATAACCTCCTTCTGCACCGTAATTTTTCTATAGTTTTCTAACTGTGTCTCTCAATGTCTGTTATCTTCATCTCTCACTTGCAGGTCTCTTTGTAGCGGAGGTATGGGCGTCCAGCAGGTCATGACCCAGTGGCCAGTTCCCCGCAAAGAAGGTCATTGGGTATACACCCATTATTCATCTGATGAATGTGGCTTAGTAATGAATGTATGCGGATGGAATCAGCATGTTCAAGACCTCTGAGTTAGTGCCCTTGGCAGGACAAGAGCTGCTGAGCATTTGGCTGAGACTGACAGTGGAAACTGTTCAACCTTTTCTCCTGCCTAGCACATGCTACTCAACTCACACAATGCATGTTGATCTTGGCATCAAAATGACAGATTGCTAGTCATTGTGGAGCCTAGATATGTGAAGCTATCAACAGTCTTCAGCATTGCACTGTCAATGTTGATTGGTGGTGGTATGACAATATTCTGAACCATGACATTTGCTTTCCAATATCTACTGTCAGGATCAGGAAGGAAAATGTATTAGTCATTACTACTTCACAGGACCAAGTGACAACAATGGACAAAACATTCTAAAATTAATTTGATATAATAAAATGAATACATGAAAATTATACAGAACTAAATCTGTATAAACAAAAATAAGACTTTAGTCCAAAAGATTAAGAGACAACCAAATAAAGATGTAAACATGGAAACAAAAATGAACTAAATTCTCAATTATCAACTTGAGAGAATGAACACAGGTAAATTTCATTATTGGATTATAACAATCACCAAAAAAAACTAAAAAAAAACTTAAGCTACACACAAAGGATTCTTTGACTAAAAAAAGATGACTGGCCAAAACAGTATCTTAAATAAATCCTTGAACAAAACATTGATCTATCTAACTGCAAAATATTTACTTACCAAATTGTCCTCTTCATTAATCTTCTATGATGAATGGACCAATAGCCAATCCCAATTAGACCACATCACAATGATGCCTGATTCTAAGTGGATCAGAGTTGGGGACGTGCAAGTTAATTACAGGGTAGGGACAGTCAGATGTAAAGAATTACATTTGAACACCATATCTATATTCTTCATCATAGATATTCCTCACTAATACTCATTTGTTTAAAACAAGTTAATAACCAATGATGGAATAACATTGTTATTGGTAATTATGTAGCCCTCATTGATTTGAAAAACTGGATAAATGTGCAATGTAAGTTTCTATTTGCAGAACTGGAAGATACAAATTATTGTTAAGAAATTCACAATTACTGGTCAAATTCCAGATGGAGTCAACATCAGCAACTACTGTTGGCAATTACTGGATACAAGAGTCATCTAAAATTTGACCCCTTTTCATCCTGGTTTCCTAAAAAAGAAATACTTCTTTTATCAAGATGCAACTTAAGTAAACTGAAGGTTTATGCAACGTCAAGCGAGTGTAGTTAATGACATTGTGCAAGGGCTGACCAAGAACAGAAGTGACATGGATCAAAATATCCAAGATGTAATTAAAATTTCATAAGGAGAGACAGTGTAAAGATTCCGCAAAACCTCTATGTTGCAGATGAGTGATGGTATACACAAAACCTGAGTGGTTAACCACAAAGGAAAACAGAGCCTGATGGCTCAAGGCTAGTAATTTCATCAAACTTAATTTTCTTCTTTCATGCCCCCAAATCTAATGTACTGGGCATGCAGTAATTCTTAAACCAGTACAATATTATATTGCTCTCAAAATCAAAGTATTCACATTATACACAAGGTTAAGTAATTCAATTATGGAACTAATCAACCATTTATGTGAATTAGGATACCGACATATGATACAACTTTACATCACTAGAGATTGCATTTACTGGAATTAAAAATATCCAATGAAATACTTCAGATCTAGTGCAACATTTAGAACTCCTCCCTTTGGACAGGAGCATTAGGAAAATGACAAGCCTTCTGAGGACTAGATTATGCAGCAATGACCTGAAGAAGAGTCTGAACTGCTGAAGGCTCCCCATAGAGCCATGTGTGCCCTTGACACCAGTTAGCACGGAAAGGGAACCCCATTCTTACATAGAATCTCAACACTGGCTCAGGTGAAGTGCTAATTAATCTCTGGAAAGTAGACTAGCAAAAGAATGTTGTCACATTCTTGATTATAAACAACATTACGCTTGCATGAGTAGTCCTGGGTGCCATCCAGTACCAAACTAGTTGCCTGGCTAACAACAATCAATAGTAGCCTTGGATTCCTTCCTCCCTCCACCTCCAAGGTAGGCATTATTCAGTCAGACCAGATTAAGTATTGGGCAGCTTGGGGTCCATGTGTGATCTTTCCACTTCAATTTACAACATGTTACAGGATTTGGTAAGAATGTTGCAGGGATTGGAACGTCTCAGTGGGGAAAAAATTTTTTAAAGTTGCAGAGATTTGTGGGGCATTTGATGACAGCCACATCAATGGTTGCAATTGTAATTGCAGTTCTACACAGCATTTGAAGCTTCTAGACATCAAAAAATGCTGAAATATTTGGTGCTTCTGATTGAACAGCCTGGTCAGTAATGATGGAACAGTTTTGACAAGCTCCATCAGATGAAAATGGCAAGAGGCCCTAATGTCTTAACAGCAAACATAACGTGTCAGATCAGACAAAAAAAAAAATCAGGCATCACAGCATTCAAAACATCAAAGTATATTTATGCTGCAATTTCAGAATCACTTTGAAGCAGCTTCCACTTGGCAGCAAAGGTGTAGTACAACTTTAAACAAAATTTGGCACCTCTAACGATGAAATATCCCAAGTCACGTCACAAGAACATTATAAAACAAAATATTTGAGAGTGATTGCTGAAGCCCAACTATTGCAGTAATTAGAGGAAAGAGTTAACTTTTGTTCATTCTCTCAACTAGATGCCGACATTCCCTCAGTGTAGATTAGAATAGCATCAACTATTATTTTCTAACATGACATCATGAGAAGAGTCACCTAATGGTTAGTTAGTATCGGGCGAGCAGCAACTTGCATTTATAATGTAATTATTTAATGTAACGAAACACCTCAAGGTGCTTCACAGGAGCATTATTGAACAAAGTATGACACTGAGCCACATAAGGAGAACTAGGTCAGAAGGTTTGGTCAAAGAGGTAGGTTTTAAAAGGAGGAGGAAAGTGAGGCAGAGGTAAGGAGAGTAATTCCAGAGCTTGGTGTCTAGGCAAACAATGATGGTGCAAATAATGTGCACAAGAGACCAGAATTAGACTGGCACATATATCAAAAGGGTTGTGAGGCTACTGGAGATTAAAGAGATAGGGAGGGATTTTAATCATTAACATGCAGAGATCTCTCTACAAGAGCATGAAAATTTTATTTGGAGCCAGGAAACAAAGCTGGCTAAAACAAACTGCAGACATCTCAATGCACCCTTAATCCTTAGTAAAACTCTCTAGTGAAAAGTCACAAAGCACAGCTTCATGCCAGAGGTTTCAGAGAAAGAATATCCAAATGGTACAATATCCATTTGTCTCCTTTGTCACGATTCTAGGCAAAGAGAAAGATCACAGATGGGGAAGCATTCTACTAAATTTTCTGGAACAAATCAAGGTTGAGAGTAGAATAGAAATGGTAGAACAGTGAAGTGGTGTGAACTTAAAGCAAGTCAGAGCAAAATGCTCATATTGGAGAACATTTCTCATTTGCCAAATGATGGAATAATTATTAAAGCCTGTGGTTTTAATCTCTGGATTCTACCTCAATATTTACTTTGTCCTTCTCACTCTTGCTACAGTGTTTCTTTGTAATTTGTGTTAATTTTCTCCCTCTGAACCCTCCCACCTCGTGTTTCACTTTACAATCACCGATCCAGTTCAGCTTCTTTAGGATTCCCTTTGCCTGCCACATTGACTCCATTACAAGTGTGTATAATTAGCCTCTTTTCCACAAAGCTTCCAGATGCTAAAACTAGTGCACTCAAAACAAGACAGTGGTGTAAATGTTCCATAGCCCCCAGGGATTATGTTTTGATAGCATTAGTTAGCCAACCTACTTTAGTGTAAAACTGACATTGAAATGCAAGACAGCTTCAAAACTTAAAAATATTTAACCTGGTTCCACAGGATTGAAAAAACACATCCAAGTTGAAATAGCTGATAAAATACTGAATAAAATTAGAAAGTGATTCAACATCAGCAGGGGCGGGGCAGGGGTGGGGGCAGAGGAGATGAAATGAACTTACTTTCACAGCACTAAGGTCCATGGGGTGTTTAATAATATTATGATAATCATGAAGGCCCAATGCTTCAGCATTCACTGGCTCATAGAAAGGCCATGCATATGCTGCATGCTTCTTTGCAAACATTTCTTTGAGAATATTATTGCAGTATTGCAAATGTACTGTGTACTTTTCTTTTTTAGTAGCTGGATGCTGTTGAGAATCTGGTAGATCCTTTGTGGGTGGCTTGTTTGACTGATTGTTTTCCCTCCCGGAACAGATTTTTGTAGACTTTCGTTCTGAGGGTCTTGGCGAGGACCCACTATTTGTAGTGAAAATTGAAGTAGTGGGTGTAGTAGTGTCTGCCTTCCTTTTAACACCTTTCTTTACCTTAGAAGGAAAAATCAGTAAGTTAAAGATAGCAAGCTTAAAAATGAAACAACGAATAAGAGCAGTACCAGAAAAGAAAACAAATCTATTCACCTTATGAACATTACCTCAATATTTTCTCCATACAGGAACGTTTTTAATTCTCTTCAAATCCAAAGCAAGCTCACTTGGCAAGCAAAGGTCTTCAGTGAAGCCCACAGCTTCAATTACTTCTCACTCAAGTAGCCTCACCTAAATGATGAGACTGATCTGGATTGCTTTTCTATTTAAAACAAGTCTTTTGAAAGTTCCTTCAGGTACTAAAGAGTCTTCGAGGTGGCCAAGATGGTGTTTTGAGCCAAAAAGACAGTTTAGCTCACATTTAGCACAAGACATCACCTTGCTAAAGAGGTTGAAGCTTGGAACATCCATCTGGAGGAGAGTTATGGAACTCACCACTACTAAAATTGATTTCTAGCACTCATCAACAAGGCTTCATAGCATTTTGGTAGATAGCACTTGACTTAATGTGTTCTCCTAACAGTGACCTGGGAGTAAAGAAATTGTTCTTGAGGATTTTGATCATTACTTTAAAAAAAGGTAGATTATCTTTTACTGTTCACAAGCTGCTTTAGGTTTGAAGAGACCTTTTGAAACACATTTGGAAACTTTCTGGGACATTTTTGGCAAGACTTAACCATTATTTGTTCTGGGAATTCTGTGAAGACTTCACCTAAGAAGAGTAAGTACTGTATGTGCTAATCCACCTTATAGAGGTCACCAAGAGAAAGGGAGTGCTTGGTCCTAAGCTTAGGGTCTGCAGGAGAAATGGGTGGAAGACATGACACCAGGCAGAGCAGCACCAGCTACTGCAGGAGAGGGAACAGGAGGGCGAGGTCAATTCCTTTCCCCCTAACACCTCTGTCCTGACAGAGATTAGAAATTGAGTGCAGGAATGGAAATCAAAAGCAAACCCTTCAAATTGACAGTATACATAAAAAATCATTAGAAAATCTGGGAACTTTTAAAACCACAGTTCTGTTCAGATATATAAATACTTACTTTTGTAACAGGCTGCCCAGTTGGTATTAAAGGAGAGGGTGGAGTGGCTGACAATGAAGTTATTCTTGACTGAGGTGGTAGCATTATCACTGGTTTCTGATTTCCAACTTCAGATGTGGGTGGACACAATTTTGATTGTGCAGTTGAGGACACTACCGGAACTATAACAAGAATATCACTATATTCATGCAACAGTCAAAACAGTCCATATAACAAGCAAAAATAAAAATGTTAATTTCACATGCATGCAAATATATTTTAATAGGAACAGGCATTAGGTCCAAGAGCCAGGAAATATCAATTCGCTCAAAACATTCATAAAGCCACAGTTTAAGAGTACCATCTGCACTTTTGGGTATCTGCTAAAAAAAAAAATCAATGACACTAATGTCATTGAGAGCAAACATTGGAAAAATCAATAAAGTTTCTGGATATGAGAGATGATAGTTAATAATGAACAACTTGTGATAAGGCTACCAGAATGTGGTGAAAAAAATAGAACTTGCTACCACTGGAGTAGTTAAAGGTGAATAGCACAGGTGCATTCAAGGGAAGGTTATAGAAATACATGAGGTAGAAAGGAATAGAAGGTAATACTTATAGTATGAGATAAAGTAAGGGTGAAGGAAACTTGTGTGGAAGACAAACACCAGCATAGACCAGTTGGGCTGAATGAACTGTTTGTGCTGCAAATTCTACATATACTTTCAGCAGGGATGGCCAAGAGGAGATTTAATGCTAAGATATGAGGGAATTTGATAGAGGGAATAAGCATAGATTGCTTCCTCTGATCAGTGACATGAGGCCAAGAATTTTAAATTACCAAAAAGAAACAAGGAGAAAAATTAGGAGAACATACAGAAATAGGAGCAAGCAGGAATAACCCATGCAGCTTCATCATTTAATAAGATGATGGCTAATCCTCACCCCCAACTACGCTTTCTCACCTAAAATATAAACCGATCTCAGCCTTGAATATGCTCAATGACTGAGCATCCATCGCCCTCTGGGGTAAGGAGTTTCTAAAATTTACAATCCCCAAATGAAGAAATTTCTCATCTCACTCTGAAATGGTTGTCCCCTTATCTTGCAACTATGAGCCCAGTTCTATATTCTCTAGCCATGGGAAACTGCCTCTCAGCATTCACATCTTCAAGCCCATTAAAAACATTATGTTTCAATAAGATCACTTCATTCTTTCAAAAGAGTATAGGCTCCATCTCTTCATAGCACAATCTTCTCATCCCAGGTATCAATCTAGTGAACCTGCGTTGCACCCCTCTAAGGTAAGTGCATCCTTCCTTGGGTATGGAGATGAAACCAGTGCATAGTATTTCAGGTGTGGTCTCTGTACAAACTGCAGCAAGACTTCCTCATTCTTGCACCTCCAAACCTCCATGAAATAAAGGCAAACATACCACTTGCCTTCCTAACTGTGGATCTTGTATAAGGAAAACTAAATTCTTCTGAACACCTACATTTAATAGATTTTCACCATTTAAAAAATATTGTTTTTCTATTCTCTCTACCAAAATGAATAACTGCATATTTCCCCACATTATATTCCATTGGGCACATTCTTGCTAATTACTTAACCTTTCTAAATCCCTTTGCAGTCCCCATGTCTTCATCGTAGCTTACTTTCCCAACCAACTCTATCAGCAAACTTGCATACACGCTACACTCTGTCCCTTCACCTGCCATTATTTATTTATTTTTTTTAAAAAAATTCATTCATGGGATGTGGACTTCGCTGGCTGGGCCAGCATTTATTGCCCATCCCTAGTTGCCCTTGAGAAGGTGATGGGGAGCTGCCTTCTTGAACCACTGCAGTCCATGTGGTGTAGGTGCACCACAGTACTGAAGAACGATGCTTCAGAATTTGCTGTACCCCTAGCCAAGCTGTTCCAGTACGGCTACAACACTGGCATCTACCTGGCTATGTGGAAAATTGCCCAGGTATGTCCTGTACACAAAATGCAGGACAAATCCAACCCGGCCAATTACCACCCCATCAGTATACTCTCCATCATCAATATGTAATGGAAGAGGTCATATCAACAGTGCTATTGAGCGGCACTTGCTTAGCAATAACCTGCTCACTGATGCCCAGTTTGGGTTCTGCCAGGGACACTCAGCTCCTGGCCTCATTACAGCCTTGGTTCAACCATGGACAAAAAAGCTGAACTCCAGAGGTGAGGCAAATGTGACTGCCCTTGACATCAAGGCCACATTTGACCAAGTGTGGCATCAAAGAGCCCTAGCAAAAGTGGAGTCAATGAGAATCAGGGGGAAAATTCTCCCCTGGTTGGAGTCATACCTAGCACAAAGGAAGATGGGTGTGGTTGTTGGGAGGTCAGTCATCTCAGCTCCAGGACATCACTGCATGAGTTCCTCAAGGTAGTGTCCTAGGCCCAACCATCTTCAGCTGCTTCATCAATGGCCTTCCTTCCATCATAAAGGTCAGAAGTGGGGACGTTTGCTGATGACTGAACGAAGTTCAGCGCCATTTGTGACTCCACAGATACTGAAGCAGTCCATATCCAAATGCAGCAAGACCTGGACAATATGCAGGCTTGGGCTGACAAGAGGCAAGTAACATTCATGCCACACAAGTGTCAGGCAATGATTGTCTCCAACAAGAGAGAATCCAACCATCACCCCTTCATGTTCAACGGCATTACCATCACTGAATTTGAATCCCCCACTAACAACATCCTGGGAGTTTACCCATTGACCAGAAACTGGAATGGCCATATAAATACTGTGGCTACAAAGAACAGGTCACAGGCTAGGAATTGTGCAACAAGTAACCCACCTCCTGACTCCCCAAAGCCTGTCCACCATCTACACGGCACAAGTCAGGAGTGTGATGGAATACTCCCCACTTGTCTGGATGAGTGCAGCTCCCACAACACTCCAGAAGCTTGACACCGTCCAGGACAAAGCAGCCTGTTTGATTGGCACCACATCCACAAACATTCTCTCCCTCCACCACCAACGCACAGTAGTAGCAGTGTCCCTCCACCATCAACGCTCAATAGTAGCAGTGTGTACCATCTACAAGATTCACTGCAGGGGTTCACCAAGGCTCCTTTGAAAGCACATTCCAAACCCATGTCCACTACCATCTAGAAGGACAAGGGCAGCAGATAGGTGGGAACACCACAACCTGGAAGATCCCCTCCAAGTCACTCACCGTCCTGACTTGGAAATATATCACCATTCCTTCACTGTCGCTGGGTCAAAATCCTGGAACTCCCTTCCTAACAGCACTGTGGGTGTACCTACACCACATGGACTGCAGCGGTTCAAGAAGGCAGCTCCCATCACCTTCTCAAGGGCAACTAGGGGAGGGCAATAAACGCTGGCTGACATCCCATGAATGAGTAATAAAATAAAAAATCAAAAACAGTGTATCCACCAGCTCTGCAACCATCTCTTTTAGAACCCTTGGATGAAAGCCGTCAGATCCAGGGGTTTTTAGTCCCATTAATTTTTCCAGTGCTTTTTCTTTACTAATATTAAATCGCTAAGTTCCTCACTCTCATTAGCACTTTAGTTCCTCACTATTTCTGGGAGGTTGCCTGTGTCTTCTACTGTGAAGACAAAATGTTTGTTTAACTTCTCTGCCATTTCCTTATTCCCTGTTGTAATTTCTGCTGTCTCTGCCTCTAAGGGACCCACATTTACTTTTGTTAATCACACACTCTTTTTACATACTATTACAAAGCTTCTGTACACAGAGTGCTGTTGCAAGATGAAATCCTAATCTATAGGCTCTTGCAACTCTGGCAAGAGTGTGGTTGTTAACATTGCAAGTTTACTGGAAGATTGGATCAAGTGTTTGAAAGGGGAAGATGGAGGATATTGGGAATAATAATATGGAGTGATGAGATTAGGTTTGGATTACTCTAGCATTGAGCTGACATGGATGGATTGAATAGTATCTTTCCAGGACTAAACATCTATGGTTCTAAAATTGTTAAGTCATAGGATACCCAAACGAGTAGGAAAACTTGTGAAGGAAAGGAGAATGGCAGGTGATGGAAAGACTGAAAGTGGTAGACCCATCAAAAGTTGAAGCAACAACACATTGGCTTCAGTGGCAATTATGACTGCAAAAAATAAATGAAATTTGAAGTGCATCAACTACAGTTAATGGTGCCCACAAGTACATAAATTGATACTATGAGGATCATGATTAGAATGAAAAGGGAAGTACTTATGAGAAGTTATTAGAATGTGGAGTGCTTCACCAGAAGTGATTATTATGGCAGAAACTACATTATTTGAAAAAGGAAATTTTCTAGGGAAATTGGAGAGGATTAGATAGTTCTAAATGGCCAATTTTAATGCTGCAAATTTTAAATTATTAGAACAGTATATTCATAAACATACATTAGTGAAACATGTACATCAGGACAAAAGTTTGGCACAAATGTTACAATAAATTCCAAATACAATTTTGCATCCTTCCTTTCAAATAAGGAAAACAGAAAATCTTTGAATTTGCCCAGTCAAGCCAAGTTTCCACAATCGTGTGCGCTAATTAAAAAAATTGCACTAAAAGCCAGCCACGAAGCTGGCCATGTCCCACCACCATTAATCACAACCACTAATTGGACCTTTGAGGAGGCTGTTAAAATAATACTACTATTTCCTTCAGGCAAATGGATAATAACTAATTTAATTTCCTCATCCCAAATCAAAAATTATTAAATGCCTTTTTGGAAGTCCACGTAATGTGCCGCACAAACTTGGGAGCAGGGTTAGAACTCATGAAATAACAGGGACAGTAGCAACATGGGTGCAAAATTGGTTTGAGTGACAGGAAACAGTAGTGGTTAATGATTGTTTTTCAGACTGAAAGATGATTTATAGTGGAGTTCCCCAGGGGTTGGTGTTAGGACCCTTTGCTCTTCCTAATATATAATAATGGCCTGAACTTGGTGTAGAGGAGACAGGCACAATTTCAAAATTTGCAAATGATGCAAAACTTGGAAGTATTGTGAACTGAGGAGGATAGTGTAGAACTTAAAAGGACATAGCTGCCCATTCCACCAACCTAAGTCACGGAATCTTAACAGCACAGAAGGAAAGCATTTGGCATATCAGGTCTGCACCGGCTCTCCAAATGAGCATTATGACCTTGTGCTATTACCCTACCTTTTCCCCCGAACCCTTGCACATTGTAAGTGGCAGATGAAACTTGCGTAAAGATGATCACAGAAGGCAATACAAAATAAAGAGTACAATTCTAAATGGGGTGCAGGAACAGAGGAACCTGGGTGCACACGTGTACAAATCAAAGAGAAAGCATAGAAAAGATTCACCAGAATGTTTCCAGGGATGAGCAACTTCAGTTATGAAGGTAGATTGGAGAAGTTGGGACTGTCCTTGGAGAAGAGGAGGTCGAGAAGAGATTTGACAGAGGTATTCAAAACTGAGGAGTCTGGACAGAGTATAGGGAGAAACTGCTTCCATTGGTGGAAGGATCGAGAACAAAAAAGAGCACAGATTTAATGTAATTAGCAATAGAAGCAATGGTGACATGAGCAAAAACTTTTTCTACGCAGAGTGATTAGGATCTGGAATGCACTGCCCGAGTGTGTGGTGGGGGCAGGCTCAATTGAGGCAGTCAAGGGGAAACTGGATTATTATCTGAAAAGGAAAAATGTACAAGGCTATGGGGATAAGGCAAGGCATTGCTCCTGTTGATGAATTGCTCCTTCAGAGAGCCAGCAGAGACATGACAGCCCAAATGCGCTGTAACTATTCTGATTCTACATCTTTCTTTATTAATCCATAGCTTTATCAAATAACTACTATAATGAGCTATAACTTTTTATATCATGTTAAAATCAATACATTTTTCTCATCTAAAGTGAGATATCTCAACAACTTGCATTTACATAGTGCCTATAATGCAGTCAAATGTCCCAAGGCACTTGACAGAACATCAAACAATTTGACACTGAGCTACATAAGGGGTTATTACAAGTTGGTCAAAGGGCTAGGTTTTAAGGAGCATCTTAAGGAGGGTTGTAGAGAAAAGCCAGGGAACTACAGACCAGTGAGTCTCACGTCAGTGGTAGGGAAACTATTAGAGAAAGTTCTGAAGGAGAGTATCTATCTCCACTTGGAGAGGCAAGGTTTGATCAGAGATAGTCAGCATGGCTTTGTCAGAGGGAGGTTATGCCTAACAAATTTGATTGAATTTTTTTGAGGCGGTGGCCAGGTGTGTAGATGAGGGTAGTGCAGTTGATGTAGTTTATATGGATTTCAGCAAAGCCTTTGACAAGGTCCCACATGGGAGACTTATAAAGGTGACAAATGCATATGGGATACAGGGTAATTTGATAAGGTGGATTCAAAATTGATTTAGTTGTAGGAGGCAGAGGATGATGACAGAAGGATGCTTTGGTGACTGGAAGCCAGTGTCCAGTGGCATGCCACAGGGATCTGTGCTCCATCCCATATTATTTGTCATTTATATAAACGACAGATAACTACGTGGGGGGTAGGATTAGTAAGTTTGCGGATGGCACAAAGATTGGCCGGGTGGTTAACAGTGAGGTTGAGTGTCTTGGGCTACAGGAAGATATAGACGGGATGGTCAAATGGGCAGATAAGTGGCAGTTGGAATTTAACCCTGAAAAGTGAGAGGTGATACACTTTGGAAGGAGTAATTTGACAAGGGCGTATTCAATGAATGGCATGACACTAGGAAGTTCTGAGGAACAAAGGGACCTTGGCATGTGTGTCCATAGATCTCTGAAGGCAGAGGGGCAAGTTAGTGGGGTGGTGAAAAAGGCATATGGGACACTTGCCTTTATCAATCAAGGCATAGATTACAAAAGTAAGGAGGTCACGTTGGAGTTGTATAGAACCTTGGTGAGGCCACAGCTGGAGTACTGTGTGCATGTGCAGTTCTGATTGCCACATTATAGGAAGGATGTAATTGCACTGGAGGGGTGCAGAGGTGGTTCACCAGGACGTTGCCTGGGATGAAACATTTAAGTTATGGAGAGGTTGGATAGACTTGGGTTGTTTTTGTTGGAGCAGAGAAGACTGAGGGGGCGACCTGATCGAGGTGTACAAGATTATGATGGGCATGGACAGGGTGGATAGAGAGCAGCTGTTCCCCTTAGTTGAAGGGTCAGTCCCGAGGGGGCATAAGTTCAAGGTGAGGGGCAGGAGGTTTTGGGGGATGTGAGGAAAAACTTTTTTACCCAGAGGGTGGTGACGGTCTGGAATGCACTACCTGGGAGGGTGGTGGAGGCGGGTTGCCTCACATCCTTTAAAAAGTACCTGGATGAGCACTTGGCACGTCATAATATTCAAGGCTATGGGCCAAGTGCTGGTAAATGGGATTAGGTAGGTAGGTCAGGTGTTTCTCACGTGTCGGTGCAGACTCGATGGGCCAAAGGGCCTCTTCTGCACTGTGATTCTGTGATCATAAAGAAGGAAAACGAGTAGAGCAGTGGAAAAGTTGGGGGTGGAGAGGGTGAATTTGAGAGCTTAGGGCCATGGCAGCTGAAGGCATGGCTGCCAATGGTGGTGTAATTAAAACTTGGGGATGCATAAGAGTCTAGGACTGGAGAAGTGGAGAGATCCGAGGGCTGTGGGTCAAAATGTGGTTGGAAATATGGAGGAGAAAGGCCATGGAGGGATTTGAAAACTAGGATGAGTATTTTAAACAAGGTGGTGCTTAAGCAGGAAAAAGTGAGCCCGGGGAGAAGGTTGAACAGAGCTTTGTGTGAGTTGGGATATAGTAGAGTTTAGGATGAGCTTAAGTTATGGGAAGCATATCAGGTATGCATTGAAGTAGTCAAGTCTAGAAGTAACAAAGGCATGGATGGGGATTTCAGCTGCAGATGAGCTGAGACAGGGACAAAGTCCAGTGATGTTATGCAAATAGCCAGGCTTAATGTTACGTGGTCAGAAGTTCATCTTGAGGTCAAATACATCACCAAGGTTGCAAACGAGTCTGGTTCAACCTCTAACAGTTGCTAAGGAGGATGACATCAAAGGCTAGGGAACTGAGTTCACAGCATAACCCCCTTTCATAATATAAAGCTTCCTGTTTCATACAGAACTGCCCACTCCATTAAGATGTCTTAATGCTTCCTTGTGATCCTTCCAATCTCTCCTCTCCAAAATTAAAGCTTCTCTTGTTTCCAAGTTAGTTCCTTGCATATAAAACAAAACCATGGACCCGCTCCTCCATTCTAGCTTGGGGCTTCAAACTGAAACAAAGCACCCACATTCAAGACTGTAGTTACAATCTGTTCCTCTCTTTTTCCAGAACATGGGTAGCTAAACATAAACCACTAATTTCTTTGGCTGCCACTCCCCTTAAATCAGTTTACGTTGAATGCTCTCCTACAAATCCAAATCTGAAAATTTTGGTCCGCTGTCTGGTTTCTCAATTGATAATGTCACTTTCCAGACTTATTCCCATTTTCAATCTGCCCTCTTTTGTGAGCACACAAGAGATCCTCATGTGCATTTTTGTTCCACAGTTATAAATATTCTAGAAACTAATGTATATACATACATATGTATGTATCAGTCTTCAATTTTCTGATGGGTAGAATTGAGGAAGTCACATTAACTAAGACTCCTTCTGATTCTATTAAACAGAGTTCAATGCACCTACATTTCATATGACATGCTGTTAGGGAAGATTTTCAAATTATAGCTATCCAGCATTACTGGTCACTGTTCTTTCTCGTGTCTTCTATTCAGTACTAGTTCTCTCCCTACGGTTAAAATGAAGAGTTTTAAATATTCACTAATTTCTTTGAAATGCCCAAAAAAAGAATACCATTGAGCAGATTTTAAAAGTTGAAGGATTATAGAATAAGATTTTCACTTAATGTTAATATTAGGGCGCAAGAAAGTTGCAGGACCATGTCTCCCATCTTCTTCCCCAAATATAGTTTATATTACAGAAGATTGAGGGTGCTTGCTGCCCCTCTGCCTCAACACCTCCAAATAACGTTATAAAATAAGGAGGGGATACTTGTTCAATTGATTACCTGATCCTTTTCTTCCTTTGCCATTCCCTCCTCTTTTGCTAACCACAGGAAGTTCTATTTCCTCTTGTGGCATTTGTGACACCTTCTGTAGAAAAAGCTTCTCCAATGTTTGTGCCATTACAACTATGTCATCCCCTGGCTATAAACAGACACTAGTTATATCCTTTAATCAACATAACACAAGAAACACTCAGCAATTTATAAAAGGTGTAATAACATACCCGATTATATACGTAACAGTTGGTAAACATTGTATTTATGTCTTCTACACACTCCATAGCTTTACAGTAATATTTATTTTCCAAGCGTTTTTTGATTGTACCCAAATCCATTGGGTTCTTTGTTATCTGATAATAATCCTGTGGGAAAAAAAAACGAGGCCACCAGGCTTAGGAGCAGCATACAGTCATGATATGGTTGAGAAAAAAACCTAATTGCACAAACTAGTTACTAGCTTTAATTACTCAATTCTTCAATTGATTAACCTATTAAGAGTATTTATTTTCTTAAAAACTGCATACTCTTAAAATTACTCCAGACACAACAATGAACAAATGTCTTTCCCTTCCCAAGTTTAAAAGCTCATCAACCGTTATTTGAATATAAAATGCGGACTTTAGTCAAATCGAAATTTAAGGAAATTACTGGATAAATATAATGCAGTAGATGCAGTGTACATGGATATGCAGAAGTGTGTCAATTTGGCATCTCAAGAAGCATATAGCAAAAATTCAAGAGTGTGGTATGAGGAAATATAACTGCATGGATAGAAAGTTGATCCACCCTAAATGTTTGTTTTATATTAATCAGTGTGCATTGCTCATATTTTAGAAGGGCTGTAAGTGTTGTGGCTAGGTCTACTTTTGTACTTGGAATATACAGATAATTTTCACTTGAACATTATGAAGTGGAATCGTGAAATTTGCTGATAACACAAGAGTGGGGCTGAGTTGGCAAATGGCATGACTGGAAAATATTTCTAAAAACAAAGAGGTGGAAGAGCCATTTCATGTGGCTATGGTTAAGGTGTACATTGTGCAAGGAGAAACAAGGATATACTCAATGGAATGATAAATAAAGGGAAGTTGGGATTCAAATTCCCAAAAGTTATGTATGCAGGCAGATAAAGACAATAATGGCTAACAGCTTTGGGAGTTTATAAGAAGGTTATATACTATAAAGAATAAACCCATGTGAGAAATTTGTACAAAACAATGGTTGAACTGCAGAACACTAGGTATTGATTTCAGTGTCCCACAGTAATCCAGAGACCAGAATTGATGAACCAGAGAATTCAAATTAAAATCCCACAATAGCAGTTTGATAACTTATAATTCTGTTTTAAGAGAAAACACTGCAAATAAAAAAGTTGGTTTCATGGTCACTTTATTACTATCAGATTGTCATAAAATCCCAACTGATTCACTGATGTCCTTTTGAAAAGAAAACCTGCTGTTCTTACTTGGTTTGGCATGGAAGTGACTTGTGTCCCATACCAACATAATTGACTTTAACTACTACTGCAGCAGTTCAAGGCGACCACTACCACCTTTCTCAGGAAAATTAGGAATGGGTAATAATTGTCCTTGCCAGCGACATTCACATCAAGAATAATTTTTATATATTTTTTTTAAAAGCTACTAAATCAGAGCCAAATATTATAGATTGACCAGGATTTTTAAAAAAATCTTTCATGGGAGGTGGTGGCACTGGCAAGGCCAACATTTGTTGTCCATCCCTAATTGCCCATGAGCTAAATGACTTACTAGGCCATTTCAGAGAGCAGTTAAGAGCCTGAAGTCACATGTAGGCCAGGCAAGAATGACTAATGTCCTTTAGGAAAGGAAATCTGTGAACCAGATGGGATTTTACAACAATCTATGATCGTGGTCACTATTACTGAGACTAACTTTCAATTTTAGATTTTGTTTGAATTTAATTTCCACCAGCTGCCTTGGTGGGATTTGAACTCGTGTGCCCAGAACATTAGGCTGGGCCTCTGGATTACAAGCCCAGTATCATTACCACTACACCACCCTCTCCCAATGCGAAGCATAAGAAACCAGAGTTACAAGGAGAGACTTCAGATAATGGGAGTACTGAATCAGAGAAGTCTAAAAGGAGATCCAGGTGAAGTTTTCCTTTTAAAAAAAGAGCTTTGATAGAGTACCTAGGGGAAAACACATTTTCTGGCTGGCAAGCCAATGACAAGAGGTCATCAATTTAAAATAACCACACTCCTCACTTAGTGATTAGGAGAAATTTCTGCTGTTATACAGAGATGCTGGAACACCAATTCCTTTTAGATCATTTGAACAAAGAACTGGTACACATAAGGGCCGAATGGTTTCTTTCATGCTGTAAATGTCTACACAGTTTTAGCTGCCCACCCTTTTCCAAAGATAGAAGAGCATTGTGGTGAAAAACCAGATTTGGAATGTCTACTCTCAACAATCAATTGCATCTTTTCAGAAAAACTCCTCCACTCCAAGCACACATTCTCTCCACCAAAGGCAAGGATTAGGAACAAAAACAAAACTTGCTGGAAAAACTCAGCAGGTCTAACAGCATCTGTGGAAAGAAAGACAGAGTTAACGTTCAGTCCATATGACTTCTTCAGAACTAAAGAGAGGTAGAAATGTGGTGAAATATATACTGTTTAAGGTGGGGGGGGAGGGGGAGACAGGCGAAGCTGGATAGAAGGCCAGTGATAGGCGGTGGTAAAGGAGAGATTGCAAGATATGTCATAAAAAGGTCAAAGGGGTGTTGATGGTGATGATACTGGTTAAAGGAGGAGCTAATGGTGACATTAAGAGTAGAAAGCAGGATAAGCAAGTGACAGATGGCCCTAGTGGGGGTGGGAACAGTGTGGGAAAAAAAGATCAAAATAGGCAAAAAGGTGGGGATAAAACAATGAATGGAAATAAATTTTAATATATATTTTTTCTGCTATTTCAATGTAAAAATTAAAAAAAATACATATTGAAAAAAGATGGGGTGAGGAGGGAGGAGAGTGTTCACGATCTGAAGTTGTTGAACTCAATATTCAGTCCGGAGGGCTGTAAAGTGCCTAATCAGAAGATGAAGTGCTGATCCTCCAGTTTGCATTGAGCTTCACTGAAACATTGCAGCCAGGCCAAGGACAGACATGTGGGCATGAGAGCAGGGTGGTGTGTTGAAATGGCAAACGACAGGAAGGTCTGGGTCATGCTTGCGGACAGACCAAAGGTGTTTCACAAAGCGGTCACCCAGTCTGTGTTTGGTCTCTCCAACGTAGTGACCACATTGGGAACAGCGAATGCTGCGGACCAAATTGAGGGAAGTGCAAGTGAAGTGAAGTGGAGTGTTTGAGCCCTAGGAAGGCGGGGAGGGGTGGGGGTGGGGGGGGGGAGGAGTAAAGGGGCAGGTGTTGTACCATCTGCGATTGTATGGGAAGGTGCCATGGGAGGGGGGTTGGGGTGTAGGAGGTGAGGGAGGAGTGGACCAAAGAGTCTCAAAGGGAACGGTTCCTATGGAATGCCCCGGGGGTGGTGGTGGTGGTGGGGGGGGGGGGGGGGGGGAGAAAGAGAGAGAGAGTGGAGGGAAGTGTGGTGGCATCATGCTGAAGTTGGCGGAGGATGATCCTTTGAACGCAGAGGCTGGTGGGGTGAAAAGTCAGGACAAGGGTTCTGGGAGAGGAAGGTGTGAGGGCAGAGGCACGGGAGATAGGTTGGACATGGTTGAGGGCCCTGTCAACCACCGTGGGTGGGAAACCTCAGTTAAAAGGAAGGAGGAAGACATGTCAGAAGCACTGTTTTGGAGAGTACAATCATAAAAACAGATGCGACAGAGGCGAAGGAACTGAGAGAATGGGATGGAGTCCTTGCAGGAAGCAGGGTGTGAGGAGCTGTAGTCAAGGTAGCTGTGGGAGTTGGCAGGTTTGTAATGAATATTGGTGGACAGTCTATCACCAGAAATCAAGACAGAAAGGTCAAGGAAGGGGAAGGAAGTGTCAGCGATGGACCATGTGAAAGTGACGGAGGGGTGGAAATTGGAAGCAAAATTAATAAATTTTTCCAGGTCCAGATGAGAGTATAAAGTGGCACCGAAACAGTCATCGATGTACAGGAGAAAGAGTTGAGGGACGGGACCCAAGTAGAACTGGAACAAGGAATGTTCCACATACCCCATAAAGAGACAGGCAAAGCTGGGGCCCATGCGGGTACCCATAGCCACACCTTTTATTTGGAGGAAGTGAAACGAGTTTAAGGAGAAGAAATTGTTCAGTGAGAGAACAAGTTCAGCCAGACGGAGGAGAGTGGTAGTGGATGGGGATTGTTCAGGCCTCTGTTCAAGGAAGAAGGGGAGAGCCCTCAGACCATCCTGGTTGGGGACGGAGGTGAAGAGGTGGCGGTTGGGGCCAGGGAACTGGAAATTGTTGATATGATGTAGGGCATCAGAGGAATCGTGGATGTAGGTGGGAAGAGACTGGACAAGGGGAGAGACGGAGAGAGAATGGAGTCAAGATAGGAAGAAATTAGTTCCGTGGGGCAGGAACAGGCTGACACGATCGGTCTACTGGGACAGTCCTGTCTGCGGATTTTGGGGAGGAGGTAGAAGTGGGCTGTCCAAGGTTGGGAGACTATGAGGGTGGAAGCTGTGGAGGGAAGATCTCCAGAGATGATGAGGTCAGTGACAGTCCTGGAAACAATGGCTTAATGTTCGACACCCCTTCGACATTTTGTTCATAACATCTTTTGCAATCTCTCCTTTGCCTCCACCTATCACTGGCCTTCTATCCAGTTTCACTTGTCCCACCCCCCTTAAACAATATATATTTCACCACATTTCTACTTCCATTTCTGAAGAGTCATATGGACTCGAAACATTAACTGTCTTTCTCTCCACAGATGCTGTCAGACCTGCTGAGTTTTTCCAGCAATTTTTGTTTTTGTTTCAGATTTCCAGCATCCGCAGTATTTTGCTTTTATCCAAGAATTAGGAATAGTGGACAATAATCAAAAAGCACAACCCAGTTTAGCATAGCTGAAAGTAGGGAGCCAAATGTAAAGTTCTTACGTAAGCATCGTAATGTACTAGAAGAAGTTGAGTATCCTTTATCTGTAAATCCAAAAACCAAACATCCAAAAACTGCATTTCTTTGAACCTCATTGACCTTTAGCATGGGAAATCTAGTAGTTTGTCTGCTGTTTACCTTGCAATTTTTGTGGTGAACGCGTCAAAAGGAAACTTATTACAGGTACCCTGTATTTGTTATTCAGTGATACATCTTACTTTCCTGGCCATTTTATTTAGGCTATAGCTAGCCAAGGCTTAGGCTATTGTAATGCAGGTTGAGGGTTTTGGATAAAGGATACTCGACCTGCATTTTATCAATTGCTGCCATCGTTACTTATGCTTCATTTTCCTGTCTTCTAGTGTGGACATCTCAAAAATTTCAGCTCCAATCCACATCAGATTTATAAATTGGCTCTGAATTGTAATTTGTCAAGTACTGCTACGAAAAAATCCATAGCAATGTAATTGGATACAGCATTATATATTCTAATCAGATAAGATAAGAATTCTTTACAGGCAAGTTTAATTTCACAGCATCAACAGGCTGTTGGAATGGCCATGCAAAATGGTGCTTCCACAGAGCTTTAACCACCACTTTCTCCAAATACTGAAGCTGATTTGTCATGCGGCTAGGTTTCTTTGGATTGCGATATTCTGGTGGCTGTGGATTCACAATTGTATGCTCCTGGTGGGGTCTTTTATCCACAGTTGATGTCATTTTGAATTTCAAAACTTCTTGTGCTCAGCCAACAGGATTTTAAACTTTCCTTTCAATGTTCTTGATACATCATTAATCCCATCATGGCTTCATGGTAGACTCATGATAGAATCTGTTAATTAAAAATAATACATTTTTAGACAACATCGCACTTTTTACTTTAATTTGACTTTGGCCATCAAAGAATTCAGGCAGTGTACATTTTTTAAAGGAGGAAATACTATTGGATGCAAAACAAACCCAAGCAAAAGATTCAATTTAGGCTAATATGAGTGAGCTATCTTAGCATTGTCCCATCTCAGAAACCAGACATCATGCCATACTTTCAAAGTGAGATTTTACAAGTGTGGGAAAGGAGGGTTTGATACAGATGAATGATAAAGATAGCCAGAAGGAAATCAGCTTCATTCAAGAATGCAATAGAAAAGGAGGAGACCACCAGTTCAGTACAGAATACTAGAAATAAGCAACATGGAAGACCATTTTCCTTTGCTCAACAAATTAAATCCAATATAAAAACTCTCTTTATTTAAAAAAAATTGTATTCAGTGGTCAGGGCCCACTAGATATTTGTCTCTTGCATGTAGAAATTAGAAAAACTGGGATAAAAATAGAAAATGCTGGAAATACTCAAAGTCAAACAGTATCTGGGCAGAGAGAAACCGAGTTACTGTTTCAGGTCAATGACATTTTGATTTTCAGCAGCGGCAGTATTTTGCTTTTGTATTAGAAAAGTTGGGATTGTTCCTACAGTAGAAAATAAATAAATAAAAAGGGGCTCAACATTATTTACTCCATGAAAACCCTTCATAAAGAGAAATTGCTTCTAGAGGTAGGAGGGTCAATAACAAGATAACTGGCAAAAGATCTGGGGGTGGGGAAGGTGACTTTACTGAGGACATTAAACGAAAGTTGGGAGATAAATTTCATGTTATGGCATAACATTTCTGAATTTTATTTTGCTGAAACCACTATTTTGGACATTAGAAATTGTGGGGTGGATAATTGGAGGGGAAAACATGGAGAAGTTCATAAAAAAAATAGTTGCAGGTCACTCATTAAAACAGTGCTTGTTATGGGCAGAAAGTCACCAAGGCTGCTTCGACAGCACCTTCCAAACCTGCGACCTTTACCACCTAGAAAGACAAGGGCAGCAGATACATGGGAATGTCACCACCTGCAAGTTCCCCTCCCAAGTCACACACCATCCTGACTTGGAAATATATCACCGTTCCTTCATTGTTACTGGGTCAAAATCCTGGAACACTCTCCCAGACAGTACTGTGGGTGTAACTACAGCACATGGACTGCAGTGGTTCAAGGCAGTGGCTCACCGCCACCTTCTCAAGGGCAATTAGGGATGGACAGTAAAAATGCTGGCTTAGCCAGTGACATTCACATCCCATGAAAGAATTAAAAAAAAGGCAACGTGCAGCATTTATAATGCTGAAAGTCTAATGAGCTTCCAGTGGAATAAGTAATAGAAGTAGTTGTAACAAGTGTGGATACTCATGAGATTCCCTACAAGAGCTGGTTTGCATAAGAATTTAATAGAATTTTTGTCTGTGTACCTCATTTAATATCATAGATATTAGGATGAGAATCTTTGTTTCTCCACATCCCAATTTGTGTTGTTTTTTTGCAGAGAACTCCTGGAAAGTAACAAAACCAATGTTATTAGACCTGGGACACCCTCCCGCAAGCAGCACTTTCAGACAGTTGCCCCCTCTCTATCTCCCATTACTGCTTAAAAACAGCAGATATCTACCAGGTCAACCAAGCCCTAATTCTGCTCAGCATCAGGTTCTGCCTCCTTGCTATCAAAAACCATCAGCCCCATCACACCACACCTAACCCCAGAACTGTGCTCACAACACAGGACCTCAGTCCCAGTGTTATCAGAGCGCAGTTAGTTTGCCATGTTTCACACTTGTATAGGGAAGGTAACCAATTTGTTAGGAATCAGTAACACTCTTCTTGAGCCTTCCATCCTTCCCCCAACACGCCATCTCCCTTTCCTCTCCAAAATCCTCAAATGCATTACCCACCTCCAAAATCTATGCCCATCATTTCCAGAACAGCAAGGTGGTGGTACGGTCACAGGACTGGTATTCCAGAGAACCAAGGTAATGCTCTGGGGACCCAGGTTTGAATCCCGCCACAGCAGATGGTGAAATTTGAATGCAATAAAAAAAATCTGGAATTAAAAATCTGATGATGACCACAAAAACATGGCCAATTGTTGTAAAAACCTATCTGGTTTTCAAATCTCTCTTTTGTCTTGCCCTATCTCTCTAATCTCCTCCACCCCCATGAAATATCTGTGCTCCACTAATCCTGGTCTCAAGCACTCCTGATTCTAATTGCTCCGCTATTATCCACTGGGGGAGTGAGTATTCTGCAGCAGGGGAAAAGACCATACTGAAAAAGGTGCTACTGTTAGCAGTCTCCAGGCAGCAAAAGTGTTGCTGTTAGCTGGTACTGTGTAGTTGGGGCTCAGAAGTTCTGGGGAGCTCAGAAGGTCACTGGCTCCGTGCAGGAAAGGGTTAGGGCTCAGAAGCAGCCCTGGGAGCCATTTATAGCTTAGCATAGCTGGGGAGATTGGAACTTGGTGAAATCCAGGGACAGTGCCAGCCCAGTGAAGCTAGCTAGCTATTAAAGAGCTGAAATTTCGCCAGTACAGGCTGGAGTGCAGGCTTGGGAATCTAGAGGAACGGAGTCTCAGGAGATGAGATTGAAACCCTGGGAGGTGTGCAGTTATTGAGGCAGTCCAAATTGGAGCAGTTTTGAAGAAATTCAGAGGCTTGATCTTTGAAAGTGAAAAATTTGGAGTCCCTTGTGAGACACAGACAGGGTTTCAAAGAGATTGGTTGACTCTGTTTATTGACAACTAGGTGCGTTGCTGAGAAACCTGTTGGATTGGTCTTGGTCACATTTGCTATTTATTGTACAATGTGGTGTGTTCGACCACAATTTGCTTGTTAATTCACATGTACTTCATAGTAACCCTGATCATTACAGCATAAGATAGATATTGTAAATGGTTTTATCTTTTTGACCTCGCATTATAAAGTTTATTTTTGTTTGTTCAAGACCTGTGGAATCGTGTGGCTTTATTCTCTTAGCAAGTGTCTTGTATCTTAAACTTTTGTCTACTTTAAACAAAACATTATTGGTCCCTAACCAAATCTTACCAACAACTTGGGGCTCTGGTCGAGGATCATAACAATAGAAGCACTAGCTATATAAAGTGGAAGACGTAAAGCCACAGTGGGATGGTATATTCCCCAGGGGTAGCTCAGTAGAAAGCCTAAAACGGCACCAAAATCCATTAACAAAGGTGAATACCCTCCAATGTAACTGGAGTTTTATAAAAAAAATAAATAGAATTTCTGGTTATTATAAATTTATTTTCTGTTTTGCTAATGGCTATTGACCAAGGTTCAAGTCTTAATTGTTTTATCAGGGAATGTCATGTAGCAGGAGTAGACACTGTCAATTAGCATCAGGAATCAATGAAGGCTCTGTGAGGCATCCTACAAGACAGCATGTGTCAGTTTGATCAACCTTCCCAGATGGATTTTGGATTTAAGAACAAGGCCATTTTCTAGAATAGTCTAAAATTCAACACCACACTCAGTTGGCAAGCTTAAACAGTGAACCTTTCCAATGTACTTAATGATTACAAAAAATAGGAAGAGGGAGGAGCTTTGAGTAAACAGATAGCTGGAGTTGGTTTAATTATTTAGAGCTTGCAGACATTCTCACTGATATGTGCAGAGATTTATCAGAATTACAATTTGAGCCATGTAGCATGCGCAAGGTGTCAAAGTGTTATTATAAAACAGGTCCAGTTCTTGGGACCAGATCATAAAGCAGTTAAAAGTACTTGCTACAAGAAAAAGTGAAGAACAGAGTGATCAACCTCTTGGCAACTTCAGACCTGGAAGTAGAAGAATGCCAACTGCTATTTGAGCACTTACATAAATCCATTTGTTCAAAATTCCAAATTTCTGCAAAATAAACCTCATAGGCTCAGACGTTTACAGCACAGGAGGCCACCATTTAACCCATCGTGTCTGCACCAGTCAACAAAAGTCTGACTACGCTAATCCCATTTTCCAGTGCTTGGCCCATAGCCCTGGAGACTATGGCAACATAAGTGAATATCTAAATACTTCTTAAATGTTATGTTATGAGAGCTTCTGACTCAACCACCTATTCAGGCAGAGAGTTCCAGACTCCTCCCATCTTCTGGGTAAAAAATTTTTTCCTCAACTTCCCTCTTAGCCTTCTACCTCTTACCTTAAATCTATGCCCCCTGGTTATTGACCCCTCTACTAATGGAAAATGTGCCTTCCAATCCACCTTATTCATGCCCTGCATAATGTTATACACCTCTTATCAGGTCCCCTCTCAACCTTCATTGCTCCAAGGAAAACAATCCCAGCCTAACCAATCTTTCCTCATGGCTCAGACCCTCCAGCCCAGACAGCATCCTGGTAAATCTCTCCTGCACTCTCCCCAGTGTAATCACATCCTTCCTTTAACGCGGTGACCAGAACTGCACGCAGTACTCCAGTTGTGGCCCAACCAGCGTTTTATACAGTTCCAGCATAACTTCCCTGATCTTGTATTGTATATGTCTCGGCTAATAAAGGCAAGTATCCCATATGCCTTCTTAACCATCTTATCTATCTGCCTTGCTACCTTCAGGGATCTGTGAATATGCACATCAAGGTCCCTCTGATCTTCTGTACTTTCCAGGGTCCTACCATAGTGTAACCCCTTGCCTTGTTAGCCCTCCCCAAGTGCATTACCTCACAATTTTCCATTCCATTTGCTTCTGCTCTGCCCATTGATATCCTCCTGCTGTTTACAGTTATCCTCCTCACTATTTACCACACTATCAATTTTCGTTTCATCCGTGAACTTCTTGATCATACCCCCTACATTTAAGTCCAAATCATTTATGTACACCACAAGCAAGGGCCCCACCACCGAGCACTGCGGAACCCCACTGGAAACAGACTTCCAGTCACAGAAACATCCTTCTACCATCACCCTCTGCTTCCTGCCCCTCAGCCAATTTTGGATCCAACGTGCCACTTTGCCTTGGATCCCATGGGGTCTTACTTTCTTGACCAATCTGCCATGAGGGACCTTGCTAAAGTCCATGTAGACCACATCAAATGCATTACCCTCATCAACATTCCTGGTTACCTCCTCAAAAAATTTGATCAGATTTGTCAAACACGACCTTCCCTTAACAAATCCATGCTGATTATCCCTGATTAATGCAGATATAAATCTGTCCCTCAGAATTCTTTCTGGTAACTTCCCTACCACCAGGGTTACACTGACTGGCCTGTAATTTCCTGGTCTATCCCTTCCTCCCTTTTTTAATAATGGGACAAAATTAGCAGCCCTCCAGTCCTCTGGCACCTCACCTGTGACCAGAGAGGATTTGAAAATTACTGCCAGGGCCCCTGATATCTCTTCCCTTGCCTCCCTCAACAGCCTGGGATACATCTCATCTGGACCTGCTTATCCACTTTAAAGGCCTCCTCTCTATGTTAATTTCCTATAATATTTCACAGTCCTCCACCCTGATGTCTATATCTAGGTCGTCCTTTTCCATTGTGAAGATTGACAAAGTATTCATTGAGGACTGCACCCACGTCTCCTGGGTCCACACAAAGATTACCTCTATGGTCCCTAATTGGCCCTACTCTTTCTCTGGCATGGCATCCTAAGTAGCATCCTTCCTTGCCCCTGGCCCAAAGGGTCTTTTAAAAAATCTATGATTTTAGCTTTGAAAGCAATTGAGAAACCATACCAACAAACTTAAAAACATAAGCATAAAAGAACGTGTATATTTTCCCAAGGGTTAAATGAACTGTATAAGCCAAATTTAAAAGCTTCATAATATTGTGTACAGTTGCAAAATTCATCCAAGTAGATGGCTACAAAGCCAATACTTAACCCGAAGGAGAAAACAAATCACCAACAGTTGTCACAATTAAAGAATTGCTTTGGACGGTTTTGCTTCTGAGAGAATTTGGAAGGGAGTTGCACTTGAATATGATTTGAGATGTTCAAAGTGGATGCACATAAATTTTTAATTGATGTGCGGCACTCATTTATTAGTCAACAGGTCAGACGTTGAAGATGTGCATTAAAGCTAGATCGACCAGTTTGTGGAATGCAATGTGTCACTAAGTAGAGAGGTCAATTAACTCATGAGAAATTTGTTTCGTTTTTCTCCATTCATTCATCACAGCAGATGGGTTCTTCTGAAATCTCTAAACCCTGAAGTTTGGGGGGGGGGGGGGGGTGGATGGAGAGTTGGTGGGGTTCAAGAAATGTAACAATTTATTGATGGGGCCAAATAGCAAATTACCAAACTCGGGGCGGGGGGGGGGGGGGGGGGGGTGGCGAAAAGAGTGCACGCACACGAGAAACAATGAGAACGAACAGCCCTTTGCCTGACAACACAAAAATATGCATCTATTTAGCACCTTACAGAACCTCAGATCATCCCAAAGCACTATAGGCAATTAAGTATTTTTTGAAATGCAGTTACTGTTATACTATAGGATACACAGCAGCCAATTTTGCACACAGTAAGCACTCAAGTAGCAAATAGAAAGTGACTAGATATTCTGTTTTAGTGATGCTGATTAAGGGATAAATATTGACCAAGACACTCAGGTTAACCCACCACCAGCAACCCCCCTCCCCCCAATCTTCTTTGAAATAGTGCCATGGGATCTTTTACACCCACGTGAAAGAGATGGAGTTTACAGTTAACCATCTCTTCCAAAAGATGGCACCTCCAATAGTGCAGCAACCCATCAGTACTGCACTAGACTGCAGCCTAGATTTCTGTGCTCAAGCCTCTGGTGTGGGACTTGAATCCACAATCTTTTGATTTAATATGTGTGCCACCAATTGAGCCATGGCTGATAAAGGAACATATGAAAAGTCAAACCAGCTAGGCCGAGGAGAGGTGCCTGGCCTAACGAGGGAATACTTATTCAATTTAAGCCCACAGTCAGTTGAAAGCGGTTCATCAAAAAAAAGTGAGCAGGATCAAAAGGAGGTATATTTTCTTTATTTTCTTGCTCCCTGGGGTTTGGGGGGGGGGGAATCTTTGATTGAGATTTGGTTTAGTTGTTATTCTGCATGTTTACTTGGATGTCCAGCTTTACAGATAGTTATCTCAATATTAATAGTTAAGTGTTTTCAATCTACCAACTTGAAGTGCAAGCGAGGGCACATATGAAAGACAACTAGTTGTAATCATATTATATTTTTACATCCTAAGGATATTCTATTACATAACTGGAGATTGGGTTGCATGGACAAATCACATGGAAAACTAGCTTCCCCATCATAGGGAATATCAAAAGGCAGACCTGAAACTTGTAGCACCAATATTTGCACATATGAAAAAACCCTGGGAATGCCCAAGAGTTTACGCTTTTTTTCCTGAAGCAAAAGAAACCCACCTTGGAAAGGATGGTATAACTTGATCAAACCATTTACAAATTAAGAGATTTCTATAAAATTTTAAGACAAAACTGGTTAGAGTAGATGTCAATCCAAAACGATTTTCCATCCTCTCTATCGATGGCCAAGAAAGCTTTGTTTACATCAAGCATTCTCTCTTCCACTACCCACACCTAGTTTGCTTGGTGGTGGTAGTGGTGCTACTAGAGACCTAAATTTACAGTCTAGATTGGAAATCTACAGTCCCAAAAGTTGCCATCAGATCAAAAAAAGTCAAAACAAGAAAGCTTGTGATTTATGTGGAATAATCAAGCAAAATATCTTGCATATTATGCCTATACCTTAGTAGAATGAACTCCAATTTTCCTTGCGTGGATCCAGACCCATCAGCAAGTAATTAGCTAAATAAAGGGTGCATTTGTTCAGAGTGGAATGAATAGAACCATTTTGCCTTTTCAACATAATACACTAAAACTCATGCATATGGGTTAATTTTCTTTCAAAGGAAGAAAAATAAGGCATCATGTGAGGCACTGGTTTCCTAAAACGAAAGAGAAATTTAGCATTTGGCAAAAAATGTAGCATTACAATTTAAGCATTCTCAGCACTATTCATTCTCACAGCAACTGGTCAGTTTGCATGGGCAAAAACACACCATCTGTGATCCAAAACTGGAGTATGGAATGAATGTGCTAGCACACTGCAGCACTAACAATTACTCTTCTTAACACAGGAAAGATGCATATGGTGCCACTGCAGTCTCTCAATCACACTTTTGGATTTAAAAAGCAAATTGAGCATAATAGCTCTGGCTAAGTTTCAAATGTAGATTATAGGGAAGGTAATTAGGGTTGAGGAGCAGTAGATGGTAATGATCATAAAAGAGGCAAGATGGATAATCCAAGGTAAGGTGCTGGAAAGAGGAGAAAGTACCAAAGAAGTAAGAGTCATAAGAGAGTCCAAGATGTGATTTGGTGATTAGGGTCACATGTAACTGCAGTGGCTTGGCTGTGACAAACAGTGTAAAAGATAGTGTAGCTGGGTGGGGAGGCTTCAGTAACAAGCAATATGTCGCCATCTGCCTAAGTTGGTGGTTGAGGCTGAAACGCTCAACTCATTTGAAAGGTACCTGGATCTGTATCTGAAGTGCTGTAACCTGCAAAGCTACAGACCAGGTGCTGGAAAGTGGGATTAAAATGAGCAGCTAGTTTAATTTTTCTCTTTTTTGGCCAGAGACACGATGGGCTGAATGGCCTCTTTCTGCACTGTAACTTTTCTATGGTCTATCTGCCAATGTTAATGGCTCTACTATCTTTACCCCCCAGGCAAGATAAGCCCACCCAGTCAAACTTGTTAGCTTAAAACCCCAACTAAGAAATTCCAGATCATTAAAAGAAACTTAAGTCAGCTTCACTGGGTTCTGCAATGAAATGTCCTCCCTCCTAGGAGTTTCCAAACTAGCAAAATTATCTCAGGGTGGAATATATCTATAGGTATATTCTAGCAGAAAACAGCTTTAAGTTTACCAATTTTTAAAAATTCATTCATTATTCTGGCTAGGCCAGCATTTATTGCCCACCCCAATTGCCCTTGTTCAGAGGGCATTTAAGAGTCAACGACATTGCTGTGGGTCTGGAGTCACATGTAGCCTAGACCAGGTAAGGACAGTAGATTTCCTTCCCATTAGGACATTAGTGAACCAGATCGGTTTTTACAACAATCGGCAATGGTTTCATGGTCATCATCAGGCTTTTAATTCCAGATTTTTATTGACTTCAAATTTCACCATCTGCCATGGTGGGATTCGAACCCAGGTCTCCAGAGCATTACCCTGGGTCTCTGGAATACTAGTCCAGTGACAATATTACTATGCCACTGCCTCCCCTCAGTACTTAGAACCCTAACTTAAGAATTCTAGGATATTGTTATCTTTATGTGGGCTCAGGAGGATAAGTATGAGAGAACTCTTATACTTGCTTATGAATATAAGAATCAATTATAGATTACATCATAGTAATGAATGTTATATCAGAATATATGGTACTTAAAGACAAATGCTTCATTGATAGAATGACTATTCTAAGAGAATTAAATATTCAGTACTGCATTCCATTAATAATGAGTGTTAGCTATAGTCAAAGATGACGATAACATGACTATTATACTTTAAATATACATAATGTTTAAATCCAACTTAATAATTGGATATTCACACAAATGTTGATTTGAAAATTACTCAAAATGCAGTAAAATTTCTTTAGGGTGTCTTTTGTCTTAACTGTTAAGGGGAGTTGGTGGTAAACTCAAACCTTTGTGTCCTAAAGATGGCTGACCTATGTCTCAGTCTTGTGTGTTGTCTTTTTAAGACATGGACTTTGTCTCTGACTTATTGAAACAGGCTAGCATTGTGTATGTCCATTGTGTACCACAAAAATAATTTTTTGAATAAATCTCAATCATTTGTTTAGCTGTCTTTGTGTGAATCTTTGAGGGTCATTTTGTTTTTACTGTCTAATTTCTGTCACAGCTATTTGGGTATTTTTCAACAGTAAGGCATTCAAGGTTTTATGAATTCCCATGCTATTGTGTAGTGTTTTTCACTAGCTTGTTTGCACTAGTTTGCTGCATAGTGTATTTTATTTTCTCAACTTCTATTAATTTAATTAACACCTTAATTTCATTAAATGAGTCACTTCCTTTACACCAAGACAATCAATACAATCATCCACAATAAGCTCAGACATCAAGTGTCTTGTGCACTAGTGAACAAAAAGGACATCCAAAATCTGTTTGTTCAAGTTATAATGGGCACTCCGATCCTTATTTGGAGCTATAAAGTGGTGCTTTCCTGTGGCCAGATAAACTTATGGTGTAAACAACTGATGCCCCAAGAAAGTCACTATTCAGAAATTTGAGCAGTTATGCAAAAGGACTTGGCCTTCACTGACAACATTCTTTACCTTTCCATCCAGCAAAAGACGACCCCATTCATCTGAAAGTAGAAATGTTCTCTTGAATATTCCAGTGTTAAATACATTGGTGAATGGAGGTCATGTTGGAGTGATGTTAACAGTAGCAGCAACAATTTTTTCCCCCCCATCTCTTTTCTGGAGGTACTGCATCATTTTAAATTTTAAAAATATAACAGGAGGTTGGGGCCAGTTTATAGGCCACATTTTTAGAGTATAATTTTAAGTCACCTTAGAACTTTTTGATGCTTAAATGTTTTCCTAGTAAAGTTAATTAGCTCAACTAAATTTAAAATTTTGAAGTCCACTCAGAAGCCTGACAAATTTAATCACGTGCATTTATAAAACAGATTGCCTTAGATCTCAGCTCGGACTTGAATCCAAGGTTGTTGTCATCGTCATCAGCTATCCCTCAATTCAAGGATGATATTCACTCAGGGTAATGATTTCTTGCCCTGGTCTTCATGTGACTGAACAGGCAGATTCTTGACCCACAGATCTTTCAGCACGTGGGGCAGGACATCCCACAAGTCAGTGGGATCTGGAGTGCAGGATTTGCTTCTTTTTCTTTCCTTCTCTGCCACTGCCCTGCCTCATCTTAAGACATTGTAACTCAAAAGCGTGATGCAGCTTGATTGACAAGTTGTCACCATTTTGAATGATTGGTAGAAAGCTCCTCTCAGTCATTAATGTAAATGCTGTCAAGCTTGAAGGAGAATTTCAGAATGCCTTTGAAGAGTTTTTTGTTCTCCCCAAATGTTGGCCATTTGAGAGTTGAGAAAACAGGACGGACAGGGGATATACTTTCCTGCCATCTAGATACAGTATCCAGTCCATCGAAGTCAATTTTGCAGGAGTGTCAGTATTAAGTACCACCTAGATGGAAAACTCTAACCAGAGTCACCTCTGAGCCAAAACAAAACTTGATAGCCAAAGACATACATGATCTACAATTTGCAGGTGATTGAAACAGTGTTACCCACTATGCACTAGATTTGCAAAGCACTTTCGATTTCTTCAATTCTGTACACAAGAAGCATGCCTTTTTTTGAATGTTGCCAAAGCAAAACTCATATCTAAAGGTATCAAACGGCTAACTAAAGTGATTGGGCTTTGAAGCACTACCTCTCAGTTGTACATTAGTTCAAATCATTGAACCAGTTGTCTTCATAATCTATTTAATTTAACTTTCTTCTACTAAGCACATTCACATTTGAGTATAATAGCAGGTCTTATGTATAGTAAATCTTTCTGTTCATGTTTCTGGAGCCACAACTAATTTCCCTGGAAAATTAATGCAAGTTGGAAGAATAAGATAAAAGCAAAATACTGCAGATGCTGGAAATCTGAAATAAAAACAGAAAATGCTAGAAAAACTCAAATTGCCAGGCCCAGATGGAATGCATCCCAGGCTGTGAAAAGCAGCAAAGGAGGAAATAGCAATCCTTTCTGGCTACAAATGTGGTGCCAGAGGACTACTAATGTTGTACTGCTGTTTAAAAAGTGAGGAAGGGATGGACCAAGTCAACCTTACCTCAGTGGTGAGAAAATTGGGGGGAAAAAAATAGAGGGACAGTATGGTGGCACAAATGCCACAAAGCTTTCCCCTTTTCATTCTAACCTGATGCAAATTGACCAACTACTCATTAAAATGTGTCCTTGCTTAGGGCCTCAATACACTGATTACAAAAGTGGAGAGCCTAGAATAAATACCAGTAGATCGCAGGTTTGCAAAAGGGTGACGCATCAGATGACTTAATATTTTATTTGTAATCAATAGCATGAAGAACTGATAGGCTTGGCTGGTTGGGAGCTTTGCACATGGACAAATGCTTTTTAAAAGCATGAAGATTACATCCACAGCAACACAACACTGTTAAGCATCCACGTGCAAACAAGTATACACCAAAGTGTAAAGAAGGGTAGTACAATTAAGTAAACCTACAGATTTAAGATAGTTTACAATACATTTCTACTCTACTGAAGAATAAGACAAAGTAAACTTTACCAGATAATTTATTAACTTGTCTACTTTAAGTCCTCTCCCCAAAAGGAAACAACTGTCTCAGTCAACAAAAGCTTCTTCATTCGATCTACTCAAAAAAGACCAACAGCACATGATTGCACTGAAGGAAATGAAGGAGACCAGATACAATTTTTGCACTAATTCACTAATTACCTGACAGAGAAAACTTAGGGCTGAATCCCAGGGGTGGGGGGGGGGGGGGGCAGTTGGTGGGTGGGCACCTACAGGCACGCTTCCGATCAGCGCCCCCATTTAAGGCCCACTCAGCGTGATGCCCGCACAGAAGCACTATGTGCTCCCTGTGCGGGTAGCTGGGGGGTGGGGGGGGGTGTTAGAATTCCAAAATCCAGTGCGCGCTTTCGCGCATGCGCACGAATGAGTGCACTCATCTCCCTGAGGTTAAGTGCAGCCTCAGGGAGATCGGCTCTAAATGTGAAAAAGACAAAAATAGAAAAATAAAATTTCCTTTACATGTCCCCTCGTGACAATGTCACATGAGTTGGAACATGTCCATAATTTTCACAAAACCTTTATTTAAATTTTTTAAAGCCTACATGAAATCTCATCCCTCTCGTGGATGAGGTTTCATGCTTTTTCTAGTTCCCGCCAGGGCTCCTGGCCTGCCCACCAGCCTTAAGATTGGACAGGCAGGTCCTTTAATTACTTAATTGACCCTGTCAATGGCCTCAATTGGCCATCGACAGGTCAGTTGATTCTGCTGTGCTCCCACCTTCCTGAAAATTTAAATGGGGCGCGGTGACATTGGGAGTTCCCCCCCAACGTCAGCATGCGTCATTTTACGCGTCGGCGAGCAGGGCCCACCCCCCGTTCGTCGACAGGAAAATCCTGCCCTTAATTTTTAGCTGAATAATGTGTTCCACGAGATACAATCTAGAGAAAACAAGTTATTAAAAAAGCAAAAGACTTGCATTTATAGTGCATTTCATGATCACCAGATGTCTCAAAGTGCTTCACAGCCAATGAAGTACTTAGTCACTGTTGTAATATAGGAAACACAGCAGTCAATATACACACTGTAAACTCCCACAAACAGCAATGTGATAATAACCAGGTAATCTGTATTTTGTGATGTTGATTGAAGGATAAACATGGGGGTAAATAAGGGCAATGGGGGTAACTCCCCTGTTCTTAGAAACAGTACCATGGGAGCTTTTACATCCACTCAGGCTGGCAGATGGGGCCTCAGTTTAACATCTCGCCTGAAGGACAGCATCTCCAACAATGCAGCACTCCATCTGTACTGCACCGTATTGGCTTGGACTTTTGTGCTGTAGACAGAGTGGGAAATGAAGCCTGAATCATGTGATTCAGAGGCAGGAGTGCTACCAACTAAGCCATGACTGACACACCATTAACAGATGTGCTTTATTATTCATCTGTACCAAGAAAATGGCCAGCAAAATAGGTGATTCAAATGACAAAAACTTGCAAACTCATAGGTTCAAAAGTTCAACAGGTTAACAGTTTTGTTGGAAAGTGTAAGTATATCTACAAGGGTTAGAATTTGATTTATCATTTTGAATGAATCAGTGAACCACAATGTTGCATCAACTCCTGCCCTCACTAGAGGCTACAATAGAAGAACTTGTATTCAGGTTGATCTGCAAGATGGGAATGCAGTCTTAGGATAGAGGATGATCATTTGAGGCTGAAATGAGAAGAAATTTCTTTACTCAGTGTTGGAATTCTCTACCCCAGAAGGTTGTGGGTACTTCATCATTTCAGTATTTTCAGGGTTGAAACCAACGAAGGTTTATAATCTCAGGAAATCAAGGGGTATGAAGAACAGGCAGGAAAGTGGAATTGAGGCAAAAGATCAACCATGGCTGTATTGAATGGTGGAGCAAGCTGGAGGGGCCTATCCTACTCTTATTTACAAAAACAAATTACTGGCACCCCTGAATGGACCACAAAAGTGCTACTTCATTATATGAAACACACTGCTGTAAGCAAAGATTGATCATCTTCTAAAGACAGCAACATTACAACCAAATCAAGATGACTGCTCCATAATAGCTTCACAAGTTTGAATGGTCATTAAGCTTAAATAAGATGGTTAAAGGGAACATTCTTCCCATTAGCTGATGGTACAAGGGACACAGATTGAAGATTTTGGGCAAGAGATGCAGGGGTAAATGTGAGGAAGAACTTTTCTTTTACATAGCAAGTGGTAATAATGTGGAACTTGCAGCCCAGGAGGGTGGTGGTGGAAACAATAATTTTGAAAGAAACTGGATGAGCACTTTAAAGAAATAAACTTGCAGGGCTACAGGGGTGGAGATGGTTTGGGGTTAGGCTGACTGTAATGCTCCACACGGTGCCAGGATGGACTCAAAGGACTGAATGGCCTCCTTCTGTACCGTAAATGACTTATGACTCTGCTCAATGTCTAGGTGTTGACCATTGATAATGTGCTGGACTGGTGGCAAAACTCAGTGCATTTTTGGTGGTGGTTGGGGAGAAGACAGGCATCTTGGATTCTGCCAATATCACAGTAAAGGATTGGGTGAGTAAATTGGATAGGTTAAAAATAAGGGGAAACACTTAAAATGCTCAAAGTTGAAAGGACACTTGGTTCCCATGGGATGCATCCTTGCCAAGGCAAGGGTGGAGACAGCAGAAATTCCTACCTATCACATTCTTTCAATCTTTCTTGGATACGAGAGTAATGCCAGGGGACTAGAGGCTTGCAAATATGACACCCCTGTGTGACCATTAACTATTGGCCAATCAGTTTAATTACTATAGTGGGAAACATCTAAATTATAAATAGTGACAAAATGAATTGCTACTCGGAAAAACGTGGAATTAACAAATTTGTTGGCTGTCATTTATCAAGGAAAATTGTATCTGACAAGTGTGACTGAGTTTTTCCAATAAGGTACCAAAAATATAGTTAGAGGATGGTGTAGCTGGTATGTATATGGACTTTCAGAGGCATTGGATAAAATGATAAACAATAGCAAAACCAAAGCTGATGGGACTCAGGGACAGTGACTACATGGAAACAAATTGTCTGCAAGGCACAGAAGGCAGAGTAGTGATCGATCTGGAAAAATATAAAGTGATGTGTCACCACCCCCCTCAGGGGTTATTAGATCTTTTTGACATGAATAACTTGGACTTCAGGGGAAAAGCTTTGAAGTTTGCAAATGACAAAACTTAGAAATGTAGTTAACAGTGAGGAAGATGGGAGCAGACTTCAGGAAGTCAGACAGATTGGTAAAATGTGCAGACACATGGCAGATGATTTACTGCAAAGTGTGAAGTGATACATTTTGGAAGAAAGAGGTGAAAGAAAGGTAATATAAACTAAACAGTACAATTTTAAAAGGGGTACAGGAAGAAACACCTGAGGGCTCAGACACATGTATTTGAAGGTGACCAGACAAGCTGAGAAAGCTGTTTAAAAGCATATAGCATCCAACTTTAAAATTAGAAGCCCAAGTGTACAAAAGCAAGGAAGTTATGCTAAATCTTTATAAAATTACTGATTAGGCTTTAGCTGGAGTAATGAATTGAGTATTGGGCACCACGCCTTTGGATGACAAGGGCTTGGAGAGGGTGCAAAGAGAGATTTACTAGAATAGTAAGAGGGATGAAGAACTTAGTCATTTTCGTTATGTGGAAAGGTTACAGGAGTTGAGATAGTTTTCCTGAGAGCAGAGATTAAGGGGAGGTTCAAATTAATATGTTCAAAATTATGAAAGGTTTTGATGGATTAAATAAAGGTGAAACCTTCAATGACCAGAGGACTCAAGTTTTAAGATAACCAGGAAATGAACCAGGTGGATGAGATGAGTAATTTGTTTTTTTTAAATAAAAGGCAAGATTATTTGGAATGCATGACCTGAAAATGCAATGGAAGCATTTATTAAAAGGGATTTAATATATACTGGAAAAGGAAAAGTTTCCAAAGCTATGGAGAAAGTGCAGGCGTGTAGCGCTCATTGGATCTTTGAAAAAGCTGGCATAAGCACAAAGGGATGAATGGCCTCCCTCTATTATATTTCTTCATCCAAGCTAACATAATCTGGTGAAAAGCAGATGCCCCAGTACATCTCCCTGGGAAGCATCACTTGTCACAATCCAGTCAGAGAACATTACCTTTATCTTGCTTTCCAACCAATTAACAACCCATTTCACAAGGCTACCTCTAGTATCATTCACTTTCAGTTTTGCTAATGATCTAGGGAACTTCATCACATGCTTTCCTGAAAGGAACATATAGCTGTACATTCCCCTATCTACTATGTTAGTGACTTCTTCAATTCTTCAAATAATTAAATTAGACTAATCAGCCATGACCCTTGCTTCACAAGTCTATGTTGACTCTCTCTCTAATCAGTGCAGATTTGCACAAGTGCTCAGTTACTCTACCCCGGCGATAAATTACAGTACCTTTCCCTGCAACCGATGTTAAACTGACATTTCTGCAGTTAATTTGGTTTCTCTCCTTCCTTCAATAATGGAGGAACATTTGTAATTTTCCATTTAAAATAGCACAATTCCCAAATCTAGAGATTTGGAAAATGACAAGTTTTTGCAATTTTTTGACTTTAATGCTCAGGTGGAAATTATTATGTCTGGAAGATTTGTCCATCTCAAGTCCCATTATTTACTTCATTATCATTTTTAAAGATCCCTTGTACAAATGGTATTCTATCCTCTTCATCTGTGGAAATTTATATACAAATTATACATTAACAAATATCCCATTTCAATATTGTCTCTTACAGTCTCTCCTACATATACCTTTTGTGGGCCCACATTTCCCTGTACCACTTGTTAAAGGAACTTCTTTCAGCTTTCATAATCTTTGTTAGTTCTTTTCATATTCTCTTCTGCATGGTTGATCAGTATGACTAGAGACAAGTTTGAAAGCTGCTCTCTGTGGCAGAAATGAGTGTTTTAGGCATAGAATTCTTTGCTCATAGATTTATCGAAGGAAGTGATACTATCACAATGATGCAAAGGCTGCAAAAGAACTTGTTACAGCTGCCAAGTTGTAGCAGGCTGATCACCATAAAGGTCTTCCTAATTATGTTACAATAGTCTCACCTTTTATTCTACAGCTGATAAGTCGTTGGTTTACATCAATTTACAGAATATCATATCAGATTTAAGTTCCTTAGTGGATTTTGGGACATAAAATTTTGACTCTACTCCTTACATGTGGAGGAAAAAGGTAAACCATATAGTTATCAGATAGCTTTATTTACCAGAATGTCAGAGCTATTCAAATAACAAAAACAACAATCTTTATGTTTCTTCTCCTAGCCATGAAGGGCCTTGAACATTTGAGCTTTTTTTTTTGAACATTTTCCAGAAGGCTATTGCCAGCAGATTCTGGAATTGTCTGTTACAATATAAAAGTATTAACAAAATGGATTCTTCAATACAATCTTATTGATTTTTTGCATTTTAAAAATACATTACAGGTCTCCAAATTGAATTTTCAGTTATATAAATCTCTACTTTAGCTGGATACATAGTGTCTTTCCTAATTTTTTATTAACCATGGGAGCTTAACTGCACAAGTGGAGCTATTGCCTTTGAGGTATGTACTGATTTGGTTTTCTACCAAATATTTATTTATTTGAATACTTTCCACTATTCCTCTGTAGGTTTATTGATTAACATATTACTATGGTCATCTTATTTCTTCTCTCTTCAAAGTTAGCCTTATTTAAATTTAAAAACTCTGTTTGTGACTCAGGTGATTAACTAATTCTAGTCTGTTACTCATCACCAAATCTAGTGTGACCTTTTCCTGCATCAGTTCTAAAATTTGCTCTAGAAAATTGTCCCATACACAAATTCATTGCCTTTACTGCTTGAGCAGTGTTGCTTCTCCCCATCCGTGAGAATTAATCTCTCATTATAACCATTGTTTGTGCTACATGCACAGTTTATCTATAACTCTATTTATACAGAACCACACCCCACCTCCTGCCCCCACCCCTCCCAACCCCAGTCCTAGGTTATATCACTATCAGGAGCTCTGCAGAAACTTCCACCAGAATTTTGCATTCCTGACTTATTGCAGAGGGAATGGAATATAAAAGAAGGGAAGTTTTACTGCAGCTGTACTGGGTCTTGGTGAGACCACATCTGGAATACTGTGTACAGTTTTGGTCTCCTTATTTGAAAAGAGATAATTCCGTTAGCAGTTCAGAGAAGGTTCACTGGCTCATTCCTGGGATAAGGGGCTTATCTTATGAAGAAAGGTTGGACAGGTTGGGCCTATACCCATTGGAATTTAGATGAATGAGAGATTAATTTATTGAAACATACAAGAACCTGAGGGAATTTCATAGGGTAGATTACTGGGAGGATATTTCCATTTGTGGGAGAGACTAGAACAAGGGGGCAGTTTAAGAATAAAAGAGGTCTACCATTTAAGATGGAGATGAGAAGAATTTTTTTCTCTTGAGGGTTGTTGGTGTGTGGAATTTTCTTCCCCAGAAAGCAGCGGAGGCTGGGTCATTGAATTTATTCAAGGCAGAGTTAGACAGATTTTTAATGGACTAGGGAATCAAGGGTTATGGGAGGGCAGACATCAAAGCAGAGTTGAGACACAACCAGATCAGCCATGATCTTATTGAATGGCCTACTCCTACTCCTAAGTCCTATGTTCCTGTTCAATTTTACTCAATGATTCCACTGCATGACTACCCTTACTGAAATACCATCTTGGCAAGTGTAATTGCTTTTCAATCAATATTGATATTCTTCCTCTCTTTCCAAAAACCCCATCTTTTCTAAAGGTCCTATAACCTTGAATATTTAGCTCCCAATCATGGCCAGCTTGTAGCCAGGTCTCTCTAATGGTTGCTAAATCATACCCTTTAGGTTGAATTTGTACATCCAAATAATTTCTTGTGGTACATACATTTGTGGACAGAACTCAATGTCCATGCTCATAGGCCCTGCTGGTGTTTCTCACTTTGATTTACTATTTTCAATTTCTTAGATCTCCACCCGCGCCCCCAATGTATTCTTCAGCTCAACACTATCGCTACATCCACGTCTGTGGGAAAAAATCTTTACTCAATCACTTACAGCTGCATAAAATTTCAGCTGTCTAGCCTTTGGCCCATCATTCAGCATAACACTTCTACAGCGATCAATCACATCCACATCTTGGAAACCCTAGTCACCAGTACGGCCTTTACTCTTTCCTAATTACCCTTTGATTGGTCCCTCACTTTCACACCCTCAAGTCCAAGGGGCACAGACTTGAGCACATTTATCATGCAACTGGTTTAGTTGTCAAGCACCAGACCCAGCAAGAACCACACTGGTTACTGGGTCTTAATCACAGCAAGATAAGTCCCAGCCTCTTTTCTCCACTACCAACTGTCACATTAAGCTGCTCCACTGACCTGTGCCAAAATAGCTTTAGGATTTGCTTGTCAGCAAGACTACCTCCAATCAGCTGTCTCAGTAGCTTATTTCCTGGCAAGCTAAATGTCCTCAGGCTTCTTATTGCTTCAATTCTTCCTCGTTTGTGTAATTTTTCCTCATGCCTTCTTTGATCTCAACTTGCTCATGAGGCCCACATTTTACTCCCTTGACCCAATTTCCATTAAGCCATGAGAAACCCAATCTCTCTTTATGGCCCCATTGCTAGCCAACATTGTAAATGGCTTCCTTCTAGTCAGAGATTGAACTCTTCCAAAACAAGCATAATTACCACCTCCCTCAAAGAAAAATCCAACCTGGATCATTCCATCCATGTAAACAACGACATCATCTCTAACCTGTTCATGGTGCTTGAACTTGCTGTCACCTCCCATCTTTCCCACAACAAGAAGCTTGATTATTTCCAGTCAGGTTTCTTTCCTTACTACAGCAGTGAAATGACCAAGATCTGTCATGAAAGTGTAATAATTCTCAATGTTATTGTGATTTATTGTAAAAGTAGGTTAATAGTGGAGTTTGGATAGTTTGTATGTGGTGAGATTTAATTGAATTGGAGACAGCTGGTCTGGAGGCTTTGACTCATTAAAGTGCTAGGTTTGAAATGCTAAATAAGTAAACATGACTGAAGTTTTAGATGGTGAAGGGAGGAGGATTTGCATTTTTAGATAAATCAGGGTAGTTTGAATTTCAAAGGTGGTAGGATGTTACACATAGCCAGAGAAGCTAGGCCAAGCAGTGTTTATTTTCCCCCAAAGGTTACTGATAATATGAGCACCATGTAATGATTTATATTATGAGAAAGGTAAAGTTTCAAAGACATATGAGAACAACGGAATTTGCATTAAAAGGGAGAAACATGCATAAAGGGAAATGAAACTGCATCAGAGAGAAAGGCATTCTAAGATCAACCAGAAGTGTGAAAAGCCTCCTGTATTTGTGCATTAAGCTGCTGTCTACAGAAACCAAAGCTGGGAAAAGCCAATTTGAATTCTGTCCAGCGTTTTGTGGTGATTTGCCAGGATCTGTTTAATTAATTAATTTTTAAAACTGTTGCCTTAATGGGGGTGTAACTGGAAGCCAGATTAATTAGGGGTTTTAGGAGTTATTAAAGTAGTAATTTGCAGACTTATGCATGTGCTTGAAATCTTTTCTTTTAATAAATGGTTAATTTAGTTTTCTAAAAATCTCCTGGGTCTTGGTGGAATAATTACTACTGAATTCAGAGCATGCATCTTGAAATAAAACAAATTGCAAAATCCTCGTGGATTTGATCTGCCTGGCACACATCATCTGCCACATCACAACAGATCAGAGTCACAAATAACTTCCTCACTGATGTGACCATAGTGCATTCCCCCCCTCCTCTCTGCAGTCTTGGACCAGGTGAACTACATCATCCTCCAAAGTCTGCTCCAGTATCCAGATCAGTGGTTGCACTATTACATTTCCATTGTAACCAGAGCATCTCCAACAGCGGCTTTACATCCTCCACCCATTCCGTAATCACTGGAGCTCCCCCAAAGAATGATCTTTGGTCCCTTCTTCTACATCCTGCTCCAAGACAAAAAAAAACTCATTCGTCTAACAGATTTCACAACCTCAATGTGCCAAAGCACTTTACAGCCAATTAAAGTTCTTTTGAAGTGTAGTTGTTATTGTCAAGACAGACACAAAACAGTCAAATTGCACATAGCAAGCTCCTATAGATATCATGACCAGAGAGTTTGCATTATCGTGCTGGTTGAGGAATTAATGTTGCAGAAGACAGAAAACACCCCTTCTTCAAAATAGTTCCTTGGGACCCTAGAGTGCAGACGGTGCCTCAAACGGAAAGATGGCACCTCCAACACTTCAGTACTTCCTCTTCTAGACTGACGTTCCAATGCAGCTGGAACGTCAGTCTAGAAGACGTACTCAAGCGGAGTGTGGCTTGAACCAACTGCCTGACTCTCAAGCAAGAATGCTACCATGGTTCCAAGGAATATCATCCAAACATGGGGCTTGCTTTCACATGCCAGCTTGTGACACCTAGCTCTACCCCTCCAGTCATCTCCCTCAACAACTCCACTTGCTCACTAGCTGTGTTGCCTTTGTTTACCCAGCATCCAGCCTTCGATGAGCCATTCTGGTTGGCCTCCAGACATTTCTATCTCTGCCTTTTTCCTGTAGATTTTCACTTCCTTCTCTATTCTTTTAGCTTTACTGATTTTTTAAAAGAGCTTCTTGCATCTTATGTCTTTGAAATAATAAGTTTAGCACTGTTCTACAGATCCATGGGAACTAAAACCCATATTATTTAGTCCTCAATAGTATTCATACAATTTTTTTGCCTGCTCATTCCATTTCCCATCTGACCACCACCACCACCAATTATTGAAATTGTCATATTTCGAGCAAGGCTTGAATTTCAGATCTTTTTAGGCACCATCTTTTATACTGTTGTTCCAATAGTAAGTATAGGATACCTGGAGGACAGTCCAATGATTAAAATACTTTGATAGGTCACAGGCTCAACTTGAAAACTGATATGTAAACATTTTCTGTGGACCATGACTTTGACCCTGTCTCAGTTCATTTACTGCTGAAACCCTTATTCACGCCCGTGTTACCTCTAGACTTGACTATTCTAACACACGTCTTGCTGGTCTCCCACATTCTACACTCTAAAATTGAGGCCATCCAAATCTCTACTGCCTGTGTCCTAGCCAGCACCAAATCCCATTCACCCATCATCCCTGTACTCACTGACCTACAATGACTCAAGTCAAACACCACCTTGATTTTAAAATTCTCACTCTTGCTTTCAAATCCTTCTGTGGCCTTGCTGTAAGTTCCTCCATCCCGACAAACCTCCAAGATATCTGTGCTCATCTAATTTTGGCCTTTTGAACATCTGTGATTTTAATCACTCCAAAGCTGGCTGTGCCTTCAGTTGCCTAGGACCCAAGTACTAGAATTCCCTCACTGTGCCTATTTCATTTTCTATCTCACTTTCCCCTCCTTTAAAGGCACTCCATAAAACTCCATTGACCAAACTTTCAATTATCTGCCTTAATAGTGTCACTTTGTATTATAAATGTTCCTATGAAGCATCTTGGGATGGTTTATTATGTTAAAAGGCACAACAGAAGTGAGAAGGAGACAAAAAACAGGTAATTATAGTCTACTTAGCTTAACATCCATCAGTGGAAAATTGTTAAAAATTGTTAGAGTTTATTAATAGCAGAGCATTTAAAAATGCATAATATAATCAAGGAGAGTCAGCATGGCTTCATGAAGAGAAAATCATGCTTGACAAATTTATTAGAATTCTTTCAGGAGGTAACAAGCAGGATAGATACAGGGGAACCAGTAGATGTAATATATTTGGATTTCCAAAAGGCATTTGATAAGGTACTGCACATGAGGCTACTTAATAAGATGAGAGCCCATGTTGTTGGGGGTAGTAAATTAGCATGGATAGAGGATTAGCTAACTAATGGAAGACAGAGTTGGAATAAGGGGGCATTTTCGGGATAGCAATCTGTAACTAGTGGAGTCCCACAGGGATCAGTGCTGGGGCCACAATTATTTACAATATATATTAATGACTTGGATGAGGGAAGTGAATGTTCTATTGTCAAGTTTGCGGATGATACAAAAATAGGTGGGAACGCAAGCGATGAGGAAGACAGTCTACAGAGGGATATAGATAGGTTAAGTGAATGGGCAAAAACATGGCAGATAGAATATGTGGGAAAATGTGAGGTTATGCACTTAGGCAGAACGAATAGAGGAGCTGAATATTATTTAAATGAAGAAAGACTAAAGAAATCTGCAGCAGAAGGGGATCTGGGGGTCTTTGGGCATGAATCACAAAAGGCTAGAATATAAGTTCAGCAGGTAATAGGGAAGGCAAATGGAATGTTGGCCTTTGGGAATGGAGTATCAAATGGGGAAGTCTTACTAAAACTATAATAAGTATTAGTTAGACCACACCTAGAATACTGTGAACAGTTTTAGTCTCCTTATCGAGGGAAAGATACTGGCATTGGAGGCAGTCCAGAGGAGGTTCACTGGGTTGATCCCAGGCATGGAAGGATTTTCTTATGAGGAGAGGTTGAGTAGGTTGGGCCTGTACTCATTGGAGTTTAGAAGAATGAGAGGCAACCTTATTGAAACATATAAGATTCTTAGGGGGCTTGACAGGGTAGATGCTGAGAGGTTGTTTCCCCATGTGGGAGAGTCTAGGACCAGAGGGCATAATCTCAAGTAAGGGGGCACCCATTTAAGACTAGAGAGGAGGAGGAATTGCTTAGAGTTGTCAATCTGTGGAATTATTTACCGCAGAGGCTGGGTCGTTAATATTCAAGGCTGAGATAGAAAGAGTTTTAATCAGTAAGGGAATCAAGGGCTATGGGGAAAAAGGCAGGAAAGGGGAGTTGAGGATCATCAGATCAGCCATGATCTCATTGAATGGCAGAGCAGACTCGGTGGGCTGAATGGTCTACATCTGCTCCTACGTCATGGTCTTAAAGAAATATAATTTGCTGTTATTGTCAATAAGATACGCATACTTATCAGTTATATTTGTGATGCCAGTACTTCCACTTTAAAAATAATTTTAATTTGAATGCTTTTATATCAATTCCAATGATAACCTGTCACTGCACCATCTGGTGTAAATCCTACTCATCCCCTACTCCATCTGTTAGGAGAGAATCTTTTATTAACCTACTGGAAGTAAAAAACTCTTGGTATTTTTTGGAAGCTATGAAAGGACCTTGGTCTGCAGTTTCAGGCTTGTATGTTACTAAAAGCAAGCCAAAATTAACGTTCTTATTTCTGCATAGGTACAGGTTCCTGTTTCAAACTGTGGTCTCAAAATGAGGCCCCAGCTAGTTTCTAGGTGTACAGACAGCCGGCATTGCCAACTAAAGCTGCTGGTCTGGTTTTCTAGCAAACATGATGCTGCTTACTACTGCTCTGCATGCTGCTTTACTTGTGCACATCATCAGATACCATTTTCACTCACGAACTGATCCTATTTTTGCTTTGCTTCCAGTTTACCCAGCTAGCAACAACCCTGATTGTTACCTCCGCAGAACACAGCTCAGGTTGATGTCCTGCCAGGTTTATGGAGCATCCCATACCACTTTCTGATGTTGGCCTGGCTTCACTTCTGAAGACCCTACGACTTCTAGCCACATCATGAGGATTTTGCTACTTCCACTATATATGTCAAATGCGTCCTCTGCAGCTGTCTTTTCATCTTGAATTTTGAGTGGGGTGTAATATTGAATGTCATGTTGTAATGAGCAATTCTCTATCTCTTGCTCCTTAAGCAGAATTCTATGCTGACAACAAAAAATTTAAATTAAAAAAAGTCAGTTACACTACATTGTTGGTCAGGGGCAGCATTCAAAGCTGTTAAAATTAAAAGCAAAAATTAACTTCAAGCAACAAACAATGCATGGTGAATGAATTTATGTTCAATCAACATTGACAGAAAAAGATTGAAAAAATAAATCACCATTGGGGGACGCAAGTGCTTTTGGATGAAGGGCGATTGAGGACAATTAGGGTTAAGCAGCCAACCAAACAGCAGAGAACAAGTTAAAGATTTGGATTTCAAAATTACACAATATCAATTTTAAGGAACAATAATCATGCAATCCAAAGCATGTCAATATTAAATCCCTTCTTTGCAGAAGATCGATCTGAATGTTCAAAAACATCTTGCAACCCATTCAAAAAAAGGAATGTAAACAAAAAAAAACCAGAGGATACAAAGTATAGAGAAGCACAAAACAGGAGATTCACAACATAATGCCAACACAAAAATGACAGGGATAGACAGATAAGATGTACAACAGATACTCTAATTTGAATAAAGGCACAAGAGATCTACGAACACAGAGAGAAATGCTAAATAACGTAGCAGTGACCCAGGTAAATTGCTGTACTGAAACAAGTTATTAGTGGTCCAAGAGATAAAACAATCTTATTTCCCAAAATAAGTTGCTCTAAAGACTGAATTTTAAATCCTGATCTGGAGATTAGGATGAATATCATCACAAGAAAAGACACCCAACTTCCACTCTGTGTTTCACCTCGATAGCAGTATATTGCTCAAGAACCTGCATGCATCATTGAATGTTCAAGCATTCTGTAGTACCAGTAGGTACTATGTTTTCCAATTCAAATAGCCTTGGGAACAGACTCTAAATAGAGTCCCTTGCAATTCTTTTCAACTGGTAAATTACAGCCGTGCTCACCTTTGTACATGACAGTACTGGTTAAAAAACTTGAGACAAATTTCTTCAGATGTTGACTTACTCTTCATATCACAAAATACTTTATAAGTAACATGTAGCTCCCAATGAATGTCTCTGGAAAAATTGATCAACATTAGAAAGATTTATTTTTAAAAAAAATCATAAAACTTCTAAAGTGTCAGAGTCCCACATTTAGTCTTCCAGCAGGAATCCTATCACAGGTGGCATATTCAGCAAGTCCATCTTTACCAAATTCATCCTAGTTGTCAGTTTCCTCACTAGCTGTCATAGGATTCCACTCTCACCACTATTGAATCATGCAGAAAAGCTAGCAGATTACCTACAGGATAACCTAATAAATGGGAACCCAGATTAGGGGATGAACTTGCTTGACCAACCTCAAATTTTTGGACTGTGGACAACCATGTGACAGATTTACCTTGAAATTAAGAAGAGCATTTTATAAAGTTCTGCATAAAAGGTTTCTACTTAAAACTTTTAAAGCAGTGAAGGTTCAAGTCAAGACTTGGAAATGGATAAAGAAATTTGCTGAAGGGTAAGAAATAGCATATACTTGTTAGATTAGTTATGCTCGGTTGATGTCAACTGATTAACAGATCAGCAAATTTGATTCAGAAGCTCAAAACAAAACAAATCAAATTTTCAGATCATAGAATAATACAGCACAGGAGGAGGTCTTTTGGCCCAATGAGCCTTTTGTTAGGGTGATACTGAACTGAGGGTAGGAGGCCGAATCAGAAAAGTCAGCCCTAGAACTATAAAATTAGACAAAATATTTAAGCAGACAGAACAACTGCAGATTAAATTTTTGCCTGTCAGAAACAAGAAAAATGGGTGCAGCATAAGAGTTCTATGAATGAACTACATAGTCAAATTAGAGTACAAATCAGAAAAAAAAATGCTCTGGTTATGCACCAGCTTGAATTCTAATTCACCAAGACTCAACAGGTATTTCAAGCCATAGAGGTAGTGCAGAAAAGAACAATAAGACCAACACTTAAGAGGACAGAGATCATAGGTGGAGAAACTTGGGCTTTACAACCTCAAAAGGAAGTGACTGTATAGAGTTGTATAACCATGTAGAAAAATAGAAGTCTGAAATACTACTTCAAACTTAATCCCAGCAGTAGAGCAAGAGGTCACAGTTTCAAACTAATAGAAGATAAATTTAAGAGTAGCAGGAAGATGTTTTCATACAAGAAAGTGACAAATATTTTTTCCCCCAGTTGTATCAAAATAAAAAGCTTACAAAATACTGCATGCATCCTGCTACTAATACTTCAATGTCATTGTCAAATAATTTTAGTCCTGTTCTTTTGAAGAAACCAAAATTTAAGCAAAAGGTAACTTAATGTCCCTTGCTTATCTTTATACTTTTAGGAAAGGCAACCAGTTTCTTAGCATGGTTATAAACTCACAAGCAGCTGAACAAAAGGTAGAAAATGTCAATTAGATATTCCATCTTCTGAACATTACTTGAATTTATCTCTAATTAAAAAAAAAAATCCACAATTCTTCACATCTCAATACAAGCATGGCAAATGGTGAAAGATTGCGAAGATTACAGAAAGCTCAGGAGGTTTTGAAAATGTAGATAAAGAGATGAAGGGCTTGAAAGAGGGAGTTCCATTGAAATAAACAATGGTGCCTTCAAACTGGAGGGATTCAGTAGAATTTTGAAAGAGATGGTCGTGCAACAGAAAGACAACATATTCAAGGTCCTCAGAGGAAAGTAAGCTTGGAGATTAAAGTACAGAACTACGGATGGGATCTTCAGAGGAAGGGTGATGACGACAACAGTTTTCAAAAAAAAAGTTGAAGTGCTGGAGGAAAAGGCAACCATTGATATCAGCTAACATGAAGGTCAAGTGGAACAGAATGGGGGAAAGAGAGATTAGGATGTGTGAGGTGCCTCATGGTAGAGAAGCTAAGAGGAGACAGTGGTAAAACGCTAGGTTCAGGACAGGAGAGGGAGGAGAGGTAGTGATGAAGACAGCAGACGAACTATGCTGAAATCATGGAACTTTTGCTCTTGCATCCAATATGTACATCAAAATTAGCTTTGATATTAACTGCTTAACAATAGCTTGCCTCAAAATGTGGTAACTTTTTAAAAAAAATACCACTGGAAATATAAACATTCCTAAGTTTGACCAGTTCAATCAACCTCTCCCAGCTTCATGGACAGTCTGCTCCTTTCAAAACTATTCAACATCCTATCATTAAAAGGTTTACCCTTAACCACTATGTAAACAACCATATAAAAAGGTAGGCCATTTAGGACCAAGATGAGGAGGAATTTCTTCAGTCAGAGTGGTAAATATTTTGAATTCTCTATCCCAGAGGGCTGTGTAGACTCAGGTCATTGAATATGTTCAAAGCAGAGGTCAATAGATTTCTAGATACCAACGACATCAAGGGATATGGGGATAACGCGGGAAGATGGCTTTGTGGAAGATCAGCCATGATCTAGTTAAATGGCAGAACAGGGTTGAGGGGCTAAATGGCCTACTCCTGCTCCTATGTTCCATATAATTTCTAACCAATTTTTGACCAAATTTGTGAATGTATCATGCCACCCAAGGCACTAATTTCTGATAAGCATCCCTCCCCATCTTATTTCCAATCTAGCAAACTATCAATAACATTGTGTGACTTGTCACTAAAACTCAATGCCCTCTCCCCCCAATTTTTCAACTTTTTTTCTGTCTTAAGACACTGTTGAAGATTTATTACATATGGTGCTTCACCATAGTATCAATACCATTTGATCTACCTTTCAGAGTCCCAATTCAATTATTATAAATCTTCAGTCTACAGTTTCCAAATTTCTGGTATGCATGGGGAAACCCACTTAATTTTCATCGACAGCATTGCCCGATTGCACAGAATCAACTTCAACATATAAACTCCATCTCTTCACCACACCAATGTGCTTGCATATTTGAGCGCGCACATCTTGAACTACTGTTAATCAATACCACGGAGACAAGATGTGATGTATTACCCCCATATCTTACCATCAGTTTGCAAGCAGCCAGAGTAGAGAGTAGGTGTACAATACTTAGTCTCCCAGTTAACTATATATATATATATATATATATATATATATATAGTCTTGTCAAATAAAAAATGCACATTATTGTTTCACTAATTCTTGTGTACGGTTGGGTGTGTTTACGAAGAGAAGTACAACTTAACAAACCACTCGAGTACTGCTGCAGTGATAGGAGGAGAAATGGTCACTAGAAGGACTCAAAATTGATGAGGCATTTTGTTTTATTTATTCATAGATGTGGCGTCACTGGCTAGGCCAGCATTTATTGCCCAACCCCAATTGCCCTCAAGGAGGTGGTGGTGAGCTACCTTCTTGAACTGCTACAGTCCATGTCGTGTAGGCACATCCACAGTGCTGTTAGGGAGGGAATTCGAGGATTTTGACCCAGTGACAACAAAGGAATGGCAATATATTTCCAAGTCAGGATGGTGAGTGGCTTGGGTGGGGAACAGCCAGATGGTAGTGTTGCTATGTATCTGCTGCCCTTGTCCTTCTAAGGAGGTGTGGTGAGTGCTGCAGGGCATCTTGTAAATGGTACACACTGCTGCCACTGTGCATCAGTGGTGGAGGAAGTGCCAATCAAGCAGGCTGCTTTGTCCTGGATGCTGTCAAGGTTCAAGTGTTGTTGAAGCTGCACTCATTCAGGCAAGTGGAGAGTATTCCATCACACTCCTGACTTGTGCCTTGTGGATGGTGGACAGGTTTTAGGGAGTCAGGAAGGGATTACTCGCCACAGGATTCCTAGTCTCTGACCTGCTCTTGTAGCCACTGTATTTATATGGCTAGTCCAATTCAGTTCCTGGTCAATGGTAACCCCCAGGATGTTGATAGTGGGGGATTCAGCGATGGTAATGCCATTGAATGTCAGGGGCGATTGGTTAGATTCTCTTGTTGGAGATGGTCTTTGCCTGGCACTTGCGTGTCACGAATGTTATTTACCACTCGTCAGCCCAAGCCTGCATATTGTCTAAGTCTTGCTGCATTTGGACATGGACTGCTTTAGTCTGAGTCATCTCAAATGGTGCTGAACAACATCAATGAACATCCCCACTTCTGACCTTGCGATGGAACGAAGGTTATCAATGAAGATTGTTCAGCCTAGGACACTCCTGCAGTGTTGTCTTGGAACTGAGATGATCGATCTCCAGCAACCACAACTATCTTTCTTTGTGCTAGGTTAGGACTCCAACCAGTGGAGAGTTTTCCCAGATTCCCATCGAGTCCATATAGTTCCTTGATGCTATGCTAGGTCAAATGCTGCCTTGATGTCAAGTGCAGTCACTCTCACCTCGCCACTGGGGTTCAGCTCATTTATCCATGTTTGGACCAAGGCTGTAATATGGTCAGGAGCTGAGTGACCCTGGCAGAACCCAAACTGAGCGCCAGTGAGCAGGTTATTGTTAAGCAAGTGCCACTTGATAGCACTGTTGATGATCCCTTCCATCACTTTACTGTTGATCGAGTGTAGACTGATGGGGCAGTAATTGTCCAGGTTAAGTTTGTTCTGCCTTGTGAACAGGACATACCCAGTGTTATAGCGGCATTAGTACAGCTTGGCTAGGGGCCTGGCATGGTCTGGAGTACAATTCTTAAGTACAATTACCAGAATGCTGTCAGGGACCATAACCTTTGTAGTATCCACAGTGCATTTGGCCATTTCTTGATATCACATGGAGCGAATTGAATTAGCTGAAGACTGGCATCCGTGTCCTAGGAACCTCTGGAGGAGGCAGAGATGGATCATCCACTCAGCACTTCTGGCTTAAGATTGTTGCAAATGCTTCAGCCTTTGCTTCTGCACTGATGTGCTGGGTGGGGGTTATTTGTGGAGCCTCCTCCTCCAGCGAGTTGTTTAATTGTCCACCATCATTCATGAGTGGATGTGGAAGGGCTGCAGAGCTTGGATCTGATCCGTTGGTTGCGAGATTGCTTAGCCCTGTCTATCACTTGCTGCTTGGCACGCAAGTAGTCCTGTGTTATAGCTTTACCAGGTTGACACCTCATTCTTAGGTATGCCTGGTGCTGCTTCTGACATGCCCATACCATCCTGCACTCAACCAGGGATGGATCCCCTGGCATGGTGATAATGGTAGAGTGGGGGATACACCAGGCCATGAGGTGATAGGTTGTGGTGGAGTGCAATTCTGCTGCTGCCTCACAGATGCCCAGTCTTGAGCTGCTAGATCTGTTCAAAATCTACCCCATTTAGCATGGTGGTAGTGCCACACAACACAATGGAGGGTATCCTCAATGTGAAGATGGGATTTCATCTCCACAAGGACTGTGCAGTAATCAATCCTACTGCTACTGTCATGGACAGATGCATCTGAGTCAGGCAGGTTGGTGAGGATGAGGTCAAGTAGCTTTTTGCCTCTTGTTGGTTCCATCACCATCTGCCAGAGACCCAGTCTAGCAGCTATGTCCTTTAGGACTCGGCCAGTTCGGTCTGTGGTGGCGCTACCGAGCCATTCTTGGTGATGTTCATTGAAGTCCTCCATCAGAGTACATTCTGCACCCTTGCCACCCTCAGTGCTTCCAAGTGGTATTCAACATGGAGGAGTACCGATTCATCAGCTGAGTGGGGGTGGGGTGAGGGGGTGGAAATAGTACGTGGTAATCAGCAGGTGGTTTCCTTGTCCATTTCTGATATGATGCCATCAGACTTCGTGTGGTCCGGTGTCGATGTTGAGGACTCCTAGGGCAACGTCCCCCCGACTGTATACCACTGTGCTGCCACCTCTGCTAGGTCTGTCCTGTTGGTGGGTCAGGACATACCCAGGGATAGTGATAGTGGTGTCTGGGACATGATCTGTAAGGTATGATTCCATGAGTATGACAATGTCAGGCTGTTGCTTGACTAGTCTGCGAGACAGCTCTCCCAATTTTGGCAGAAGCCCCCAAATGTTAAGATTTGGATAGTAAATATCGGATAAACTGTCGACAAGGCACTGGGACTGGATCCGAGGGTATTGAAGGAAGAGAGAGTGGAGATTGCAGGGGCACTGGCCATAATCTTTCAGTCTTCCCTAGACTCAGGGGAGGTGCCAGAGGACTGGAGAATTTCAAACATCACACCCTTGTTCAAAAAAGGTAAAAGCCCAGCAATTACAGACCAGTTAGCTTAATTTTGGTGCTGGGGAAGCTTCTAGAAACAATTATTTGGGATGGAATTAATAGTCACATGGAAAAAATGTAGGTTGATTAGCAAGAGCCAAAATCGTGTTTAACTAACTTGGAGTTTTTTGAAGAGGTAACAGGGAGGGTTGCTGAGGGTAATACTGTTGATGTGGTGTATGTGGTCTTCACAAAGGCATTCGATACAGTGCCGCACAACAGACTTGTGAGAAAAGTTATAGCTTATAGAATAAAAGGGACAGTAGTAACATGGATACAAAATTGGCTGAATAATAGGAAACAACAAGTAACAGTTAATGGGTATTTTTCAGGCTGGAGGAAGGTTTGTGGTGGAGTTCCCTGAAGTGCGACGCGATTAATTTTGGTAGGAAGGACATGGAGACAATATAAAATAAGGAGTGCAGCTCCAAAGACTGTGCAAGAGCAGAGGGACCTGGGTGTCTATTTGCACAAGTCATTAAAGGTGGCAGGACAGGTGGAGAGAGCAGTTAATAAAGCATACTGTATCCTTATTTTATTAATAGGGGCATGGAGTACAAGAGCAAGGAGGTTATGCTCAGCTTGTATAAGACACTAGCTAGACCTCAGCTGGGGTATTGTACACAGTTTTGGGTGCCACACTTTTGGAAGGTTGCAAACACATTGGAGAGAGAGTGCAGAAGAGGTTTAGAAAAATGGTTCCAGGGATGAGAAGCTTCAGCTATGAAGATAGATTGGCGAAGTTGGGACTATTCTCGGAGAAGAGAAGGCTAAGAGGAGATTTGATGGAGGTGTTCAAAATCATGAAGGGGCTGGACAGAGTAGATAGGGAGAAACTGGCCCCACTCAAAAGGGTCGAGAACAAGGTGGCACAGGTTGAAAGTGATTTGCAAAAGAAGCAAATGTGATGTGAGAAAAAAACTTTTCATACGAGTGGTTTAGTCTGGAATGCACTGCCTGGAAGCGTGGTGGAGGCAATAAAGGCATTCAAGAAGGCATGAGATGATTATTTAAATAAAAACAATGTACAGGGTTATGGGGAAAAAGCAGGAGAATGTCAGAGTCAATGCTCATTCGGAGAGCTGGTACAGACAATGGGCCAAATGGCCTCCTTCTGCAGCATAATTCTTGTGATGTGTAATATTCAACTGCCAGTCATACATCAAGTTCTGGAGTTGAAATCTCCTAAACCTCAGTACATCCATGGTTATGTTTGTACCTAGTTCTGACTCTATCAATGTTTCCTGTTGTTCATTTATGCTGAATCAAAGCTGCCATATTTCCCACAATTCCACATTGAAACCCTCCAATCAAGTTTCTGCTCTGCCACAGTATTGAAACAGACTTATCAAATGACATTCTACATGACAGTGATCATGCTTTTCATCCTTCTCGACTTATCTGTAGCCTTCAACACGGCTGACCACACCATGCTCTGCTTTCCAGCTGGTTGGAACAGCCCTTGCCAGGTTCCATTCTTACCCATCGAATAGTTGCCAGAAATATAATCAGCAATGGTTTCTCTCACCACTCTCACACTATTACCTAAAATCCCCAAGGATCTATTCTGGATCCCCTATTTCTCGTTTACATATTGCCCCACGGTGGCATCATCCGAAAACATCAGTTTCCATATGTACGCCAATGATACCCAATGACACACATCTTTATCTCATCACCCCCTCTTGATGTCTCCACTGTCTGATTTAACACACTGTTTGTCCAACATTAGGGACCAAATTAAAACCAAATTTCCTCCAATTATTAAAGCACTTGGTAATAGCACGGTTTTTAGGATTTTGTAAGAATTTATAATCAAATGTTACATGAACCAAATTATGAAACATTCCATAAATCATAGTATCCCTGAAAAAAAAAATCCTTTTATAGATAGTCAAATGGTGGGAAAAAACTGCTTAAGCGGAGGATAAAAAATTGAATGACTAATAGTTCTACTCAACTCTTACAAATTAGATGTGTGAAATGAGTCACAATAATTAAGAGCTTGTCAATTGAAATGTAAATTCGATTTACTAATTTAGCAGATGGAGGAGCTCTGTCCTAGCGTTGCAGTAGTGGAATTCAAAAGTTCCATTTGGTGCACTGCATAACTTGAGCCAATAAGCTTTCATAAAATGTTTGAAAAAAGTTAGCTCTTGCAGTTTAAAAAAGTTCTAATGCATCAGGACAAGCTAAGCTAAAGGCTAGTAAGCTCTCAATTCATTCACAAATAAGAACATTTAGATTGTCAAATATAAACTACTTATACACAGGCTATATTGTGCAACTCGAGGTATAATTATGAAGTCTAATAAAATATTCTACTCCCAGTTCACAGCAAGCTTTTATTCTTCCATGCGTAAAGCTCTCAGCAACTCCTAATGAGCACAGGACCTAAACCAGTTAAAGCTACCAACTTGGGCCAAACCAATAATTTATATTGCTCCAAAGAATGTTGTGCCATTCTGAATAATCTTAATTTCTTTTATTCCTGTTTTGAGACCATTCTTATCATTTACTTACATGAAATTATTTGGCTGGGTTAATGTGTTCTTCACTCAATGAGTTTCTAATTTACATTTCCTAGGATGGATGCAACAGGATTACAAATGTATTTCTCCAATTACAACATATGAAAAGCATGCTCTGCCATTCAATTAGATCATGACTGATCTTCAACCTCAACTCCACTTTGTCATATCCCTTGATTCTCTTAATTGTGCAAAAATCTGTGTCTTGAATATCCTCAATGACGAAGCCTCCAGGGCCCATAAAGATTCATAACCCTCTAAGTGAAGAAATTTCTCTTCATCCAAGTTCTGTATGGCCAACCCCTTATCCTGAGTCTATGATCTCTATTTCTAGACTCTGCAGCCAGCAGAAACAGCCTCTCCATACTTACTGAATCAAGCTCTCTTCATTTGTATGCATTTCAATGAGATCACCAATCATTCTTATGGTGTCCAGAGAATATAGGTGCATTCTACTCAATTTCTCCTCAGACAGCCCTCTCACCACAGGAATCAAGCAAGTGAATCTTCTTTAAGCTCACCCTTTAAGCCGAGCATACCCATCCTTAGATAAGGAGACCAAAACCTTATGGCATTAAAAATATTAGTGTAATAAAGGCAAACATATCATTTGTCTTCCTAATTGCTTGCTGTAGCTGCAAGCTAACTTTATGGTTCGTGTACAGGGACACCCAAATCCTCTGAATCCAGCGTTTCCCAGTGTTTCTCTTAATTTCATACTTCCTCACAATATACTGTCTGCCATCTTCTTGCTCAATCATCTAACTGATCTATGTCCCTTTGCAGCCTTTACATCCTCCTCAGAGTTCACTTTCTTATGTAGCTTTGTTATCATCAGCAAACTTTGATGCTATGCCTAAATCAGCAATAAAGATTGCAAATAGCTGAGGCCCAAGTGGAACATATGAAATAGGAGCATGAGTAGGCCATTCTGCTCCTTGAGCCTGCTCCATCATTCTATTAAATAATGGCTGATCTTCTACCTCAACGCTATTTTCCCGACACTATCTCCAAATGCCTTGATGTCTTTTATGTGTAGAAATCTGTAGATCTTAGTCTTGAACATATTCAATGACTGAGCCCCCATTCTTACAGCACTCTAGTTACACCTTGCCATTCTGAAAATGATCAGTTTATTCCTACTCCCCAACTTCTGTCCATTCGGTCCCCACAGTGAGGATCAAGGAGCAACATTGGTGGTGGTGGGGGTCCCCACTGCAGGAGTCATCATCGAGATGGCTTTGGGTGATCTGCTCCAAGGCAGGAAGGCGAGGAGGCGGAGGTGCCCACCCAAGGTGCGGCAGGGCTGCCCACCATGGCTGGCCACACCCTGGAGGCGGTGTCATCTTCCGGGGAGCACCACGGCCTCTCGCTGGCCGGTGTCAAGAAGGTGCTGTTGGTCGCTGACTACAACGTGTCATGGATCAATTGTGAGTGAACCAGGCGGTCCGTAGCCTGGTCACCAAGCGCTCACTGCTGCAGATGGCGGGCACCAGGGCCTCTGGCTTGTTCAAGATCAACCGGCAGGATCTGGAGGGTCAGAGCCACCTGGCCCCCAACCTGACGCCCAAACCCCAGGACTGGCAGTGGAGAGTGGCCACTGACCACAAGTAGAAGATGAAGAGGAGCCTAGCCAGGGTGAAGAAGCCGGGCAGGCGAAAGGAGGATGGTGCCAGCTGGAGGAAAGCCGCGTCTGGAGGCTGGGCAGGTGGCCCCAGAAAGCAGCCAAGGAGCCGGCGCCAGGTGCTGATCTGGCCACCGAGCAGGAAGGTGAACAAGAGGCGGGAGCTGAGAGCATCCCAGAGGGAACCCGGCAAGGAGCGAAACGGTGGAGAAAATATCAACTAATGTTCAATCCATGCTATGTTACAATCCCTGTAGAGGCCAATAAGAGAAATTTGAAACTTCCTATTGGTAGCTGAAAGGATGACATGACAAGATTTCACATTTTAAGACATTTACTGTAACAAACAGACTAAAATCATTATTGATTAAACACTATTTTTGTAGGTAATTTATACTTAACTACAGAATGGAATAATCCCCTTACTTTAGCACCGCCAAAAAGATTCACTATCAGGTACGTGTTACACCGTCCTTTAAACTTCCCAGAATCAGTCCAAAATGATTCTTAGCTCGCAAGGATTTACTTCTGTTCTTTTCCTCTCTCAGCCTGGTAACTTCTAACCCCAGAACTGTTCTTCACAAAGTATTGCTAGAAATCCTCCCCCTAGCACAAGCTAGGCAAATCTTCCAGCTTCATTTTAACTCCACATAAATTTGGTCTTTTCAATGGGAATGCAAACTTCCACCTGCATTATGTGGTGAACCATAGAGACTTTCAACCTCTAGCTGCCGTCTCTCTTCCACCCATCCCCCACAGGCTCTAGCAGACTAAACCATTGGTGATATGCAGTGATATTTTAGGAAAGCCTGTAACCAGACATCACAATGGCTTTTTCCGTATCTTTCCCATCTCGAAGCCCACCCCATGGCAATGTGATTACATGGGCCTTGTATCTTAGAGATGTTGATTAGCTTTCTTCAAGACCCCAACTCTTATCTCGGAGGGCAATGAACAACTGTTTACAACAACTATTTACAACTTTACATTTTCAAAACTTTCCTGGGACATGAGACTCAATCTATCCACTGTTAGCATGCAGGCTGCTGTCATTGTCTCCAAGCATAAACATCTTGCACATTCTTCCCAGTAAAAGAATCTGGCCCCCCCTTTAATCTCTAACAAGCAACCCACCCAGACTTGTTATCATACAGATTTCAGAACAAGTCACATGACCCCCCCCCACCCCCCTTTCATTTTACCCTAAATTTTGCTAAATTCCCAAAACATCTTATAAACCTTAACTGTAACATAGATTTGTCCTCGGATCAAGGGCAATGTAACAACCTGTGTGGCACCTTACTGAAAGTCTTCTGAAAATCCAAAATATACTACATTCAGTGGTTCCCCCAAATCAACCCCACTCATTACATTCTCAAAAAATTAACAGGTTTGTCAAACACTATTCCCCTTTTGTAAAACCATGTTGACTCTGCCTAACCAGCATTTTTCTAAGAGTCTTGACACAATGCCCTTAATAACAGATTCCAGCATTTTCTCCACTACAAGCTAATATTTCCTTGTTTTCTCTCTCCTTTTTTGAACAGCAAGGTTAATTTGCTACCTTCTGGAAGACCATTCTAGAATCTAAGAAATTCTAGAAGATCAAAACCAATGCATCTACCTCAAAACTCCACGATGTAAACCCTCAGGTCCTGGCATTTGTCTGCATTTAGTAGCATTAAATTTCTCCAGAACATTTTCTTTATTTATAGAAATGTTCCTCATTCTCATTAGATTCTTGGTTATCCACCATTTAAGGTATGTTCTTTTGCGACTTCTGCAAAAATAGACAAAATATTTGTTTAACATCTCTGCCATTTCCTTACTTCCGTGCCCTCCCTGCCCCATTATAATTTCTCTTGTCTCCGTCTTTAAGAGACCAATGTTTACTTTCACTATTTAAAAAAAAAATACATACTTTAAAAGCTATTACAATCTGATTTTATATTGCTTGCTAGTTTACACTCATTCCATTTTTGCCCTCATCAATTTTTTGGTCATCCTTTGCTGATTTTTAAAACATTCCCAACATTCCCAACCCTTAGGCTTGCTACTCTTTTTGGCAATGTTGAGAATCACTTTTAACGTAATCTGATCCTTAACTTCTAATTAGCACAGTTGGATCACTTTTCCAGTGGAATTTTTAATTCTTCAAGAGAATGTATATTCATTGAGAATTATGAACCTTAAATTTTTATCATTGCTTATCTAACTTGCCAATTTACAAAGTCACTTATGCCCCCATAATTGGCTTTGTTTAAAGTTAAAGACCCTAGTTTTGGACTTCCCTACATCACACGAACTTGATGAAATTTTTCTATTATGGTCAGTCTTCCCCAGGCGATCCTTTATTATAAAAGTTTACTAATTAACTCTACCTCATTACACAATACTAGATTTAAAATAGCCCCTAGCTCAACACATTGTTCTAGAAAACTACCTGGAATGCATTCCATGAATTCATCCTCCAAGCTACTTTTGCCAATTTGGCTTGCTTGATCTATGATGAGTCTTTGGAACTCCCTTCTTCAAAAAGACAGTGGAAGCAGTCTTTGAATGTTTTCAAGGCAGAAGTAGATGGATTCTTGATAAATAAGGGGGTGAAGGATTACCAGGATAAGCAGGGGGGGGGTCACAGTCAGATCAGCCATGATCTTATTGAATGGCAGTGCAGGCTTGAAGGACCGAGTGACCTATTCCTGCTTCTAAGGCATATGTTCGTATAAGAAAATTATAGTCCCCCCAAGGATTATTGTGTCCCTTGTTTCAGGCTCCTCTAAACTCTGTCCAACATAATTACTGTTAGGAGGCCTATAAAGCTACCCCCAGTGTTTCCTACCTCTTGTTACTCCTTAGTTTCACCCATACTGATTTTAAATCATGATTTTCTGGGTTAAGATCCTTTCCCACTACTGCCTTTATCACCAGGGCTACAAATTTGCCTATCTTTTCTAAATGAAAATGGAATATTAGTTTCTGACCTTGGTCATCCTGCAACCATACTTTAATAAATAGCTGCTAGATCAAATCCCAAGATGGATAGATTTCTCCATCTATTGTGTTACCAAAGCCTTTTGCATTCATGTATTTTCACCTTTAATTTTTGGTCATTTTTCCCTGATGTGGCTTTAGCTGCTAATTTTCTATTACTATTGTTGAATTCTGTTCCTCCCAGATGCAATCTGCTTGATTTTATCCAAATTGCAACTCTGCTCTACAGACTTGACTTATCTCTTCAAACCAACCTTATCTGAACCCTCCATCCCTCATTAGTTTAAAGCATTATCTACCAACCTAGTTATTTGATTCTTCAGGGCACTATTCCCAGCCTGGTTTAAGTAAGGTCCATCCCAACAGAAAAGCTCTTTTTCCCCAGGGATGTAGTGAGTGCCCCATGAATTTAAACCTGACTCACATCACTCTTTTAGCCGTGCATTTAAACCTATAATGTGTTTGTCCCTATGCATGTGGCTCAGATAGTAATTCAGATATTAACACCTTACAGGTTCTTTTATTTTTATAATTTGTAACTTCACACTTCAAACTCCATCAGAACTTCGTTCCTAGTTCTACCTATATCATTAACGACAACAGGATCTTCCCCTTCCTACTCCAGCCACGAGATGTCTAACTCCAGCACTGGGCAGGCAACACAGCTTCTGAGACTAGTGGTCTTGCCTGCAGAGAAGAGCATCTAATCGTCTTGACTATACGATCCCATACAACTACCACATTCCTGCCTGATCCCCCAACTTGAAATGGCCTCCTGTACCACAATATCATGGTCAATTTACCAATCCTCCCTGCAGTCTTTGTTCTCGTCCATTCTAGTTGGAAATACCTCATCTGTTGGACATTGGCAAAGGCTCCGCCTTCTCCACTGCTGCATCCGAGACTCCCTTACTGTCTGGGTCACAGTCACATCTTCCTCTTTCTGATCACTAACCAAATCAAAACCACTATCTAGCCTTAAGGGGCGTGACTGCCTCCTGAATCACTGTCCAAGTGACTCCCTCCCTGATGTAGCACTATTGCGCCTCGGACTCAAGCTCAACTCTCAGCCAAGGTTTGAATTGCAGACACTTAGGGATCAGGCTGCTCTTCAAACTCCCTAATGCTGCAGATCCAGCACTATCTTCAATTAAAACTTTGTTTGGTATATTCAACTAAGTTGAGTTTTGCATAATTAATTCACTTAATTTGTTTAAATATAAACCAATTTAAATTAATTTCTTCCTCTTCTTCGGCAATTGCCCGACTTGCTTCCATTCCAGTTTGAGGGGTTCCGGGATGACTGATAAGTCCAATGTTGGCAGGTGATGCTTGGAGAGTTGGGTGATGAGGTGTTTCAAGGGTATATGCTTTCTCCGATTCTTTAACCTTGCCTCCATGTGTTCCCGATTAAACCTCCTCAATTTTGGTCAGTCACAAGCCAGAGTCTCCCATGAGTAGGTGGGTATGTTTGATCTCTTCAGGGCTGCTTTTGAGGGCATCCCTAAAGTACTTCTGCTGCATAACAAGTTCCTAGTTTACACCACAGTTTATATTGGTAATTATTTTAGCCTGTTTTAAGTTTTTCTTTAAACAACCTTGCACCAAGTGCTATAACACTAACAAAATTTTAAATGCTTAATGCTCAAGCTTATCATTAAAATTTGTGGTGATTTGTGTAAAAGCACCTCCTTCTCCCTCTGCAATGGATACCCATGATTTACCAAATTCTCAATTTCCTGCTCTACTGACGATCCACTCAGTTAACATTGTGATCTGTGGTTATTTGATTCACTCTGTAGTTACAACTGCTCTGTCAGCTTCCAGGTCACATCAATTAATCCTTGTTCAGGCACTTCATTTATTCATAAGCAAAACAACTACAATTTAATCAATAGATTAATTAAGAGAAACAAGTGCTTTTGAACTACAAATTTAAGGAATTTGATGCCAACTCCTGTTTGAACAAACTGGAATCTTAATTTATATGATCGGACTCTACAGGAACATTTCTAAGAGTGTGAGAGTACAATTACATGTTTAAAATTGCCTCACAGGAGACAATCTATCCCTCATGATACTTACAGATTTCTTTCTCTCTATCCAACCACTTTTATACCCAAAGACAAATCAGTTATTGCTTTGAGAGATCTGCACTGGTTTTCCCTATAATTTAAGAACCATCAACTGCACTCTTTATATAAATATTGCTAGTCTGTAATCAGGAATCCAAGTACCAATTTTAAGTTAGCAGGTGTTCATTAGAAGTGCCACAGTAACTAACCATAATTAATAATGCTAATGTTTAAAAAATGGACCTTCTTCAAAAGGGCGATAGTGGTACCCACCTCCCACGAATGAATAAAAATATACCATGGATTGGAACTTTAGTAATTAGTGAATTAATATGTTTGATTACTTTTTCTAAATTACAAGCTGTACTACATACCGCTGTGTACAAACAGCATCAGGCTGGAGGAGTGAGATAACAAATGCAGTTGATTCTGCACATGCAAAAGAGCAATCATGGCTCACTGCAGGAAAACTGTACTAACAATGCCACATTAAGTCATGTAATTTTTTTTCATAAATTGAAGGTCACTATCAGCCAACACAATAATCAACATTTCCTTTACATTGAAAAGGTGGAAATCTAAAAATAATTCAAAAAGTTACTTTAAATTTTAAATAGGTTATCAAGCTTGTTTAAGTTATGAGCAACTGCCAACTGGCCAGAAGTCAATTATTCATGGTCACTTACAGTTGAGAAAAAATAGAATGCAAGTGTTTATCGAAAAATATCAGGTTTATTTACTAACATTTGTAACAATTTATGCAACTGAGTGAATTGCACAAAGTTAAGATAGCAAATGAATTTATTTACATAACATCTTTAACATTAAAGTTTCAGAGAAAAGGAGTGGGCATTGTCTTCAGGCAAGGATTAAGACAGTTTTAATTGGACTTAAAAAAAAACACCGAGTAACCAAGTGTCACTGGAACATAAATAAGCACAAGTACTCCCTTAATCTGAAGAGAGCACCTATATGAAACGTTTACAATCAAACAAAAATGAAAAATAGGACTAGTTTAATTTCACAGAAGGCCTCAAACATACCACGATACACAGTCCCTCACCAGGGCATGCACACAATTGTGGAAGACAGACAGGTAGTTGGAATGGTCTCCACTTAAAACAGAGCTGTGGGCCAGGTGAAAACCAGTCTGAGGGGACTCTTCAAAAAGGAATTGCAGAAGGAGATGAGAGAACTTAGCTTGGAAAATAACATTCAAGGTCCTCGGTTGAGATGACTTTAGTGATTAGTAACAGTCTAATGAAATAGATAGATCAATGTGCCTCGGGAGTAGGTTGATGATCCCAATTTTGAATTGAGAGACAAGTGGCACAGAAGGAAGCTTTAAACAATGCCAGAAAGCATAGTGTCAGAAAAATAGCTGAGTGGCTAAGAATTTTGCTTGGGGTAGGGAGTTGGGGAAAGGATTGAGGATACATATTTCATTTTAAAAAGTGAGACAAATAGTAGGGGAAGGGAAATGAAGAAGCAAAATCATAAGTGGTGGGGGTTTAAGATGAGTGCAGTAACCAACTTCAAAGATGCCCACAAAATAGCGTACACAGAATCACAGTGCAGAAGAGGCCCTTCAGCCCATTGAGTCTGCACCGACATGTGAGAAACACCTGACCTACCTACCTAATCCCACTTACCAGCACTTGGCCCATATCCTTGAATGTTATGACGTGCCAAGTGCTCATCCAGGTACTTTTTAAAGGATGTGAGGCAACCCGCCTCCACCACCCTCCCAGGCAGTGCATTCCAGACCGTCACCACCCTCTGGGTAAAAAAATTTTTCCTCACATCCCCCTAAACATCCTGCCCCTCTCCCCGAACTTATGCCCCCTTATGACTGAAATTACTAAAAACAAGAGCAAAATACTATAGATGCTGGAAATCTGGTCAGGCAGCATCTATCAAGAGAAAAATAGTATTAACATTTCAGGGTTGTGACCTTTCATCACCTTTTCTCAGTTCTAGACCTCAAGAGTTAACTTTTTCTCGCCATAGATGCTGCCTGATCTTCTGAGGATTTACAACAATTTCAGTTTTTAATTACAGACAGGAAGTGGAGATGAAGGCTCGCCTTCACGTTGAGAATACCCTCCATCGTGTTGTGTGGCACTACCACAATGCTAAATGGGATAGATTTTGAACAGATCAACTCAAGACTGGGCATTCCACTATGGGTCATCGGCAGCAGAACTGTACTTGAGCACAATCTGTAACCTCATGGCCCTGCATAACCCCCATTCTACCATTACCATCAAGCCAAGGGATCAATCCGAGTTCAGTGAAGAGTGCAGAAGGGCATGCCAGGAGCAGCACCAGGCATACCTAAAAATGAGCTGTCAACCTGGTGAAGCTATAACACAGGACTATTTGTGTGCCCAACAGCATAAGCAGCAAGTGATGGAGAGAGTTAAGCAATCCCACAACCAACGGATAAGATCAAAGCTCTGCAGTTCTGCCACATCCAGTCATGAATGGTGGTGGACAATTCAAGAACTCACTGGAAGAGGAGGCTCCACCAATATCCCCATCATCAATGATGGGGGAAACCAGCACATTAGTGCAAAAGCTGAGGCTGCAGCATTTGCTAAAATCTCCAGCCAGAAGTGCCGAATGGATGATCCATCTTGGCCTCCTCCAGAGGTCCCCAGTATCAGATGCCAGTCTTCAGCCAATTTGATTCACTCCACGATATCAAGAAATAGCTGAAGGCACTGGATACTGCAAAGGCATAGGGCCCTGACAACATTCCAGCAATAGTACTGAGGCTTGTGCTCTAGAACTCGCCGCACCCCTAGCCAAGTTATACCAGTACAGCTACAACACCGGCACCTACCCAGCTATGTGGAAAATTGCCCAGGCATGTCCTGTGCACAAGAAGCAGGATAAATCCAACCTACCCAATTACCACCCCATCAGTCTACTCTCCATCATCATTAAACTAATGGAGGGTTCATCAACAGTACTATCAAGCAGCACTGCTCACTGACACCCAGATTGGGTTCCGCCTGGGCCACTCAGCTCCTGACCTTGGTTCAAACATGGACAAAAAAGCTGAACTCCCAAAGTGAGGAGAGAGTAACTGCCCTTGACAACAAAGCCGCATTTGACCAAGCGTGACATCAAGGAGCCCTAGCAAAACTGGAGTCAATGTGAATTAGGTGGAAAACTCTCCACTGGTTGGAGTCATACCGAGCACAAAGGAAGGTGGTTGTGGTTGTTGGAGGTCAGTCATCTCAGCTGCTGGACATCACTGCAGGAGTTCCTCAGGGTAGTGTCCTCAACCCAACCACTTTCAGCTGCTTCATCAATGACCTTCCTTCCATCATAAAGTCAGAAGGGGGTGTTCACTGATGATTGCAGTGTTCGGCACCATTCACGACTCCTCAGATACTGAAGCAGTCTATGTCCAAATGCAGCAAGACCTGGACAATATCCAGGCTTGGGCTGGCAAGTGGCAAGTAACATTCCAGCCACATAAGTGCCAGGCAATGACCATCTCCAACAAGAGAATCTAACCAATCGCCCCTGACATTCAATGGCATTACCATCGCTGAATCCCCCACTATCAACATCCTGAGGGGTTACCATTGGCCAGAAACTGAACTGGACTAGCCATACAAATACAAAAGCAGGTGAGAAGTTAGGAATCCTGTGGCAAGTAACTCACAGCCTGCTCCCCAAAAGCCTGTACACCATCTACAAGGTGCAAGTCGGGAGTCTGATGGAATACACCCCACTTGCCAGAATGAGTGCAGCATCTACAACATAAGAAGCTTGACACCATCCAGGGCAGAACAGCCTGTTTGATTGGTACCACATCCACAATCATTCACTCCCTCCACCACCACCGCACAGTAGCAGCAGTGTGTACCATCTACAAGATGCACTGCAGGAATTCTCCAAGGCTCTTTAGACAGCATCTTCAAAACCCACAACCACCAGCATCTAGAAGGACAAGGACAACAGATGGATGGGAACACCATCACCACCTGGAAGTACCCCTCCAAGTCACTCACCATCCTGACATGTAAACGTGTCACTTTCCTTCAATGTTACCAGGTCAAAATCCTGGAACTCCCTTCCCATCAGCACTGTGGGTGTTCCTACACCATGTGGACTTCAGTGGTTCAAGAAGGCAACTCAAGGGCAATTAGGGATGGGCAACAAATGCTGGCCCAGTCAGCAAATCCCACATCCCGTGAATGAATTTTAAAAAACCAACTGGCTGGGGTTTGAGAAAACCGTTTAAGGAAGAAATGGGGATTGGGAATTGTTTTTGCCCTCCAGGTTGAGCCAATGGAGACAATTGCATGATAGGACATACATATTTATTAATCAGGTGTACCCAGTGCCCACAAAAGTAAGAGTTGTGCTAAGGGATAACATGGGATAGCAATGAGTGGCTTTGTAGGAAAGAGGGCATCGCAGACAAAAGTGGAGACCAAGAACTGCAGCAAATGTATAGAAAGCTTAATTCGTAGCAAGTTATGTCCACAAATAGTTAACATCGCACAATTCAGGTTCATGATTAGGATTAGAAACGACTATTGCCAACGTTGCCCTCACCAGGTGCATCCAAATAAACTATGTCCAATATTTTGGAAAACTCAGCCCTTTCACTGAACCAACCAACCTGCCGATTTAGACTCAGAGATAAAAGATATATTTCACAGAGATATTTATGGTGATAGACTGTCCACCAATATCCATTACAAGCCTACCGACTCCCACAGCTACCTCGACTACAGCTCCTCACACCCCACTTCCTGTAAGGACTCCATCCCATTCTCTCAGTTCCTTCGCCTCCGTCGCATCTGTTCTGATGATGCTACCTTCAAAAACAGTTCCTCTGACATGTCCTCCTTCTTCCTTAACCAAGGTTTTCCACCCACGGTCGTTGACAGGGCCCCAACCGTGTCCGGCCCATCTCCCGTGCATCCGCCCTCACGCCTTCTCCTCCCTCCCAGAAACATGATAGGGTCCCCCTTGTCCTCACTTATCACCCCACCAGCCTCCGCATTCAAAGGATCATCCTCCGCCATTTCCGCCAACTCCAGCATGATGCCACCACCAAACACATCTTCCCTTCACCCCCCCTGCGGCATTCCGTAGGGATCGTTCCCTCCGGGACACCCTGGTCCACTCCTCCATCACCCCCTACTCCTCAACCCCCACCTATGGCACCTCCCCATGCCCACGCAGAAGATGCAATACCTGCCCCTTCACTTCCTCTCTCCTCACCATCCAAGGGCCCAAACACTCCTTTCAAGTGAAGCAGCATTTCACTTGCGTTTCCCCTAACTTAGTCTACTGCATTCGTTGCTCCCAATGCGGTCTCCTCTACATTGGAGAGACCAAACGCAAACTGGGCGACCGCTTTGCAGAACATCTGCGGTCTGTCCGCAAGAAAGACCCAAACCTCCCTGTCGCTTGCCATTTTAACACTCCACCTTGCTCTCTTGCCCACATGTCTGTCCTTGGCTTGTTGCATTGTTCCAGTGAAGCCCAACGCAAACTGGAGGAACAGCACCTCATCTTCCAACTAGGCACTTTACAGCCTTCCGGCCTGAATATTGAATTCACCAACTTTAGATCTTGAACTCCCTCCCCCCATCCCCAACCCCTTTCCATTTCTTCCCCCATCCGTTTAGTTTTTTCCAATAATTTATATAGATTTTTCTTTTCCCACCTATTTCCATTATTTTTAAATCTATAACTGTAATGCCCTGTCAGTCTTTCCACCCCACCCCCACTAGAGCTGTACCTTGAGTGTCCTGCCATCCATTCTTAATTAGCACATTCGTTTAGATAATATCACCACCTTCAACACCTCTTTGTTCCTTTGTCTGTGACATCTTTTGATTATCTGCTCCTATCACTGCTTGCTTGTTCCTGCTGTGGCTCAGTTCATAGCACCCTCGCCTTTGAATCAGAGGGTTGTGGGTTCATGTCCCACTCCTGGAAACCAAGAACTGTGATTGTACTCGAAAGAAGTTGCAATCTGTGACTGTTGGTAACTCGAAAGAGTTTCCTACAACCACAACCCCCGCCCCCCCCCCTTAAACCAGCTTATATTTCACTCCTCTCCTAACTTTACTCAGTTCTGCTGAAGGGTCATGAGGACTCGAAACGTCAACTCTTTTCTTCGCCGATGCTGCCAGACCTGCTGAGTTTTTCCAGGTAATTCTGTTTTTGTGCTGATTTAGACTGGTGCCTCAAAATTATTTTCGGCCGAACGCACCTTTAAAAAAAAATAAATTCTTCGGAATTGTTTGGCGACTGACTGCTTAAACGGGCAAACTTTACGTTAACGAATGACGGGCTTTTTCATCTGTGTTTATGCATCTAGTTGTGGGCTGTACAAACGTTTCAACCTGAAAGCAATGACTAGATCAATTGCTTGTTGCATTAAAATCTGTTACCTATTATTAAAATTAAAAAAAAAAGCTTCTCCAGAAAAAAAAACAGCAAGATGTCGGCGAGTAAGCTACAGGTAAACCAAAACATTTTTTGGTAGGCAAAATGGGAGCGGTTGGGGGAGAAACCTAGAATTGTTCAGCAGTTTTCACCGGTCTCCCCTGTGAAATTACATTTTTCTCCATACACCAAGTGAAAAGAGAAAAAAACAACATCCCTCTGCCCACTTTAAACTCCCGCCGTTCATCATAACTCAGGAGTCTGCCAGCAACAAAAATCCTTATTTAAGAACCACGAAAAATATTTGCATTGATTTCGCGTGTGCTTTAATCCTCGCACTTTCTTTTTCCGCCCGCAACCCGCCGTTCCCTCCAGAAAGACCCCTCCTCTTCTCGGCCCAGCTCTGTGCTGAGCGTTTACCTACTTCTTTGACTGACCTTCTGGTTAAAGCTGCGATAGCGACGCGCGCGCACAGACCGTTAGACGCTCGCATTTCAAACCGACCCCTCGCGCCCTGGCAGTGGAACGTCAGTTACGTCACCTCACGCCGCGCTGCCTGATTATATTGGGGGCGTTTCCAAAGCCCCGCCCCCGTCTCTCCCGGGAAGAAGCTGCGCCGAAAGAAGTTGCGTTTTCTAGAACTTTTCGTGCGAGCATTTGAACCGTTCAGTTTTGAATGGAGGAAAGTATCTGCTTATGTGAAGTTCATCTCTGCTGCTGAAATCCTTATCTCGTCCTTCCTACCGCTAGACTAGACTATTCCAGACTATTCTAGACTAGACCTGCTCCCGGGCTGGTCTCCTACTTTCCACCCTCCATAAACTTGAGGTCATCCAAAACCTTGCTGCTCTTGACTCAACTTGCAGCAAGTTCCATTTCCCTATTAACCCCTGTGCTTGCTAACCTATGTTGGCTCCTAGCCAAGTAATGGCCCAGAACTTCTGTTCCTCAGAAGGTGGTATGTCAGAGGTACCCCGTAAGATACACTGGAGGACGCCCCTACCCCAGAAGTCCCACATAGTAACTATACCGGAATTGCCTGCAAAGTTCAAACTTCTGATGGACAATTACCCTGCACTGGGAACATCCGATACTCTGATTTAAAACCTGAGACTGAGGATGGTTCTGACTCTCTTAGCAGAATAGTTACCCAGGAAAAGTTAGAAAGATTAAAACCACTTCTAACTCTTGGGTACCTATGGTACTGATCCCTTGCCTAACCCCACCTCTGACCACCCCACCTTTTACCCTCCCACCAACCCCCCGACCTTCTACCCTCCTGACTCCTGTCTCACCTCTCGCCCGAACTACCCTTCCACTCCCCCACCTGACCCACATATGACCACCTGACTCACCCATTCAATTTGCCCCCAACCCCAAAATTACCTTACATACTTACCTTCTCCCTGGCTTCTGAAAGTGGCTGGGACCTTTAAACTTACCAGGTTTACAGTAGCTAGTGCTGTAAAAAGGTGGCATAGCTTCCTTCCCTCTATGCTGATGCCCTGCACAGAAGGGACTCTGGAAGTGCTGCGCTGCACATTTCTCAGCAGCCCCAGGTCAGAAGGTAGGGCGAGAAATGCACAGCTCTGACCTTAGTAAAAGGAGTGGAATGGCAATTGGATGGTGACTGCCACTCCATGGATGTTCTGGGCCAACGTTTTGGTTTAAAAATTCCCATCCTTGTTTTCAAATCCCTCTATGGCCTTGCTCTTCCCTACCTCTGTAATTTCCTCCTACTCCACGACCCTCTAATATTGCCGCCTTGAGCATCCCTGATTTTAATCTCTCCACCATTGGGGGCTGTGCCTTTAGTAGCTTTGGCCCTAAGGTCTAGACTTCCCTCCCTACTTCAGTTTTCTCCTTTTAAGACATTACTCAAAACAGGACTTCCCAAACTCTGGGTTGTGACCCCATTGAGCTTTGAGGCCGAAATGGTGGCTGTGGAAATCGGACTGAGTGCAAACAGCTACGAGGCCCCTTTAAATGCTCGTTTGTTTCTAATGGTGAGTGTGACCTAATGGACTGCTCTCTCAAGTCCAATTGCTGTTGCAAAAAAGCCTGTGAAAAGGTAGGTGTTTGTTTCTTTCTTGGAAAAACCGTCCGCACCTAAAGCTTCTCCTCCCCCCGACCATCCCAACCCAACGCCTCGGCAACTAAAACTTCAGATGCTGGGGAGGGGGGACAAGCTTCAGATGCTGGGGAGGGGAAAAGGGGCAAGGTTCAGTTGCCAAGGAGGTTGGGGGGTGGGTGGGGCAAGCTTCAGTTGCAGAGGGGGCGGGGGGTGGGGGTGAGCTTCAGTTGCCGAGGAGAGGGGCACGAGCTTCAGTTGACGGGGGAGGGGAGGGGTGGGGGCGCGCCTCAGTTGCTGAGGAGGGGGTGGGATGGCAAGCTTCGGTTGCCGAGGGGTGGGACAAGCTTCAGTCGCCGAGGGGTGGGACAAGTTTTGTTGCCGAGGAGTGGGGGGGGGGGAGCTTCAGTCCCCGACGAAGGGGCGGGGGGGGCGGGAAGCTTCAGTCGCTAAGTGGGGGGGAGAGGGAAAGCTTCAGTCTCTGAGGAGGGGGGGGAGAGGGAAAGCTTCAGTCGCTGAGGAGGGAGGTGGGGGGGGACGCATCAGTCGCTGAGGAGAGTGGGGGGAAGCTTCAGTTGCCAAGGAGGGAGCAGGAGGAAGGCTTCAGTTGCCGAGGAGGGAGGTGGGGGGAAGCTTCACTCGCCGACGAAGGGGCGGTGGGGGAAGCTTCAGTCACTGAGGAGAGGCTGATATGCCGCTGAGCAACAAAAGGGGATAATTTGTTTGATAATGCTCCTATGGAATGCCTTAGGACATTACATTGAAGACACTATATGAATGTAAGTTGTTATATTCATGGGCCCTTATGGAAACTTGCATATGATATCTTATTGTAAACTGTTGAGGAGGTGAGATAGAGCGATGGCGGAGGCAGTGGTAATGACCTTTATAATGCCAGCCTTATGCAGACTCACTTAATGGGTTTCAAAAAGGCAAGTGCAGGAGGGGGCAGTGTTTACATCCCAGAGATAAAAGTCAAAAATGGAGGCTGAATTCACCTAGATTTTTGTTTGAAAGAGATTTATGTTTCCTTTTGGTATATTTTTCCATGATTGGGGTGTTTATTGTTTGTGCCCCTTTAACAAAAAGGAGGACACTTTTGTTAGATTCATTAGGGTTGATGACCAATTAGAAGAGTGAAAAGAATCTAATCTGAATGTAAGAGTACACCCATTGGACAGGGGAGGATGAAAGAGAAAGAAATAAAAACAAAATGCATAGTAAATTAGGAGTTGAGGTGAATAAGACATATATAAGAGGAAACATGAGGGAGAAAGATTTAGAACAACATGTTGATGTGTTTAGATGAAGTAGGCTGGGAGGAAGTGTGTGTGTGGAGCGTGAACACTAACATGGGCTAAATAGCCTGTTTCTGTGCTGCATCAGTAGCTTAGTGGTTATTTCGACGTGACGTTCAAGCGAGTGGCAGACTGCGTCCGGCTCCTGAGGGTGTTCGAGGAGAAGAGAGACCTGCCGGAGATGAAGATCCTGACGGCGGAGCCGCACTTCTCTCTGCCGTTGCAACGGGAACGTGAGGTGATGGTGCATGTGTACAACCCCTTCGTCCCTGTCGCCGACGTGGTCACCTTCCTCACCAGGTACTTCGATAAGGTGGGGAGCGGCACCGAGATTCGAGACGACTTGGGGATCTGGACAGGCAAACGCCTGTTTAAGGTCACGCTAAAGACCGATGGTAAGGGAGCCATTTTCCACCCTCCTTCCAGTTTCGCAATCGGGGGAAACCGTGGCTACCTGGTTTACGCTGGGCAACCCAAGCATTGTCGCTCATGCGGCAAGGCTGGCCATGTGGCGGCCAACTGCAGCGCCTCCCTCTGCAAGATCTGCAAACAGGAAGGGCACCAGACAAAAGACTGCAAACAGGCCAAGTGCTGCAACCTGTGTGGCGAGGCAAGTCACCTCTACAGGACCTGCCCCAAACGCTGCCGTACTTACGCACAGGCAGCCAAAGCCGACCAGGGGGAAGCAGAAGAAAGGTTCCGTGTCACTCCAACCACCAAGGCCCCCAGGGAGCTCAACGGGACAAAGGAGGACACAGAGAGAGACAAGGTGGAGAAAGAGATTGAGGCAACAGAGAGCCAATCAACAGCACTACCCCCTGAACCTTCCAGTCCTCAGGACAGCGAATCAATGGAGGAGGAGGCAGCAGTGGAAAAGCAGCAGGGGGAGTGGCGGACGGTGAAGAACAAGAAAAGTAAGAGGGAGCGAAGAAGAAGCAAAGGCGTTTCCCAGAGAAGCGGCAAGAGGCGTCTCCCATCCGACACGGATGACAAGGGCAGCAGCTCTTCGGATGATGAAGTGCCAGAGCGGCACCGACAGAAGAGGCGGCAAAGCTCCAGGGCGTTGGAGGACGAGACACCCGAGCTCCAGAAAATTGGAGACAACAAGGAGACCAGCGCACCCCAACTTTGCCTGCAACCTGAGGAGGCCAGTGCACCACAGCCCCTGGAATCTGGGAGCAGTGAGGCAATCATCGCACCCCAGCTCCAGGAAGCCGGGAACAGCAACCCCCCAGAGGGGGTGAGTTTTGGAGAAGCTTCTCCAGCAAAGGTCATCTCAAAACCCGCTCACTACGTGAACCTCTAGATGCCACTGGAGCAGAACACGGCCAAGGAGATCTACCTCAGCCCATCCAAAGTGAAGGAATTTGAGCTCACTACGGGTATGAAGGAGCAGACTAAAGGTCTGGGACTCTCAGAGACAGTGGGTTTGGTAGGAGAATAAATGCTTTAATATGGGTTTAAAGATTGTATCCATAAATGTGCGTAGCATTAAATCTACTACGCGATGTGTTGCGACCTTGGACTACCTAGCCAAGGTCAAAGCTGACCTGTTGTTTCTGCAGGAGTGTGCGATACCGCACCTCAGCTCCTACAGGCAATGGTCACGATGGTGGTCCCACGGGCCATCGATCTGGTCGGGCGGAAACGACTCTCGTTCCTCCGGCCTGGGTATTCTGCTGCGGGGAGGCAACTTCACCGTCTCCGAGGTCAAGGAGGTGGTGGGCGGGCGACTCCTGGTAGCAGACGTAATGTACAAGAACGCTCCACTCCGGTTAATTAACGTGTACGGCCCGGCACAAGGGGCTGAGCGGCTGGAGGTTTTTCAGCAGCTCCCACTGCTGCTGGCGACCTCCAGGCCGGTCATTCTGGGCGGGGACTTCAACTGCATCATCGATGCGGCTGGACGATCCGGCAGGGCCGGAAGCAGATTGGACGCTACGTCCAGATCCCTGATGGAAACAGTTAAGGATGCCAAGCTGCACGACGTCTTCAGCAACCCTGCAGACGGAGCGCAGCGTAGATACACCTGGTCGCGGCCAGACGGGTCCATTCGTTCCAGGATAGACTTCCTGTTTGTGTCCCGTGCATTCACAGTCAGATCCACCGACGTCAAGCCGGTGTTCTTCTCTGACCACTGCCTCCTACTGGCGGACTGCCACCTGGAGGAAGACCTGAGGGTGGGCAGGGGGGCATGGAAGCTAAATGTGCAACTGCTGACCCCAGAGAACATTGAGGAGCTCAAGAGGGATTACAAAGGTTGGAGAACCGTGAAACCCCTCTTTGAGTCCCTGACACACTGGTGGGAAGTGATCAAGGGAAGCATCAAGAGGTTTTTCATCCGCAAAGGCACCCAGAAAGCTAGAAAGGAACAGAGGGAAATGTCCCGACTCCAGGAAAAGATGCAGAATCTGCTCCGGCTGCAGTCGATGGGGGTCGATGTCAAGGAGGAGCTCCAAGAGGTGAAGGGCCAGCAAGCCTCGCACTTTGCCTCGGAGGCCTCCAAGATCATCTTCCGTTCCAGAGTCCGCTCCGTGGAGCAGGATGAGACGTGCTCACGTTTCTTCTTCCAAAAGGTACACAGAGAGCGCTCTGTGATCAGCAGCCTGAAGGAAGAAGACGGCTCAGTAAAGTCATCACGGTCCGACATTCTGAGGATCAGCAAATCCTTTTATGCCGGTCTGTATGACGTGAAGCCCACGGACAGCACGGCCTCCCAGTCCTTCCTGTCCTCTATCACGGAGGTCTTAGACCACAGTACGCGGGAGAGCCTAGACAAACCGCTAACTCCTGACGAACTGACTAAGGCCCTCGAGTCCTTCGAGAAGAGTAAAACCCCCGGAAGCGACGGCCTGCCGGCGGAGTTGTATTCGGCTCTGTGGGACTTGATCGGCCCGGACCTGCTAGAAGTGTACGAGAGTATGCTCCTGGCCGGCAGCATGTCAGAATCCATGAGGAAAGGCATCATCACCCTCATCTACAAGCACAAGGGGGAAAGGGAGGAAATTAGAAATTGGCGACCCATTTCACTGTTGAATGTGGACTATAAGATTCTGTCCAAGGTCATCGCCAACCGGGTCAAATCCGCTCTGGAATTGGTGATTCACCCTGACCAGACCTGCTCTGTGCCAGGCAGGAAGATCTCTGACAGCCTGGCGCTGCTCAGGGATACGATTGCCTATGTACAGGACAGGGGTGTGGATACCTGCCTCATCAGCTTGGATCAGGAGAAGGCCTTTGACAGAATATCGCACACCTACATGGGGGATGTGCTCTCCAAAATGGGCTTTGGGGAGGGAATTCGAAATTGGATCCAACTGCTCTACACTAACATCAGTAGCGCAGTCTCAATCAATGGGTGGGAAACAGATAGCTTTCCGATTAAATCTGGAGTCAGGCAGGGCTGTCCTCTCTCGCCTGTCCTTTTCGTGTGCTGCATAGAACCCTTTGCCGAGTCCATCAGGAAGGATCCGGGCATAAGAGGAGTGACGATCCCAGGCAGTGGAGGCACTCAGGTAAAAGCCTCCCTGTACATGGACGACGTCGCCGTCTTCTGCTCGGATCCGCTGTCGGTGCGCAGACTGATGCACGTCTGCGACCAGTTCGAACTGGCCTCGGGAGCCAAGGTAAATCGTGGGAAGAGCGAGGCCATGTTCTTTGGGAACTGGGCTGACCGATCCTTTGTCCCCTTCACTGTCAGGGCTGACGGCCTGAAGGTGCTGGGGATATGGTTCGGAGGGACCGGGGCATGCGTTAGAAACTGGAAGGAGCGAGTGGCTATGGTGAAAAGGAAACTGGGCATGTGGGAGCGACGCTCCCTCTCCATTGCGGGTAAGAACCTGGTCATCAGGTGTGAGGTACTCTCGCTGTTGCTGTACGTGGCGCAGGTCTGGCCCATTCCACACTCCTGCGCGATGGCGATCACTCGAGCCATCTTCCGCTTTATCTGGAGGTCGAAAATGGATCGTGTCTGCAGGGACGCGATGTACAAGCCTCTAGATAAAGGGGGAAAAAACGTGCCCAACATCGCCCTCATACTGATGGCCACCTTTGTGTGTGGCTGCATCAAGCGGTGCGTAGACCCTCAGTACGCAAACACCAAGTGTCACTACGTGCTGAGGTTCTACCTGTCCCCGGTGTTGCGAAGGATGGGTCTGGCCACGCTGCCGCGGAACGCTCCAAGTAGTTGGACCGTGCCGTACCACCTGTCCCTGGTGGAAAAATTTATGCAGAAAAACACCTTTGACCACAAGTCCATCAGGCAGTGGTCAGCACGTAACGTCCTAGAGGCCCTGAGGGAAAAGGAGAGGGTGGACCCTGTGGGATGGTTCCCCGAGCAGACTGTCAAAGTCATTTGGCAGAATGCCTCATCGCCAGAACTTTCCAACAAGCACCAAGACGTAGCTTGGCTGGTGGTGAGAAAGGCCCTCCCCGTCAGATCCTTCCTACACGCCAGGAGTCTCACCCCCTCTGCACGTTGCCCTCGAGGTGGCTGTGGTGGGGAAGAGACCGTTGTTCACCTCCTTGTGGATTGTGCCTTTGCAAAGAAAGTCTGGAGAGAGATGCAGTGGTTGCTGTCGAGGTTCATCCCGAGCAGTTCTGTGACACAGGACTCTGTGCTCTACGGGCTGTTCCCAGGGACACACACCGAGACAAACATCGACTGCAGCTGGAGGATCATCAACTCGGTGAAAGAGGCGCTTTGGTCTGCCCGAAACTTGTTGGTCTTCCAGCACAAAGAGTTGTCCCCGACCGATTGTTGCGGACTGGCACAATCCAAAGTCCAGGACTACGTGCTGAGGGACGCACTAAAGCTTGGGGCAGCTGCCGCCAAGGCGCAATGGGGAAGGGTCGCTGTCTAAGACCTTTCTACCACAGCGCACCGAGAGACTGGGAACTGTTTAGAGCCCCTCGGGCTGTACAGATCAAAATGAAAGGCTGTAAATGATTGTAATATTGTTTGTACTGATGCACCTGGTGATACATTTTGTAAAAGTTTAACCTGGATTGTACCCTTGTAATGTTGTTTTTGAAATGGTTTTGAATGTGATTGAAGATTTTTTATGAATAAAGTATATTTTTACAATAAAAAAAAAAAATCAGTAGCTTCTCGCAGGGGAGAAACCTCGATCACAAATTCTGCCAGGGAAGGGTAAAATGGCTATAACCAATCAAACCCCATATCATGGGGTACCTAACACTGTCCGAGTCACAGTGAAGGGTAGTGAAGAAGGAGGAGCAGCTATGGACAGGGCTCTTTTCACCAGGAGGATCCTGCTGAAGGTGTGCAGTTTCGAGGCTGTGGATATCTACTGCCTGCAGGATTTCCCCAGCGCTGGATATTTCGACGTGACATTCCAGCGAGTGGCAGACTGCGTCAAGCTCCTGAAGGTTTTCAAGGAGACGAGTGACCTGCCAGAGATGAAAATCCTGACAGCGGAGCCGCTCTTTGCTCTGCCTTTGCAACGGGACCGTGTGGTGATGGTGCATTTGTACAACCCCTTCGTCCCTGTCGCCGACGTGGTCACCTTCCTCACCAGGCACTTTGATAAGGTGGGAAGCTGCACCACGGTTAGAGACGATTTGGGGATCTGGACATGCAAACGCCAGGTTAAGGTCACGCTCAAGACCGACGGTAAAGGAGCCACCTTCCACCCTCCTTCCAGATTCGCTATCAGGGGAAGCCGTGGCTACCTCGTCTACGCTGGGCAACCCAAACTTTGTCGCTCATGCGGCAAGTCTGGTCATGTGGCGGCCAGACTTGCCGCATGGAATCTGGGAGCGGTGAGGCGCTCAGCACACCCCAGCTCCGGGAAGCCGGGAGCGATGAAGCGCTCAGCGCACCCCAGCCCCAGGAATCTGGGAGCGGTGAGGCGCTCAGCGCACCCCAGCTCCGGGAAGCCGGGAGCAGCAACGTCCCAGAGGGGGAGAGGATTGGAGAAGCTTCTCCAACAGAGGACAGTTCATATCCCGTTTTCTACACGAACCCCCAGATGCCACCTGAGCGGAACATCTCCAATGGGGAGTTTCAGGACCGTTTCCTCAGCCCGTCCAAAGTGAAGCAATTTGAGCTCACTACGGGTATGAAGGAGCAAACTGAAGGTCTGGGGCCCTCAGAGACAATAGGTTTGGTAAGAAAATAAACGCTTTAAAATGGGTGTAAAGATTGTATCCATAAATGTGCGTAGCATTAAATCTACTACGCGATGTGTTGCGACCTTGGACTACCTTGCCAAGGTTAAAGCTGACCTGTTGTTTCTGCAGGAGTGTGCGATTCCACACCTCAGCTCCTACAGGCAATGGTCACGATGGTGGTCCCATGGGCCATTGATCTGGTCGGGCGGAAACGACTCTCGTTCCTCCGGCTTGGGTATTCTGCTGCGGGGAGGCAACTTCACCGTCTCCGAGGTTAAGGAGGTGGTGGGCGGACGCCTCCTCGTAGCAGACGTAATGTACAAGAATGCTCCGCTCCGGTTAATTAATGTGTACGCCCCGTCACAAGGGGCCGAGCGGCTGGAGGTTTTTCACCAGCTCCCACTGCTGCTGGCGACCTCCAGGCCGGTTATTCTGGGCGGTGACTTCAACTGCATCATCGATGCAGCTGGACGATCCAGCAGGGCCGGCAGCAGATTGGACGCTTCATCCAGATCCCTGATGGAAACAGTTAAGGATGCCAAGCTGCACGACATCTTCAGCAACCCTGCAGACGGAGCGCAGCGTAGATACACCTGGTCGCGGCGAGACGGGTCCATCCATTCCAGGATAGACTTCCTGTTTGTGTCCCGTGCATTCACAGTCAGATCCACCGACATCAAGCCGGTGTTCTTCTCTGACCACTGCCTCCTACTGGCGGACTGTCACTTAAAGGAAGACCAGAGGGTGGGCAGGAGGGCATGGAAGCTAAACGTGCAACTGCTGACCCCGGAGAACATTGAGGAGCTCAAGAGGGATTACAAAGGTTGGAGAACCGTGAAACCCCTCTTTGAGTCCCTGACACACTGGTGGGAAGCGATCAAGGGAAACATCAAGAGGTTTTTCATCCTCAAAGGCACCCAGAAAGCTAGAAAGGAACAGAGGGAAATGTCCCGAATTCAGAAAAACAAGCAGGACCTGCTGCGGCTGCAGTCGATGGAGGTTGATGTCAAGGAGGAACTCCAAGAGGTGAAGAGCCAGCAAGCCTCGCTCTTTGCCTCGGAGGCCTCCAAGATCATCTTCCGGTCCAGAGTCCACTCCGTGGAGCAGGATGAGACGTGCTCACGTTTCTTCTTCCAAAAGGTACACAGAGAGAGCTCTGTGATCAGCAGCCTGAAGGAACAAGACGGCTCCGACATTTTAAGGATCAGCAAATCCTTTTACGCCGGATTGTATGACGTGAAGCCCACAGACAGCCTGGCCTCCCAGTCCTTCCTGTCCTCTATCACGGATGTCTTAGACGACAGTACACGGGAGAGCCTGGACAAACCGCTAACTCCTGATGAACTGACTAAGGCCCTTGAGTCCTTCGAGAAGAGTAAAACTCCCGGAAGCAACGGCTTGCCGGCGGAGTTCTATTCGGCTCTGTGGGACTGGATCGGCCCAGACCTGCTAGAAATGTGCGAGAGTATGCTTCTGGCCGGCAGCATGTCAGAATCCATGAGGAAAGGCATCATCACCCTCATCTACAAGCACAAGGGGGAAAGGGAGGAAATTAGAAATTGGCGACCCATTTCACTGTTGAATGTGGACTATAAGATTCTGTCCAAGGCCATCGCCAATCGGGTCAAGTCCACTCTGGAATTGGTGATCCACCCTGACCAGACCTGCACTGTGCCGGGCAGGAAGATCTCTGACAGCCTCGCACTGCTCTGGGATATGATTGCCTATGTGCAAGACAGGGGTCTGGACACCTGCCTCATCAGCCTGGATCAGGAGAAGGCCTTTGACAGAATATTGCACACCTGGTGGATGTGCTCTCCAAAATGGGGTTTGGGGAGGGAATTCGCAATTGGATCCAACTGCTCTACAGTAACATCAGTAGCGCAGTCTCAATCAATGGGTGGGAATCACATCGCTTTCCTATTAAATCTGGAGTCAGGCAGGGCTGCCCTCTCTCCCCTGTCCTGTTTGTGTATTGCATAGAACCCTTTGCTGAGTCCATCAGGAAGGATCTGGGTATAAGAGGAATGACAATCTCAGGCAGTGGAGGCACTCAGCTCAAAGCCTCCCTGTACATGGATGATGTTGCCGTTTTCTGCTCGGATCTGCTGTCAGTGCGCAGACTGATCCACACATGCGACCAGTTCGAACTGGCCTTGGGAGCCAAGGTAAATCGTGGGAAGAGCGAGGCCATGTTCTTTGGGAACTGGGCTGACCGATCCTTTGTCCCCCTTCATCGTCAGGGCTGACAGCCTGAAGGTGCTGCGGATATGGTTCAGAGGGACTGGGGCATGTGTTAGAAACTGGAAGGAGCAAGTGTCTATGGTGCAAAGAAAACTGGGCATGTGGGAGTGACGCTCCCTCTCCATTGCGGGTAAGAACCTGGTCATCAGGTGTGAGGCACTCTCGCTGTTGTTGTACGTGGCGCAGGTCTGGCCCATTCCAGACTCCTGTGCGATGGCGATCACCCGAGCCATCTTTCCCTTTATCTGGAGGTTGAAAATGGATCATGTCCTCAGGGACGTGATATACAAGCCTCTAGATAAGGGGGGGGGGAAAACGTGTCCAACATCGCCCTCATACTAATAGCCACCTTTGTGTGCGGCTGCATCAAGCTGTGCGTAGACCCTTGATACGCAAACACCAAGTGTCACTAAGTGCTGAGGTTCTGCTTGTCCCCGGTGTTGCGAAGGATGGGTCATGCTGCCGCGGAACGCTCCAAGTAGTTGGACCGTGCAGTATCACCTGTCCCTCGTGGAAAAATTTATGCAGAGAAACACCTTTGACCACAAGTCCATCAGGCAGTGGTTGGCACGTAACGTTTTAGAGGCCCTGTGGGAAAAGGAGAGTGTGGATCCTGTGGGATGGTTCCCTGAGCAGACTATCAAAGTCATTTGGCAGAATGCCTCATTGCCAGAACTTTCCAACAAGCACCAAGATGTAGCTTGGCTGGTGGTGAGAAAGGCCCCCTCTGCACGTTGCCCTCGAGGTGGCTGTGGTGGGGACGAGACCGTTGTTCGCCTCCTTGTGGATTGTGCCTTTGCAAAGAAGGTCTGGAGAGAGATGCAGTGGTTTCTGTTGAGGTTCATCCCGAGCAGTTCCTTGACACAGGACTCTGTGCTCTATGGGCTGGTCCCAGGGATACGCACCGAGACAAACATCAGCTGCAGCTGGAGGATCATCAAGTCGGTGAAAGATGCTCTTTGGTCTGCCCGAAACTTGTTGATCTTCCAGCGCAAAGAGTTGTCCCTGACTGAGTGTTGCAGACTGGCACATTCCAAGGTCCAGGACTACATGCTGAAGGATGCACTAAAGCTTGGGGCAGCCGCCGCAAAGGCGCAATGGGGAAAGGTCACTGTCTAAGACCTTTCTGCCACAGTGCACCGAGGGGCTGGGAACTGTTGAGAGCCCCTCGGGCTGTACAGCTCAAAATGAATGTATGCAGTGAATACTAATTGTATTATAATTGTATTGAAGCACCTCAGTGCAACATGATGTATGTTGATAACTCCGATACCATTGTCTGATTGTCTGCATTGACCATATTGAAATTATTGTAATATTCGTTAATTGTATTGATGCACCTTGTGATCCATGTGTAAAAGTTGAATCTGATTGTACTTTTGTGATGGTGATTTTGAAATGTTTTGGAATGTTCTTCCAGATATTTTATGAATAAAGTATATTTTTAAAAAAAAATCAGTAGCAGTTTCAGTCAATGGGTGGGAATCAGAAAGCATTCCAATTAAATCTGGAGTCAGGCAGGGCTCCCCTCTCTCCCCTGTCCTGTTTGTGTGTTGCATAGAACCCTTTGCTGAGTCCATCAGGAAGGATCTGGGCGTGAGAGGAGTGACGATCCCAGGCAGTGGAGGCACTCGGGTCAAAGCCTCCCTGTACATGGACGATGTCACGTCTTCTGCTCGGATCCGCGGTCGGTGTGCAGACTGATCAACATCCGCAAGCAGTTTGAACTGGCTTCAGGAGCCAAGGTAAATCGTGGCAATATCGGGGCCATGTTCTTTGGGAATTGGGCTGACTGTTCCTTTGTCCCCTTCACTGTCAGGTTAGACTGCTTGAAGGAGCTCTGGATATGGTTCACAGGAGCCAGGGCATGCATGAGAAACTGGAAGGAACAAGTGGCTATGGTGAAAAGAAAACTGGGCATGTGGAAGCAACGCTCCCTCTCCATTGCAGGTAAGAACCTGGTCATCAGGTGTGAGGCACTCTCAATGTTGCTGTACAGGTCGCAGGTCTGACCCATTCCTCACTCCTGCGCTGTGGCGATCACCCGAGACATCTTTCACTTTATCTGGATGTTGAAAATGCATCGTGTTCCCAAGGACATGATGTACAAACCTCTAGATAATGGGGGAAAAAATGTGCCCAACATCATCCTTATCCTGTTGGCCACCTTTGTGGGTGGCTGCATCAAGCTGTGCCGAGACCCTCGGTATGCAAACACCAAGTGTCACTACGTGCTGAGGTTCTACCTGTTCCCGGTGTTGTGAAAGATGGGTCTGGCCACACTGCCGTGGAATGCTCCAAGTAGTTGAACTGTGCTGTATCGCCTGTCTCTCGTGGAAAAATTTATGCAGAGAAACACTTTTGACCACAAGTCCATCAGTCAGTAGTCAGCCCATTCCTCACTCCTGCGCTGTGGCGATCACCCGAGACATTTTTCACTTTATCTGGATGTTGAAAATGCATCGTGTTCCCAGGGACATGATGTACAGACTTCAGAGGCCCTGCGGGGAAAGTGGATGGTGGGTCCTTTGGATGGTTCCCCGAGCAGATTGTCAAAGTCATTTGGCAGAATGCCTCATCGCCAGAACTTTCCAACAAGTACCGAGACACACCTTGGTTGGTGGTGAGAAAGGCCCTCCCAGTCAGATCCTTCCTACACACCAGGAGTCTCACCACCTCTGCACGCTGCCCTCGAGGTGGCTGTGGTGGGGAAGAGACCGTTGTTCACCTCCTTGTGGAATGTGCCTTTGCAAAGAAGGTCTGGAGAGAGATGCAGTTCTTTTTGTCAAGGTTCATCCCGAGCAGCTCCGTGACACTGGACTCTGTGCTCTACGGGTTGTTCCCAGGGACACGCACTGAGACAAACCTCCACTGCAGATGGACAATCATCAGCTCGGCGAAAGATGCTCTTTGGTCTGCCCGAAACTTGTTGGTCTGCCAGTGCAGACTCCCCGACTGAGTGCTGCAGACTGGCACATTGCAAGGTCCAGGACTACGTGCTGAGGGATGCACTAAGGCTTGGGGCAGCCGCTGCAAAGGCGCAATGGGGAAAAGTTGCTGTCTAAGACCTTTCAGCCATAGTGCACCAAAGGGCTAGGAATTGTATAGACCTCTAGGGCTGTATGACTCACATTGAATGTATGCAGTGAAAACATGTATCACAATTGTATTGAAGCACCTCAGAGTGCAACATGATCTATGTAGGTAACTTGAATACCATTGCACTGTCTGTCATGTCCATTTTGAAATGTCTGTAACATTCGTTGATTGTATTGAAGCACCCCATAATCAATGTGGAAAACTGGAACATGATTGCACTTTTTGTGACCATTTTGAAATGTTTTGTAATGTTCTTTCAGATATTTTATGAATAAAGTATATTTTTCCAAAAAAAACTCTAAATTAATCAGTCAGCAGTTGGAGGAAATGACAGTTGAGAACGAATAGATATCAATCACAGGCTCTCAGTTAATGGTTTGAATGAGTTGCAAAATGTTTTATGGAAAATTTAGATGTTGCTGTAACTCAGTGGGACGATGGAAAGACAAAAAAGGGGCAAAAGAATGTGAGAAGAGATACAGTTGTAGTGCATCAATATCCCATTTAGTTAACTAAATTGCTGGAACTAGACCCAGACTGGGCAAAGAATAGACCAAGGTCCATCTAGTTCATCACCTATCATTTTGATAGTTACGTGATACAACTACAATAATGTCCTCATCCCTTCCAATCTCTGTAACCTCCTTCAGCCCTAAAACCCTCTGAGATATCTCCGCACCTCTGAATCTGGCCTCTTGCTCATACCTGATTTTAATTATTCCAGCATTGCCAGCTGAGCTGCTGAGAACCTGAACTCTTGAATTGTCTCAATAAACCTCTCCATCTCTCTTTCCTCCTTAAAGACGCTCCTTAAAACCTACCTCAGATGAGTATCTAGTTCTAGTATCTCCTTATGTGGCTCTTGTCAAATTTTGTTTGATAATACTCCTGTGAAGTGCCTCTGGATGTTTTACTATGTTAAGGTGTTATATAAATGTAAGCTATTGTTGTTGACTGACCATTTCATTTAATCTGTATCAATTTGTCTAGAGCAGAGCTAGAAATGATGCCAGGAAAACCCACATTGGTGGAAAGCTTTGGAAACTATAGATCCAAAGACACCTGTTCCTCCCAAGCATGCATATAACCATATCTCAAATTACTTATATACTGTATTTCAAAATAGTTTCTGAAAGAAATTATCTAATTCGCATTTGAATGAGTCAATGCGGTCTGCTTTCGCTGTCTCTCCAGGAAGCCTGTTCCATAGATTTACCACTCACTCTACAAAATAAGGTGTTTCCAGATTAGTTTTGTACTTAATCCCCTTCAAGTGCAAGATGTGTCCTCTGGTTCAACTGTCCTGCAGAAGATGAAACAGCCTGTCATGATTGATATTATCTAGTTCCTTTAGAATTCTAAAACAATAAATCTTATCACTTTTCAACCTTCCCTTTCAAAGAGAACACACCCAATTTATATAATACCTATATAATAATTCTTCCAACCCCTCAGTCATTCTGGTTGCCTTCTCCTTTCAATAGCTGTAATATCTGTTTCACACTGCGATAGCCCAGAAGTGTAAATGTTATTCCAGGTGTGGTTGCACAAGTGATTTATAAAGTGGCAGGTTTATCTCACTATATTGGCTCAACATTGACCTTTTAATACATCCCAATATTTGATTTGTTTTACAAACTGCCATCTTTTGGAAGGAAATCTGTCATCCTTAGGTGGCCCACATGTGACTCCAGATCCACAGCAATGTAGTTGACTCTTAACTGTACTCTGAAATGGCCAAGCAAGCTGCTTAGTTCAAGGGCAATTAGGGATGGGCAACAAATGCTGGCCTTGCCAGTGACACCCACATCCCATGAAAGAATAAAGGAAAAAAAAAATCCTCCTCACCGCTTGCCTTCCCACCTAGTTTTATGTCGTCAGCAAACTTGAAAATATTTGGTTCCCTCGTCCATGTCATTGATACGTATTGTGAATAGCTGGGGCCCAAGCACCAGAGGGATACCACAAGTCACCGCCTGCCACTCCGAAAAAGACCCATTTAATCCTGCTCTCTATTGTTTGTTAACCGATTTCAAGCCATGCCAATATATTACCCCCAATTCCATGTGCTTTAATTTTACACACTCACTTCTTATGTGGGACTTTATTAAAAGCTTTCTGAAAATCCAAATACACCACATCCACTGGTTCTCCCTTATCTATTCTGCTAGGTACGTCCTCAAATAACTCCAGTAGGTTTGTCAAACACAATTTTCCTTTCATGAATCCATGTTGACTTTGTCTAATCCCCTCGATATTATCTAAGTGCCCTGTTATCACATCCTTTATAATAAACTCTAGCATTTTGCCTACTACTGATGTTAGGCTAACCAGCCTGCAATTCCCTATTTGCTCCCTTCACCCTTTTTTAAATAGTGGGGTTATGTTTACCACTCTCCAACCTGCTGGGACTGTCCCAGAATCTATAGAATTTTGGAAGATGACAACCAATGCATCCATTATTTCTGTGGCCACCTCCTTTAGTACCCTGGGATGTAGATTATCAGGCCATGGGGATATATCAGCTTTCAGTCTCATTAATTTCTCCAGCACAATTGTTTTAGTAATATTAATTTCTTTAATTCCTTCTTCTTGCTAGACCCTTGATTCCCTAGCATTTCTGGGAAATTATTTATCTTTCTCCGTGAAGACAGAACTAAAGTAGTTGTTTAATTGCTCTGCCATTTCCTTGTTCTCTATTATAAATTCTTCTGTTTTGGACTGTAAGGGACCTACATTTGTCTCCACTAATCTTTCCTTTTTACGTACTTGTAGAAGCTTTTACAGTCCACTTTTATGTTCCTTGCAAGTTTACTCTCATTCTATTTTTCCCCTCTTAATTGATCTCTTGGTTCTCCTTTGCCGAATTCTAAACTGCTGGCAATTCTCAGGATTGCTACTTTTTCTGGCAACTTTTATCTGACTCCCCTTTGGATCTAATACTATCCTTAATTTCTTAAATTGGCCATGTTTGGGCCACTTTTGCTGTTGTGTTTTTGCGCCGGAAAGGAATGTATAACTGTTGCAATGCATGCATTCATTCCTTAAACGTTGGCCATTGCTTATCCACCGTCATACCTTTTAATGAAGTTCCCCAATCTATATAGCCAACTCACTCCTCATATCTTTGTAGTTTCCTTTGTTTAGATTTAGGATCCTAGTTTCAGATTGAACTATTTCACTTTCCATCCTAATGAAGAATTCTATCATGTTATGGTCACAGTTCCCTAAAGGACCCCACACAACAAGATTATTAATTATCCTCTTCTCATTGCACAATACCAAATCTAGGATAGCCTGTTCCCTAGTTGGTTCCTCGACGTACTGGTCGTAAAAACCATTTTGTACACACTCCAGGAATTTATCTGCCATTGCTAATTTGGTTTGTCCAAATGTAGATTAAAGTCGCCCATGATTACTGTAGCACCCTTGTTACATGCATCTCTAATTTCCTGTTTAATGCCATCCCCTCCCTTACCACTAATATGTAGAGGCCGATAGACAACTGCCACTAATGTTTTCTGCCCTATGTTGCTTCTTGGCTCCACCCAGACTGACTCTACATCTAGATCTAGATTTTTTAAAGCCAATATCCTTTCTCACTATTGCACTGATTTCATCCTTAACTAACAATGCCACCCCACCTCCTTTTCCTTTTTGCCCATCCTTCCTAAATATCAAATACCCTTGGATATTCTGTTCCGCTGCCACGTCTCTGTCATCATAATCATGTTGTACCCATTAACATCTATTTGCACTGTTAATTCGCCTACCTTATTGCGAATGCTTTGTGCATTCAGATACAGTGCCTTTAGACTTGTCTTTTTAACATTGTTACACTTTTTTTTGTACTATGGCCCTATTTGCTGCTAGCTCCCATTTCCTCTGCCTTCCACTTTTGCTTTCTATCTTTCTGTCTTTCATTTCTATCTTTGTTTCCATCTTTTGTGTCTCCCCACTCAGCTTCCCATCCCCGTGCCAGTCTAGTTTAAACCCTCCCCCAGTACTAGCGAACACCCTTGCGAGGATATTTGGTCTTGGTCCTGCTGGGGTGCAACCTGTCCAGCTTGTACAGATCCCATTTTCCCCAGAATCGGTCCCAATGCCTCCTTCCTACACCATCTCTCCAGCTACGCATTAATCTGGCCTATTCTCCTATTCCTGGTCTACACTGGGAGTAATCCTGAGATTACTACCTTTGAGGTCCTGCTTTTTAATTTATTTCCTAGTTCCCTATATCCTGCTTTCAGGACCTCATCCTTCTTACCTGTGTTGGGGTACTGATACGGACCACATCCTCTGGCTGTTCACCTCCCCCTTCAGAATGTCCTGCAGCCGTTTAGTGACATCCTGGACCCTGGCACCAGGGAGGCAACATATCATCCGGTACCACGTCTGCGGCCGCAGAAACATCTATCTGTTCCCTATGGAATCCCTATCACTATTGCTCTCCCACTCTTTTTCTCACTTCCCAGTATAGTTGAGCCACTCATGGTGCCACGGACTTGGCTTTTGCTGCATTCCCCTGAGAAACTATCTCCTCCAATAGTATCCAAAACAGAAAATCTGTTAGAGAGGGAGATGAGCCCAGGGCATTCTTGCACTACCTGTCTACTGCTTTTACTCTGTCTCGCGGTCACCCATTCCCATTCTGCCTGTGTACTCTTACCTGCGGTGGACTACCTCAGTGTACATGCTATCCATTAAGATCTCAACCTTGTGGATGCTCCACAATGACTCCAGCCACAGCTCCAGCTCTGAAATGTGGATTTCAAATAGCTGCAGCTGGAGACACTTCCTGCACACGTGATTGCCCGAAGTGTCCTTGACTTCCCACATCGCACGGGAGGAGCATTCCATGTAGCTGAGCTGCCCTGCCATGACTTCCCTTAAAATACACCCTTTACTTTTACTTCCTCTAGTTAAAGGAATATTAAATATATACAGGGAACCTTATTACTTATATTTTAAATACTACTTAATCTAAACTAGAGACCAATTTTTACTTTAAAGACTGGGCAATAGAAATACTCACCAGGTCCTACTTACCAAGGCTGCCAGTCCCCTCCCGCTGGCTCCTGGTCTCGCTGTGGTGTCAGGCCGAGTTCCCCTTGCTCTTTAAGGCTGCCGCTATCTCATGTTATCAAATGCCAAAGGCAAAAGAGCACCTCTTTCCCCTCCTCCCTTAACTCATTTAATGATCCAACTTCCAGCACTCAAGTGCTAAGTAACACTAAATTGGCTGGCTTTATATGTTCTGAAGGCAAAGGCCAGCTGACCCAGTTTCAGCTGCTGCTTTAATTAACTAAGCCCACCCAGTGGAGAGAGATCTAGTTAAAACCCTGCTTAAGGCTGGGAACTTTAGAGTTTAAACTGTAGATTTCAGTTAATGCTAGCTACAAACAGAATTAGATTTTTTCAAAACAATTTAAAAATAAATTAAGACTCCTTACTCACTATCCACCAGCATCAAGCCCTAGGTCCTTATAGTAGATAAGTCCTTTTGTGTGCCACTGACTTTTACAGCAAGTAAGAAAGACTTGTATTTATATAGCACTTTTCACGACCACTGAATGTCTCAAAGCACTTTATAGCCAATTAGGTACTTTTTTTCAAAGTGTAGTCACGGTTGTAATGTAGGAAACGCAGCAGCCAATTTGCGCTCAGCAAACTCCAACAAACAGCAATGTAATAATGACCAGCTAATCTGTTTTTCTAATGTTGACCGAGGAATAAATATTGGCCAGGACACTAGGGATGACTCCTCTGCTCCTCTTCAAAATAATGCCATTGATCTTTTGCATTCACACAAAAAGGCTGATGGGGCCTCGGTTTAATGCCTTGTCTGAAAGATGGCACCTCCAATAATACAGCACCTCTCAGAATTGAACTGGAATGTCAGCTTTGATTTGTGTTCAAGCCCTGTGGGACTTGAACCCAGAACTTTATGACTCAGGTGAGAGTGCTACAAGTGAACCACAACTGACACTATAAAGCAGTACAAAAACAGAATTACCTGGAAAAACTCAGCAGGTCTGGCAGCATCGGTGGAGAAGAAAAGAGTCGACGTTTCGAGTCCACATGACCCTTCAACAGAACTGAAGTATAGTTAGGAGAGGGGTGAAATATAAGCTGGTTTAAGGTGGGGGGAGAGAAGTTGAGGGTGGGGTGGTTGTAGGGACAAGCAAGCAGTGAATTTTCCGGGCTGAATATTGAAAAAAATGAACATACTATAAAGCAGTATCTATTGTGTCATGACGATGGGAAATTGTGACTGAGTGAGATCTATTTATAAATTCACCAGCTAACCAAAAACATATTGAGCTGTTTAAAGAGGACCTGTTTTTTAAAAAAAAATACAAGAAAAAACACTGACCAACAATGGCTACCACCTGATGGCTGGTATTGTAAATTGACTACTTTTCTGGAAAGTTAAATATGGATTGCACTGTTGGCATGTTGCTCATGGAATTCCACACCTGGGGGTGTTGAGGTCCACTTCAAAATGGGCCTCTTGAAAAGTAGGGATTAAAAATGCAAAGTATTGGGTTGTACAACCAGCTGTAATTCTGTCAAGACAATGGAAACTGATAACCAGCCAGATACTCAACAGACATTCAAAACCCCTAATTAACTAATAAATTCACTCTTTTTTTAACTCTAGAAAACCTGGTTTGATTGGCTCCTTATTAAAAAGTAAAGGTAACCAAGTAAAGGAAAGGTGGCCAAACCATGGCTTGCAAGGGAAATTAGAGATAGTATTAGATGCAACGAAGGGGCATACAAATTGGCCAGAAAAAACAACAGACCTGAGGATTGGGAGCAGTTTAGAATTCAGCAAAGGAGGACCAAGGGATTGATTGAGAAGGGGAAAATAGAGTACGAGAGTATGCTTGCAGGGAACATAAAAACTGACCGTAAAAGTTTCTACAGGTATGTGAAGAGAAAAAGATTGGTGAAGACAAATGTAGGTCCCTTACAGTCAGAAACAGGGAAATTTATAATGGGGAACAAAGAAATGGCTGACCAACTAAATACATACTTTGATTCTGTCTTCACAAAGGAGGACACAAATAACATACCAGAAACGTTGGGGAACACAGGGTTTAGTGAGAGGGAGGAACTGAAAGAAATTAATATTAGTAGGGAAATGGTGTTGGGGAAATTGATGGGATTGAAGGCCGATAAATCCCCGGGGCCTGATAATCTACATCCCAGAGTATTTAAGTAAGCGACCCTAGAAATAGTGGATGCATTGATGGTCATCTTCCAAGATTCTATAGACTCTGGAACAATTCCTAAAGATTGGAGGGTAGATAATGTAACCCCACTATCTAAAGAGGGAGGCAGAGAGAAAACAGGGAATTATAGACCAGTCAGTCTGACGTCGGTAGTGGGGAAAATTCTAGAGTCCATTATAAAAGATTTAATAGCTCAGCACATGGAAAACAGTGGCAGAATCAGACAGAGTCAGCATGGATTTACAAAAGGGAAATCATGCTTGACAAATCTACTGGAATTTTTCAAGGATGTAACGAGTAGATTTGAAGAGGGGGAGCCAGTGGATGTGGTTTATCTGGACTTTCAGAAAGCTTTCGACAAAGTCCCACATAAGAGATTGGCGTGTAAAATTAAAGCGCATGGGATTGGGGTAGTGTATTGAGATGGATAGAAAACTGGTTGGCAGACAAGAAACAAAGAAGGAATAAACGGGTCATTTTCCGAATGGCAGGAAGTGACTAGTGGGGTACCGCAGGGATCGGTGCTGGGACCCCAGCTATTCACAATATATATTAATGATTTAGATGAGGGAATTAAATGTAATATCTCCAAATTTTCAGACGACACAAAGCTGGGTGGGAGGGTGAGCTGTGAGGAGGATGCAGAGATGCTTCAGTGTGATTTGGACAAGCTGAGTGGGCAAATGCATGGCAGCTGCAGCATAATGTGGATAAATGTGATGTTATCCACTTTGGTAGTAAAAACAGGAAGGCAGACTATTACCTGAATGGCTATAAATTGAGAGAGGGGAATGTGCAACGAGACCTGGGTGTGCTTGTACACCAGTCGCTGAAGGTAAGCATGCAGATGCAGCAGGCGGTAAAGAAGGCAAATGGTATGTTGGCCTTCCTAGCCAGAGGATTCAAGTACAGGAACAGGGATGTCTTGCTGTAATTGTACAGGGCCTTGGTGAGACCACACCTGGAATATTGTGTGCAGTTTTGGTCTCCTTATCTGTGGAAGAATGTACTTGCTATAGAGGGAGTGCAGCGAAGGTTTACCAGTCTGATTCCTGAGATGGTGGGACTGACATATGAGGAGAGATTGAGTCGATTAGGATTATATTCGCTGGAGTTCAGAAGAATGAGGGGGGATCTCATAGAAACCTATAAAATTCTAACAGGACTAGGCAGGGTAGATGCAGGAAGGATGTTCCTAATGGTGGGGGAGTCCAGAATCAGGGGTCACAGTCTGATGATATGGGGTAGACCATTTAGGACTGAGATGAGGAGAAATTTCTTCACTCAGAGAGTGGTGAGCCTGTGGACTTCGTTACCACAGAAAGTAGTTGAGAGCAAAACATTGTATGTTTTCAAGAAGGAGTTAGATATAGCTCTTGGGGCGAAAGGGATCAAAGGGTATGGGGAGAAAGCAGGAGCAGGCTATTGAATTGGATGATCAGCCATGATCATAATGAATGGTGGAGCAGACTCGAAGAGCCGAATGGCCTACTCCTGCTCCTAGTTTCTATGTTTCTAAATACATTTAAATGGAAAAGGCATTTATGGGGAGAATTAAAAAAAGCCTTTGTTGCAACCAGCTGAGGAGGCTGAATAAAGGGAAGCCTGTTCACTCCTCCTCATAACAACCCAGTCGTAACAATTGGTAAATTATTTTTTGATCCATCCCTATTTGCTTCAATGTTCAACTATTAAATAAAATGAGAGTTATAACTTCTCTTCCAAGAATTAAAATCTGAGTTTGCGGCAAAGAAATCTGAGTTAGTCCAGCATTGCTGCGCTGTGGTAGTGTCAGCCTTGAGGCGGAATCTTGTGTCCTCCCCTGTGGTGAGTTTGGTAGCAGGGACATTTAATGGGTGAAGGATGGGACCCCCCCACCTTCCTACCTTCACCCCAGTTAAGCCTGTGGCAGGAAGGCCCATGGATGGTTTTCTTGCCCAGTCACCAGTTGAGTTGCACTTAATGCCTATTTGAATCTCTTCAATCAGATTTTCACAATGTCACTGTACACAAACTGCTCTTATCAAAGTCACAGATGACATCCTATGTAACTGTAATAAAGGTAAATTATCCTTCCTTGTCCTTCGCCACCTGACTGCAGCATTTGGCACAGTTACCACATCATTTTCTTCTAATGCCTCTCCACTGTCGTCTGGGTTGGACTGTAATCGCCAGGTTAAATTCTTATCTATCTTATAGCCACACTATTACTTTTAATGACTTCTCTTCCCATTCCCACATTGTTCTCTATGGTGCCCCCAAAGATCTACCCTTGGCAGACTCTGATTTATCATCTACATGTTCTCCCTCGGCGAGGACATCCAAAATCACAGCATTAGTTTTCACACGTATGCTGACGACACACAGCTCTACCTCACTATCACTTCTCTTGACTCCTGCACTGTTGCTAAGTTATCAGACTGCTGTCCCGATGTCCACTACCGAATGACCAGAAGTTTCCTCCAACTAACTACTGGAAGAATTAAAGACATTGTCTTTGGTCCTGGTACAATTTCCATTCCTTAGCTTCTGACTCCATCCCTCTCCCTGGCAACCATCTGAAGCTGAACCAGAAAGTTCACAACCCCATGATGAGTTTCTGATCACATATCCGCACTGCCACTAAGACCACCTGGTTCTGCCCTGGCACAGTTGATCTATTGCTGAAACCCTCATCCATGCCTTTGTTACCTCTAAACTTGACTATTGCAATGCACGCCTTGCCAGCCTCCGACATTCTCCTCCATTAACTTGAAGTCATCTAAACTCTGAACGTGTCCTTACTAATGCCATGTCCTGTTTATCCATCACCTTCATGCCCACTGACCTACATTGACTCCTGGTCAATATCTTGATTTTAAAATTCGCATCTTGTTTTCAAGTCCCTCCATTCCTTGCCCTTCCCTACCTCTGTAATGTCCCTCAGCCCCACACCCTCCAACATATCTATGCTCATCTAATTGTGGTCCCTTGAGTCTGCCCCATTTTAATTGCTCCACTATTGGTGGCTGTGCCTTCAGCTGCCTATGCCCTACACTCTGGACTTCCACTTTAAACCTCTGTATCTGTTCACCTCCTTTTCCTCCTTATTAAAGACACTCATTAAAGCCTATCTTTGATCACCTGCCCTAATATCTCCTTATGTGACTCAGTGTCCGATTTTGCTTCTGAATGCTCCTGTGAACTGCCCTGGATGTTTTCTGATTATTGAAGATGCTGTATAAATACTTGTTGTGGGAACAAGATAAATTATAAAGAACAGGAAAAATCATTGTAAACGCACACAATAAATACCAGATGTAGACATAGATAAAATTTTAATGCAACCATCAGCTTCAAAACAACAAAATCACAGAGAAATGAGACCTTCCTAAATTAAGTTCAACCCTAAGAGCTGAAGAACACCAAGGAGGTGGTGTTATGAGTAAAAATAACATAAAGTTGCCATTAACTCTACAAAATTAAGGAAATACAAAGATAGCTATTTGAATTTCAGTTTTATTTTTACTGGGAGTGCAGATATACCAAAACTGAAGTATGTAATTTGTGGACTAGTACTGTCTAATGAACCGTTGAAACCCTCCAAATTACAGAGACATTTAATTACCAAGGAACATTCATTTTTTGAGCAAAAAGCTAAGGAAATGTTAGGTACTAAAGCAGAAATGAAATCCACAATGAACATTGATAAGCTTGTATTCTCAATCTATTTAGTGGTGCAGAAAATTGCTAAAGCAAAAAAGTCATATGTGATTGCTGAGGAGTTGATAATACCATGTGCTATGGAAAGTTGTACAGGAAATGTCTGGAGAGCAGAAGCCCAAGGAACTGGAAAAAGTACCAATGTCTAAATCACATTGTTAAATGACGGATTGATTTAATGTCAGAAGACAATTTTACAATGTATTAAATGACTGCATGACAATGACTACTATACAACTTGATGAATCTACAGACATTTCTAAAATGTCTCATTTACCAAATGTGTGGATAAGAAATAAAAGAAAACTTTTTATTTTACAAGGAACTTAAGATAATAATAAAGTTGGGCAATATTTTCAAATTGTTGATTGATAGCATGACTTCAGCAGAAATCAGCTGAACAATTTGCACTGATAGGGCTGCAGCAATGACCAGAAAGTATTCTAGTGTTCAAAAAATGAAAGCATTCTGGTGATGTGCAAAAAATAAAAGTGCTACACCTTGCAGTATTTGACTGGACATTGACTGGAATCTTGTGGAGGTGACAGGAATCTTGGCTGCTGGCTGGAGAGCTGGTGAGAGCCCCGCATCAACTCTGCTTGAGAACGTGTGCTGCATCTTGTTCCACTCAGGTTTTTGACAAGCCAGCAGCAGGCCTTCCCCTGAGATCAAGGATCCTGAGGCCCTGCCCACAGAGAGAGAGCGGCCAACAGCTCTATTGAACAGCAGTGCCATCCACTCGAGGTCCAGGATCACGATGGCAGGAGGGGTGTTGTGGGGGGTTGCAGAGTGGGGGTCACCTGGCGGTGGAGAAGGGGAGTAGGCAGCAAAGGTGGGGGTGACTCTCTGCAACAAACTCCATGTGTTTTGCAGCACTTTGTGAGGAAGTGGATACAGAGCATAATTCTGTACTTATTCATACCAAGGGGCAATGGCTATTTTGAGGTGTAATACTTACCCCATATATTTCATTTCAAGGAAGATGTGTTTACCAGCTGATAAGACACCTGAACTGACCAAAGTGCTGAATGATGATTTGTCGAAGGCTAAGTGGGAATGCATAAACTGAATAAAACACTGCAAGATTTTTTTTGCCCAACATGAAAGAATTGATGCATTCAAAAAAGAACTACAAGTCTGAAAAGTTCATGTCTCTGAGGGAAACACAAATATATTTGAGCTCTTATAGTCTTTCATTCAAGAATTAAAATTTGATGTTGACGTAATCAAACCACAGCTAATAACGCATTTCCCAGAATTCTCAGTGAAACAATCTGCTACACATTTTGGGCTACAAATCCCTTTAGTAAGAATATTGAAGGTAAACTGTCACTTTCTGTCTCATCAAAACTATTAGAAGAGCTCATTGACATTTCATCACACAGCTCCCTCAGAACCAAGTTTAATGAAATGTCGCTGGAGATACTTTGGTGTGAACCCTCCAATGAACATAACACTGCTTCATTTGCAGCATTGAGGGTGTTGATCCCATTTAGTACAATCTACTTATGCAAAGTTGGATTTTCAGCAATAACATCGATGAAAGCAAAGAAATTAGGTAAAGGGGTAGGTATTTTTTCTCTGAGGGTCGTGAGTCTTTGGAACTCTCTTCCCCATGAGTGGTGGAGGCAGGGTCATTGAACGTTTTTAAGGCAGATTCTAAGATAGATTCTTGACTAATAAGGGAATTGAAGGTTACCGGGGGGGTAGGTGGGAATATGGACTTAAGGCCATAATCACTTATTGAAGGGTGGCTTGAGGGGCCAAATTGCCTACTCCTGTTCCTAATTTGTATGCTGCTATGTGTGTAGGTCAGTAGAGATGCACTGTTAAACGTTTAGGAAGATATTTCATTTCACTCGGCAAATTACGTTCCACTGACAAAGAAAGACTATAGGAGATAAATGCACCATCTGTGGCTAAGGAGTTAAAGATAGTTTCAAATTGAAAAGAAAAGCCTACAGTTCTGCGAAGATTAGTGATAGGTCAGAAGATTGGACAGAATTTTGTTATGATCCTGGACTACAACCCAAGTTTTTGATACAATCCGGTTAGGGACCAGTAACTTTTTGTTTAATGTAGACAAAATTTGAGATCCAAGACACTTGCTAAGTGAATAAAGGCACAAGATTCCATGGATTTTGACCAAATGGAAATAAATTTTACAAGGTAGAAAGATAAAACAATTTATTTTTATCTTATACCCTAACATTCAGGGTTAATATGAGGCACGTGAATTAACAAGCAAACACTGCACGCTGCCCAATAAACTGCAGATTCGACCAAAACAGATTCTACAGATTTCTCAACAACTCACCCAGAGGTCAATTAACACTGTCAGTCAACCAATCTCATTGAAACTCTGTCTATCTCACAAGAGATTCCAGCCTTCATCTTTGAAGGTCTCACCTTGGAATTCTCTCCAAAAGTCACTCCAACTTGGACAGCCTCAACAATTGCCCACCTTGCCGGGTTTCAATCTTGTCTCCCAAGACTCTATTCCTCTGGATTCCTGAGTCTGCACTTCAAGTATCAAATCACAAGCATAACTTTAGCTCTTTGATCGCGCTGAGCAGAATATTACTACTGCAAAGGGGTACCTTTGCCTCAACAGCCTGCAGCATAGAATCACCAACCTTCTGCTGCCTTCTTCGATCTCCAGGGCTTCTCCTGAGCCCTAATTACTTAAAGTCAGCCAACCGAAGCCCTTTTTTCTGCTTGGAGCCTCTTCCTCTGCTCCTCTCTTTCTTCTTAATTGGGAGCTCTCCCAGTTCCCTGTCTGAGACTCCCTTTTGGACCTCTCCCTGTCCTCTTCCCCCTGTCCCTGCTTGTGACTCTTCTCCAGTTATGGTACCCTGCTTCTGGGTCATATGATTGGGGTTTTTGCACCATTGTTTTCTTCACTCAGGCGCACTGGGCTCATCCTCAGCTAAAGAACTACAAATGCCAGATTGGACATGCGCCGCCTCCTTCCGGCATGCAAATGCACGGAAGAGCTGTTGGAACTTGGAGTTCCCGGCACCCACTCGCCAATAAGATAAGTTTGGATCTCGTAACAATTTTTAAAAACCAGCAAAGAATGACTAAAAAAGTAATAAGGAGGGAGAAATTGAAGTATGAGAGAAAGCTAGCTAGAAATATAAAAACAAATAGAGTTCCTACCATCATGTAAAAAGGAAGAGAGTAACTAAAGTGAGCGTGGGTCCTCCAGAGAGAAAGTCTGGGGAATTAACAATGGGAAATAAGGAAATGGTAGAGGCATTGAACAGATATTTTGTGTCCGTCTTCACTGTAGAAGCCACAAATAACATCCCAAAAATACTTGTAAATAAAGAGGTGAAAGGGAGGGAGAAACTTTAAACAATTACTATTGCCATGGAAAGGGTGCTGAGAAAACTATTAGAACTAAAGGTTGACAGGACACCAGGACCTGATGGACTTTATCCTAGTTTCCTAAAAGAAGTGGCTGCGGAGATAGTAGATGCATTTGTTGTAATTTTCTGAAATTCTCTAGTTCTGGAAAGATCCATCAGTTTGAAAAATAGCAAATGTAACTCTAATTTTTATACAGAAGAAAGAATGCTTATGTTCTGTTTTGGGTGTTTGCAGAATTGTTATAACATGGGAGGGAGACCTCAGAAGCAAAAAGGTTGAGAAGCCCTACTCTAGATGAATTTCACTGTGGATCAATGTCTCAGTTGCCTTTGCTTCACAAAAGAGGCTATTGCCAAACTCTGAGTCAGATTGTGGATTCAAGTCCCATTTCCAGGACTTGAGAACAAAATCAAGGCTGACAATCAAGTGCACTATGAGAGAGTGCTTCACTGTTGGGAGTGCTGTCTTTCGGTTGAGACATTAAAACCGAGGACCTGGCTGTCCTCTCAGGTGGATGTAAAGAATCCCATTGCACCATTTTGAAGAAGAACAGTCGTGTTATCCCGGGTGTCCTGACCAATATTTATCTCTAACTCAACATCAGAGATGCAGATTATCTGGTCATTATCACATGGCTGTTTATGGGCACATGCTGTGAGGAAATTGTATGCCATATTTTCTACAATATATCTGTGAATACATTTCACAAAGTACTTCATTGGCTGTAAATTACTTTGAGATGTCTGGTGGTTGTGAAAAGCACTATATAAAGACAAGTTTTTATGTGTCTGTTTTTTTTTATTTGTTCATGGGATGTGGGCCTCGCTGGCTAGGCCAGCATTTATTGCCCATCCCTAACTGCCCTTGTTCAGAGAGCATTTAAGAGTCAACCACATTGCTGTGGGTCTGGAGTCACATGTAGGCCAGACCAGGTAAGGACAGCAGATTTCCTTTCCCAAAGGACATTAGTGAGCCAGGTGGGTTTTTAAATTCCAGATTTTTTTATTGAGTTCAAATTTCACCATCTGCCATGGCGGGATTCAAACCCGGGTCCCCAGAGCATCACCCTGGGTCCCTGGAATACCAGTCAGTGAAAATACCACTATTACCAGTCCAGTAGCCTAAACATTATGTTGATTCAGTAATATAACCACATTACTACTGTACCCATAATGCCTTCTCAGTTGTATATAAAAGATCCCATGACAATTTCAAGGAAGAGCTAGGAAATTCTCCATGTCCTGGCTGATGTTTAACCCTCAACCAACATCACTGAAACAGATTATCCAATCACTTATTTTAGACTCGTAGACCCATCAATATTTACAGCACAGAAGGAGGCCATTCAGCCCATCGTGTCTGCGCTGGTCAACAAAGATCTGACTATACTAATCCCATTTTCCAGGGCTTGGCCCATAGCCTTGGAAGCTATGGCAATGCAAGTGAATATCTAAATACTTTTTAAATGTTATGAGAGTTTCTGACTCAACCACCCTTTCAGGCAGTGAGTTCCAGGCTCCCACCACCCTCTGGGCTAAAAAATTTCTCCTCATCTACCTCTTACCTTAAATCTATGCCCCCTGGTTATTGACCCATTTACTAATGGAAGAAGTGCTTTCCTATCCACCCTATCTATGCCCCTCATAATTTTATACACCTCTATCAGGTCCCCTCTCAACCTTCATTGCTCCAAGGAAAACAGCCCCAGCCTATCCAATGTTTAATCATATCTCAGACCCTCCAGCCCAGGCAGCATCTTGGTAAATCTCCTCTGCACCCTCTCCAGTGCAATCACATCCTTCCTATAATGTGGTGGCTAGAACTGCATGCTGTACTCCAATTGTGGCCTAACCAGCGTTTTATACAGTTCCAGCATAACCTCCCTGCTCTTGTATTCTATGCCTCGGCTAATAAAGGCAAGTATACCACATGCCTTCTTAACCACCTTATCTACCTGCCCTGCTACCTTCAGGGATCTATGGATATGCACACCAAGGTCCCCCTGATATCTCTTCGCTTGCCTCCCTCAACAGCCTGGGATACATCTCTTCCGGGCCTGCGGATTTATCTACTTCTAAGGCTGCTAAACCCGCTAGTACCTCCTCTCTCTCTATGTTAATTTCCTCTAATATTTCACAGTCCTCCATCCTGATGTTTATAGCTGTGTCGTCCTTTTCCATTGCGAAGACCGACGCAAAGTATTCATTGAGGACTATACCCACGTCTTCCAGTTCCACACACAGCCTCTATGGTCCCTAATTGGCCCTACTCTTTCCCTAGTTATTCTCTTGTGGTTTTTATATTTAAAAAACTCCTTTGGGTTTTCCTTTATTCTACCCACCAATACTTTCTCATGCACTCCCTTACCTTTCCTGAGTTCCTTTTTAAGTTCCCCTTTGCATTTTTTATATTCCTCTAGGGACTCTGCCATATTGAGTCCTCGGTATCTGCCATAAGCTTCTCTTTTTTTTCTTAATCCTAACCTTTATGTCCCTTGACATACAGGGGTCTCCAGACTTGGTCACCCCCCTTTGTCTTTACGGGAACATATTGGCCCTGTACTCTCGCTATTTCCCCCTTGAATGCCTCCCACTCCTCTGAGTTTTATCTGCAAGTAACTGCTCCCAGTCCACTTGGGCCAAATTGTATCTCATCTTAGTAAAATTAGCCCTTCCCCAGTTTAAAACTTTTATCCCCAGCCCAACCTTATCCTTTTCCATAACTATCCTAAATCTAATCGAGTTATGGTCACTATCTCCAAAATGCTCCGCCACTGATATGCCTTCCACCTGACTGGGCTCATTTCTGAATATTAGGTCCAGAATTGCCCCCTCCCTTGTTGGGCTTTCTACACACTGGCTAAAAACGTTCTCCTGGATGAAACTTAAGAATTTTTGATTCCTTGATCAATATTGCAACTCCCCCCTCCTCTTCTATCCCCCTTTCTATCTCATCTGAAAAACCAGGAATGTTGAGCTGCCAATCCTGCCCTTTTAGCCAAGTCTCGGTCATAGCTATGATATCATACTCCCACATGCCTACCTGTGCCCTCAGCTCATCTGTCTTATTCCTCAGGCCCCTTGCATTTAAATATATTCCATTTAGCCTTGCTAAAACCCACTTCTTTCTTATCTAGCCTACGTTTCCTCTGCCTTCCACACTCACTTACTAGCATTTTAACTTCTAATTCCATCTCAGCTTCTCTCCCCTCTGAACTATTTTTCAGGATCCCATCCCCCTGCCAGTTAATTTTATTACTTTTTGGGAGAGCTTGCTGTGTGCAAATTGGCTGCCACAGATCCTATACTACCACGGTCACTACACTTAAAAAGTAAAGTGATTTGGGGTGCCCCAAGGCCTGAAAGACACAACATAAATACAAGTATTTCTTCTTTCTTCAGCCCTCTGTTTTCACTTGACAACCTCCAACAATACAACCATTGATACTGTCTTGCTTGAACATCTCCTGGATTCACTCACTCTCACTCAAATGTGGATACTTGTTTGTTGATGCTACAAGCTGATGCCATCCTGTCTACAAGTCAATTTCAACTTATCACAGGACCTCATACTTCAACTTTATACAATGTTAAATTGTCTCCTCCCTATGCCCTATTTATGTTCAGGACATATATCTTCTAATATCTGCCATGCCTATCCAACTTACATTACCTTGGTGTCTATTCATGTATTTTGGCTACTGCTCTGGATTCAAGTCTAGTACTATTCCCCTAGATCTCCAAATCTAGTAAGGAAGGTGGGATTAGGTGGGTAGTTCTTAGTCAATTAGCATGGACATGACGGGCTGACTGGCCTCCTGTGTCCTAAATTTTCTATGATCTCTGTGATTTATTCCTGTAACCCCTCTTGAGCCTTTCTGTCCTCCTCTCCTGTCACTGTCATGCCATCTTTCCTTTCTCCCCTCTTGGGTATTTTAGGTTAATTGGGTACTCCAATTCCTTATCCCAACCCATAACTAATTCTTATCTTCCTACTCTCCATAGATAAAACCATAGCCAACCCCTATGTCTAGCTCAACATTCTCTGAAGAGACCAGCAAGGAATCTGTTACCTCCTCCCTCTCTGACTTGTCCACTCAGTGGACAGATTGGGGCTATTCTCACAAAACATTTCCTGTCCCTCTTGCCCAACCCCACTTCCTTCAGCTTATTTCCTGGCAAACACTTTCTTCCATCAGTTACCTTTGCACTTCCAAGCTGCCAAGTGCCTATTCTTTAGCTTTTCATTCACCACAATACTCCTGCAGTCATTGATGTGCTCTTACCACTTCCCTCACTCATACCTTTGATGCCTTTGTCCTCTGTAAGACATTTACTCTCTCAAATATTGCTTGTTCCCCCTTGAATGGCCCTCTTCTTCCACTCTAATATTCAAGGGCACAAACTTGAGTGCACCTGGCACACAGCTGGTTTAACATTTCCATCACCACATTTGGCTGGATGACTTGAAGTGCTATTCGGCCTCACTGTCCTCTTCCAAAATCATTCACCACTCCAGAATCATCCTGAACAGCAAAAATAATCCCAGCATCTTTTTTCCACTTATCATCCACCTTAACCCCTCTCTCCTACTCCATTCATCCTTATGTCTAACAGCAAGTGGGAGGAGCTCGTATTTTTCTTTGTCACTAAGATTGAGACCATCCCTTTAACTGCATCTCCCTTCCCCTAGATTCCCACATCCCCTATCCCTGTTCCATATTTTTTTTTGTTTCTCTCCTATCCCCTCTCATACTCTCTCAAAGCTCATCCTCTTTTAACACAACCTCCAAACCTGCAACCCCTGCCACCCAGAAAGACAAGATGCAGATGCATGGAAACACCAACACCTGTAGGTTCCCCTCCAAGTCACACACCATCCTGACTTAGATCTATATCTTCATTCCTTCACTGTTACTGGGTCAAATTCCTGGATAACAACACTGGATATTCCTACAATACAAGGATTGTAGCGGTTCAAGAAGGCAGCGCACCACCACCTTCTCAAGGGCAATTAGGGATTGGCAATAAATGCTGGCCTAGCCAGCGTCACCCCCATCCTATGAACGAATATATTTTTAAAAAATTTCCATGAGCTTCCTTTTCCCCAGTCCTATCAAACTGCTATCACCTAGCTTCCCTTCCTGACATGCATGCCAGTTGACATTGCGCATGGTTATCTCTCCTCAGTAACTGTTCCCATACTTTCAAAACTGCAGTCACCACTGAACCCCCCACCACACAACGCACGACTTAAAAACCCAAACCCCTCCATCCTTCTATTCCTTGGCAAAATCTTTGAATGTGCTGTTACAATATCGAAATGGCTTTGATCAGTCACAAATTAAATCCTCTGACCATGGTGCATTTTCTCTCATCTTCTTCGATCTGTCTGCAATTTTTGACATGCTGACCACACCATCTTACATTGTCCAGCTCATTGGGACTGCCCTCTCTTTCTTTCGCTCTTACCTATCCAGTTAAACATTGGGAAGACTGAAGCCATTGCCTTTGGCCCTCTGCCACAAATTCCATATTCTTGCCAACCTCCACCTGGCCAATATCTCTGTCCATCTGGAGTACCACATCTCATTTTGGGTACCAATCCTCAGGAAAGATATATTGATCTTAAAAGGCATTCAGATTCATCAGAATTATATCAGGGCTTAAAGGGTTAAATTATGAAGACATTATATAACTTTGCTTTGTTTTTCCTTGTGTTTAAACAGTTGAGAGGTGATGTAATTGAGATATTTAAAATAATAAATAGATTCGATAGGTATTTCCTCTGGTGAGGAAATACAGAACAAAAGGTTAGAATTTTAAAATTAGAGCTGGTCCATTTAGGAGTAAAATCAGGAAGCACTTTTTCACACACAGGGTAGGTTAAATCTGGAACTTTCACTCGAAAGACTGTGGATTATCGCTGAATTGAAACTTTCAAGACTGAAATTGGTACATTTAGATAGATATGAGTATCAAGAGATATAGAACACATGCAAATAAATGGAAATGAGATACAGATCTGTCATGATCTAATTGAATGCCAGAACAGGCTTTAGAGGCTGAATGATCTGTTTCTATGTTCCTATGTCTCAGATTTAATTCTAAACTGAGTTTCTGACATTGTATCTACTCCATCACTAAAACTGTCAAATCTGTATTTGACTCTTTCTCAGCCCATATGCTGTTGAACTCATCCATGCCTTTGTCACCTTCAAATTTGACTATTCCAATGTTTTTTTTGGTAGCCTTCCATTCTCCATCTTCCGTAAACATTAGCTTATTGAAAACACTGTTATTCATATTCTTTCCCATTTCCCCATCACACTGGTACTTGCTGACCTACTTTGGCTCCTACATTTCCAATTTAAAATTCTCATTCTTGTGTTTAAAGGCCTTTATGGCCTTGCCCCTCCCTACTTCTGCAACCCAACTAACCTTATTATCCATTAGAATATTCTGTTCCATAGGCTCAGGACTCCCCCAGTTTGCTCCACTATTGGCAGCCACACCATTCAGCCAACTAGACTCCACACTCTGGAATTGCATCCATTATACCTCTCCACCTCTATTTCTTCCTTAAGACCATCCTTAAAACCCTCATCCTTGATCAAACTTTTCCTGACACATGCCAATATCTCCTTCTGTGGCTCAATATCTGTTTTTCTTTTTATGCCTCTAACATTGAATGTGATACAATATATAAATGCAAGGTTTTATTTTAATGGTAAGTATAGTGTTTCATATTATATGCAATTTATTACTATATTTTCCTCCTCGAGGATTTTTGCAGCAACAGAATGATGAAAAACAGATTCAGTATGAAACAAATGCACCCATTCTACTAAATACATGCAAAAATATTTATTCATGTTTCCACTTTTCCCTTATCTTAAAAAAAAATCAGGCCTCCAAAAAACATGACTGGCTTAAAGTCACGGTATCGTTATAAAGAAAAGCATTTATCATAGTATCAGTATTAATATCCATAACCTGATCTTTCTTGTGGCATTATCTCGCAGTATTAATAAATAACAAATTAAATGATGGATTTCGAACAAATTGTTAATTAAAGGTACAATTGTAATATTTATATTTATGTTTTACCTGATGGGTGCACAACAGTAATTGTCTTCTCGTCCTTAAATACGTTCGTTACGTAATGCCACAAACAAGAAGTTTAATCAATTAGTAATATTGACATCGATAAACTGATGGAGGTTTTCTTTTAAAACAAAAGTATCTTCAAACTATTCGCTTTCGTCGAATGGGAAGGGAGTTTGGATAAATTATTAATCAATTAATTTTCTTCCTGTCAAGCGTAAACAAAATTAGGTAAGGGTTCTTAAAATAGTTAGCGCCTTTTTCGATGTGCGTCAGTGGATAGTAACCATCCAGCAAAGGACTGGCGTTGTATTGCGTTTGTTTTCCAGAAGATGGCAGCTTAACACTAGTACAACAAGCTCTCTTAAAAACAGTTCACCCTACCCACACTCCCGTATCTCAGCAGTCCGGTGCAATGTTGTTTGATTGCACTGATTTGTCCAAACCACGAAGTGACATCAACTGTGGGATGTGTTTTCTTCTCGCAGCTCTCTATAAAGAGCTGCTTAAAATTTAAAACATAAATATAAGCTCAATAGCTACAGCGGAATCTGGATTTCACAACTCTATAGGTAATTCATACTTAAAGAAACTAATGGCGACAAACTTAATTGTTGGGGCATTAATTCGAAAGTTTTTTTAAAATCATGATTTATGTTTGTGTTTATACGTTTTGCTTTTTATCTGTTTGATGTTCTATATTTTACAGATTTAACATATCTGAAACTATTCAAGTTACATTAATAATGTTTAAATATGGTTTAATATTAGTGAAAGAAGATCTTGTAACATAAACCACGTTTATAATCGTCAGAAGCATAGGATTTTCCTTTTTTACCCAACCACTCGGCTAGCAAGTTAGGAAAATCGTGCAATGATAGTGTCCAGCTTGAGATTATTTTTAGTTGATGTTTCCCATTACTTCAGACAGTACATTTTGTTAAAATAATGCGTTATGTGACTGATTCTTTTTGCAACTATCTTCGATGGGTGTTTAGTTCAGTGCCCTATATATTCCGTTTGTCTAGGCGCGCGTTGCTTCCTTGTTTAATTTCTGAAACACATCTTGCGGACGCAAAATAGAACTAAACCACTTTTTTTGTGAAAGTGAATGTGCTTAAGGGAGAAAATTTTTTTAATAACTTCCTGTGTGAAGAACTTTCAAAAATTCCGAGACTTCCAGAGCCCTTCTGCTTTTAACAAATACTTCTCTCACGGTTAACGTATGTTTCATCTACGTGTTAACTCTTCATTGTATTCGAAAATATTTGGTGCGACTCACTTAAAAGCAAGACCGAATAGGTTTCATAAGAAAATAAAAGCAAAATACTGCAGATACTGGAAAAACTCCAAGTCTGGCAGCGTATGTGGAGAAAGAAACAGAGATAACGTTTGGAGTCCAATATGACTCCTCTTCAGAATTGGTGTGGTAGGAATTTTTTTAAGCATGCATGGGATGTCGGTTTCACTGACTAGGCCAGCATTTATTGACCATCCCTAATTGCCCTTGAGAAGGCGGTGGTGAGCTGCCTTCTTGAACTGTTTGGAGGGAAGTTCCAGATGGCAGCATTCTCATGTATCTGCAGCCCTTGTCCTTCTAGGTGGTAGCAGTTGTTGGTTTGGACAGTGCTGACTAAAGAGCCTTGGTGTTTGTCTTTAATACTATTATTACTACTCCCTTTGCCTGTAATTCATGACATCTTTACCATTTTATCTCCCCTGCTCTCTAACCCATCCCTGGCCTTCTCTTTTGCTCCACCTGACCCCCACTTTACAACAGCATAAAACCCATCAAAATCTTACCTCTTATCAATTCCGAAGAGTCATATTGGACTCGAAATGTTAACTCTGTTTCTCTTTCCACAGATGCTGCCAGACCTGCTGAGTTTTTCCATCATTTTCTGTTTTTATGTTGAATAGGTTGTGGTTAGTGCCCTTCTTAAATATCAACTATTAATTAACCCGAAAAGTTGATAACAAACCTGAGCTCATATTCCAAAATGTAGTGTGATGTTTGATGTTATCTGAGCTTTATCAGTAGGCCAGCCACTATCACATTCATCCATTATTCAGGAAGTAATACTTTGTTACACAAATCAGCCAAGTATCCTTCTGCTGTTGACTTTAATATTCGCCACGTGACTTGAGATATTTGCTTTTAATCTTCCGAGCAGTTACATTGTATGCTCTGCTCCAGCTGTGCCACCAACTCTAAGTTTGCTTTCTTCCTTCGCTCCGCTTCCATTTAAGATTTGGAGAGTGATTTGTTTTGGTCACTATGTTTTGGGGACATGGTGAATTCCATCAAAAAAGCATGTGTTGTGTCAATATATATGCTTTATCTTACTTTTTGAGTAGAATGTATTCTTTTAACACACTTCTTCTTTAACACTCATTCAATTGCCGGAGGGACATCTTATGTTCCAACTAAAAAGTTAGACATATACATCTACTAGTCCCCTGGTAGTACAGAACTTGAGTATTGCTGTAAAAAGAGACATGCTGTCCAAGCTTTTTGTCTTGCACTCATCAGGACAGATTTGCAAGAATACCGAATCTCAAGGGAACAACAAATTATACTGCAATATAATTTTAAAAATTTTTCAGCAATATACATCTGCATTTAAACTCTTAACATTTGTCCTGGTGTATTAATACATCATAAAATACTGATTATGGTTCAATAGACTAAAACTGGAGAAAAATATTTAGGGTCCTCCTTAACCAGATGTTGAAAACCCCTGCCCTATAGCATACCAGCAATTTTCAAATGTTAGAATATAAAGTGTGTAGCTCAAGTCTAACAAGATTGTACTGACACTCTATAAATCACTGGTCATTATTTTGCCCAGTCCTAAGAAAATACATAGAACTATTGTAAAGGCTCAAGGAATACTACTGGGTCATCAACCCTTGAACTCTACAGATCAGCTAAGAGAACTGAATCTGTAATTTCCCTTTCATTACAAGGGGTGCAATGGGGGTGCAGTCTATGAGGAGTACTTTCTTTGTTACATATTTCTCTGCTGATTTGATCTTTAAAATACATCTGCTTGAAGATATAAGTTTTAATCTTCTACTCTAGTCCTCATGGAGCCGTATATTTTAACAGCAGCAACACTTTGGCTGATTGTATGCCCCAGACTCCAGAAGAAATGTCAGGTTAATGTACCTGTACTCTATCAGCAGTTTTGTAAAGAAAAAATTTAATAGTACTGCAGTACTTTCAGTACTTCAATAGAAGAGGCAAGAGCCATGAAAGACATATATGAACTTGAAACAGGATGAACATAAGATAATGGATATTATTTAAAGAAAGACAAACTTGATTTACTCAGTGCCTCCCAAACCTTCTTATAGTCAATGCAGTACTTTAAAAGTGTGGTCACTGTTTTAATGTAGGAAATGTGGTGGCCTATTTGTGCACAGCAAACTACAATACGATACTTTCTAATTAATCTGTTTGGTAATTTGGTTGAGGAAAAGATATTGGTCAGAACGCCTGGGCGAGCTCCCCTGATATTCTTTGAAATAGTATCATAGATTCTTTCAGTTCTACTCGAGAGAGCAGACGGACCCTCCACTTAAAGTTTCATCTCAAAGATGACTATAGTATTCCTTCAGTATTGCATTGCAGTGCCAGCTTAGATTTTGTGCTCAAGTCACTTGTGTGCGATTTGAATGCACAACCTTTTGACTCAGCCAATGCTGACTACTTTCTCCCAGTTTTCACAACAGAAGAAATGAGTAACATGCCCTCTGCAGACAATCTTTTATAAATGAGATGTAAGTCCTGGATTTGCTAACATTGCTTAAAACATATAAATTATCAGGAATATTTGGAGCAGATTTATAAGCCCTTAAGAAAGCAGGCTTAGAAGATTGGGAATCGGCTAATGTAATTGTCCATATTTATAAAGGGTACAAAAGACAGGCAGGAAACTACAGACCCACTGGTTTTATTTTAATATCAATTATCAAGTGTAAACAAGGATTATCCTAACCCAGGATCTGGCTATCATTGCGGATTCAAAAGCCGAAGTTCCTGGATGATCAACCTCCTTGGTTTCAAAGAAGTGGTAATTAAAGTAGATACCATCTTTATGATGTGATCTACAAGGATTTGCAAAAACCATTTGATGGAGTTCTACACAGAAACCAATCAGTTAAGTTCAAAGCTCTGGTATTCAAGATCTTAGAAATGGATAGGAAATTGGCCAAAGGGTAGAAAACAAAAGGTACTTGTCAGAGAAGTTATATCAGAGTAGTGAGAGGGCAGTAATGAGTGCGGTTGTAAGGCTTGAGTGTTGGGACCACTATTTCTAATTTAAAACAATGACCTAGGTTCAAAACCTCAATGCAAATTGGTCAAATTTGAAAATGACACCAAACTGGAAGTGGCAGAGGAACAAGAGCTTGAAATGAGTGGACCAAAATAATTAAGTGAATATTATAAGAATTTAATGCAGTAAGATTTCCTGTTCATAACAATCTTAACCATGTGTATGAAAATGCTTGAAAAGATAATGACAAAATATTCCCTCATGGAGTGTTTATTTTCAAATGTTTTCAAAATAGGTGATATTTGTATATCAGTCTTGCACCAAATTGAGAAGTTTATTACATTACGTTTTGCTTAAGCAATTTCCTTAGTCTCCAAAATCTCAATTAGCATTTTTACCCACCCTCTTTTTTTAACCTTTTTAAAAGAATCTAAGCATTGCTGGCTAGGCCAACATTTGTTGTCCATCCTTAATTGCCCTTGAGGTGGTGGTGGTGAGCTGCCTTCTTGAACTGCTGCAGTCCATGTGCTGTAAACAGTGCTTTGTAGATGGTGGACAGGCTTTGGAGAGTCAGGAGCTGAGTTACTTGCCACAGAATTCCCAGCCTCTGATCTGCTCTTGGGGGCACAGTATTTATATGGCTGGTCCAGTTCAGTTTCTGGTCAATAGTAACCCCCCAAAATGTTGATAGTTGGGAATTCAACGATGATAATGCCATTGAATGTCAAGGGGAGGGTTAGATTCTCTCTAATTGGAGATGGTCATTGCCTGGCACTTGTGTGGCACGAACGTTACTTCACACTTATCAGCTCAAGACTGAATGTTGTTCAGGTCTTGTTGCATATGGACATGGACTGCTACAGTATCTGAGGAGTCATGAATGGTACTGAACATTGTGCAATCATCAGCGAACATCCCCAATTCCAACCTTATGATAGAAGGAAGGTCATTGATGAAGAAGCTGAAGATGATTGGGCCTAGGACACTACCCTGAAGAACTCCTGCAGCGATGTCCTGGGGCTGAGATGATTGAGCTCCAACAACAGCAACCATCTTCCTTTGTGCTAGGTATGACTCCAACTAGTGGAGATTTCCTCTGACTTCAGTTTTGCTAGGGGTCCTTGATGCCATACTCAGTCGAATGCTGCCTTGATATCAAGGGCAGTCATTTTCACCTCACCTCTTGAGTTCAGCTCTTTTGTCCATCTTTGGATCAAGGCTGTAATGAGATGAGGAGCTGAGAGGCCCTGGCGGGATGCAAACTGAGCATCAGTGAGCTGGTTATTGCTGTGTAAGTGCTGCTTGATAGCACTGTCAACGACATCTTCTTTGCTGATGATCAAGAGTAGACTGATGGGGCGGTAATTGATTTGTCATGCTTTTTGTGGACTGGCATACCTCGGCAATTTTCCACATTACCAGGTAGATGCCAGAGTTGTAGCTGTACTAGAATAGCTTGGCTATAGAGGCACGGCTAGTTCTGGAGCACAAGTCTTCAGTACTATCACCATAATGTTGTCAGGGCCTATAGCCTTTGCAGTATCCTGTGCCTTCAGCCATATCTTGATATCACACGGAGTGAATCGAATTGGCTGAAGACTCGTATCTGTAATGCTGGGGACCTTAGCAGGCAGCTGAGATCAAAGATGGTTGCTTCAGTCTTGTCTTTGTGGTAGGTATATTTCTCAACTTAAAAATGCTAACGTACTTAATTATTTCCAAGTGCTCCTTCTCTGAAACTTGAGCAGGGCACAAGTGCAAGTTTCTTGCCGACTGATAATTACTGATTGTTCATTTGTGAAAATACCAAACCTGTATGAGATTCCACCCACACCCCCCCCGAACTGACAAGAACATCAATCATTAGGCACACGCTTCAAGGAGCTCACGTTTCGTGCCTTTGCTACAGGACGGAACAAGCTCTCCCAACAGAGAGCAAGCTGCAGGCTTGCAGGTTTTGTTTACAAAGCATTTCTGCAGCCCTATTCCTGTGGCCATTTCCCCGCTCCCTCCCTCTCTCCCTTTCTTACCTCCTTAACTGTTTAACCCTAAACTGCGTTCCGCTCCCCGAAAGTCATTGCAAAATATTAATTTCAAAGCCTACAGTTCCGCTACAATTATCCTGAGCTATTCTGCGACACCCCATTCTTAATTCTAACATCGCCTGGCTCAGCGCGCGCTCTCTGTCCGGCCCCCCCCCCACCCCCACGGGCAGCCGGATCCTCCAATCAGCGGTCTGGCTGCTGTGGGCGGGGTGTGCGGAGTTGGGGGCGGGGCTGAGGTGTACGAGAGCGGAGCAGGCGCAATGGGGCATTAGTGCCTCCTGCTCGAGAGTCGGAGCATGAGGGTTGGAAAGTGTGGGCGAGTTGAGAGAGAGAGAGATCCCGTTCCAGCAGCCGCCAGGGGTCAAGCTGACAACCTCACGCTGTGTGTAGGGACGGGACAGCTCTACCCTGACACTTTTATTTTCGTATGAAAGGCTCTCCCGATAACCACAGTATAAGGGTTAAATCGGGGGGAGGGGGCTTCAGACTTGGGGCCTTGTGAATGTGTTTTCCGCTGCGTCCGGGTCACCCTTTGACAGCTCGAGGTAGGTGTACATGGTCCAGCTATTTGTTGTGGATGGAGAGACTTGATCTGAACTTCTCTGGAAGTTGGAGAAAAGTTGCAGAGCGTTCTGTTTTCGGAGCACTAACTAAATCTGCAGGGCATAGTTCTCACTCTGTGTGTGTGTGATCCTGTTGTCATGTTGCTGCTTATTTTGTTTTTTACGGAGGTACCATCGTGAGGGTTTTTCTTTTGGGGTTTTTGATCAGTTGCATCCTTCACGTGGCACCCCTTCCGATTGTGAGGGAATTGAATTAAATCCCAACTGCATTTTTCATCATTTGCAAGTTTTCGGCATCGGTTCTGAGGCATTGGAGCTGAACATCGCAGAGGAAAACAGTACCCAAACATGATATTTTTATGTTGGCCGTTGTGTGTCTGTGATCTTCCAACACTTTTTGCATGGTTAACCTATCAGGTTGTAATTTCAGCCTTGGAAATCGTTGCTGCAGGTGGTTCATTAATACAGTTTTATTTCTGAAAGAACTTTTTATCTTCTATCAGTTGCACAAGAGGACAATTTCTCGAATTATTTTCTTTTATATGCTTTTTAAGTTAGGACTTTTACCCTATTACAATGGAATGGATAAACAGAAAATACAGTGTTATCTTTAAGAAACATATTAATCGATTTCAAAATATCATACTGCGAGAATTCGGAATCACATAGTATCAGTTAAGGGACCCGGACACGTGGAGTAGCGGCTGATGAGTAGTTGATTGTTTTGAATTTTCATGGAACAACTAAATCGATGGCAGTCATTTCTTTTATAATATATATATATATATATAAGGCTTATAGTCGTAATATTGGGTTTTATATGCTGTATAGGTATGAATTAGAATTAAGTGCATCAGCTAGGGTATCTGTGATTGTTGTTAAGTATTAATTTGTGTTACTGACGTGGATAGTGCATCGTTAGTAAGAATTACAGTTTTCACTTTTTTAAAAATTGCAGTTGGTGAGTTTATCGTTTTAAAAAGTTCTGCTGGAAGTCCTGAAATAGTCAAAGAGCCCTAATTGTTATAGATGTCAGTTATATTATCTTATCTGACCTAGAGAGATATGGCAATGATGAAATGAAGCAATAGATTAAGGAGGAACATCAACCAACTGTAGAGACAGATATATTGTACCTATTTGTTTGGCATCGGTATGAATTTTTTTTATTGAAATGCAAGCAAGCAGTAAAGAGTTATACTGTGCTCCGCTGTTTGAAATTATATTTGAAGTTATATAATGCTTTTCAGGACTTCAGGCATTTCAAGCTTCACAGGCAGTGAAATACTTTTTGAAGTGTAGTGACTGTTATAATGCAGGAAATACAACAGCCAATTTACGCGCAACAAATTCCCACAATCAGCTGAGATAATGACCAGACAATCTGTTGGTTGAGGGATAAATATTGATCAGGACACTGGGAGAATACATCTGCAGTAACAAGCAAGACCTTGGTTTAATATGTCATCCTAAAGACAGCATTTCCAACGCTGCAGCATTCCCTCCAGTACTGCACTGAAGTGTCAGCCTGGATTATGTGCTCAAGTCTCTGGAGTCTCTGGGATTGAGCACAACCTTCTGACTCAGTTGAGAGTGCAACCACTGAGCCAAGACACTCTCAAAGGTGACGTTGCCTACGCCTACAATGACATGTAACTACTAGTGAAACTTTTAATCTACGAAAAGGGCTGAAGTGTTAAATTAAGATGGAACAGATCGTCTGGACTCTGTAAATGTTGGGAGAGTTAGTGTTGCACAGGTTACAATTAGTCTGCAAGAAGTACAAAGATAAAGCAGTGCACGATACTCTAATCCATGTGCTCTCATACTGGATGCAAAGTGCTGATTTGATATTACTTCCCGCCAGTTATACTGCTCATTTTGTGCTGTTTCTTAATGGGGACATTTTTAAGTGGAAACTACTTCATAATCAATGTTGGAGTTCAGTTGCAGACACACTACTGCATAGGACTCAGGCCTGCAACAGAGCATCGTTCAGAAAGAAAGGTGGTGAAATCAGATCTTGAGGGGGAGAGCGAGATTCATCATGCTTTGTGTGACCAAAACCTGAGAGAGGAATGATGTATGGGACCAGAGCCTGACGGAGAAACCTTGCTATCAAGGACAGAAATATACACCCATAGGAAACAATGATGATTCAAACAATTCTGACACACTATTGTCAAAGTGCTTTAGACAAGTGTTAAAATGCCTTTGTGAATATTTGTTGGTTTGGTGCTTTGTTGCACTGAATGTAATAGAATTCAAGGACCAAAAGCGTAATTGTTGGAACTACCGCATGCAGTAATATAAATCAAATTCCACCATAAACTAAGGAGAGTTGTGGCCTGCAGATATACTGCAGCTACTGGCCCTAGGGTGGCATCTGTTATTTGTGATGTGCAGTGGTAGAACAGTCATGTTGTCAACTGCACAGCAATATAAAGTCAGTGTAAAGAAACCTGCACATGGAAATATGCAAAGCTTCTCTCCCTGGGAAGTCATTTCTTGATGTTAGTTGGGAAGTGTTATAATGTGATTGAGAGTTAGTTATTCACCATTTCTGTGTCTGTGCACCTAAAATGACGTCAATTTGTGATGCTGTATAAAACTGAAGTGAGTGGATGTAATTTAAAAGAGGAACAAGCTGAATTTGGATTTTATGCCTATAAGTGTGTGAATAAAGATTGGAGTATTATTATATATCTTATGTATTTGCCAGTACTCAGCCAGCAGCGGACTAGAAGGTACATTGGATACCTCTTGCTTGGCTCCCTGAGATGAGGTTCTTAAAAGGGCACCATCTTAGCAAAAGGGTTCAATGAAATCTTTGTTTTACAGTTAGAGCACTGGTATAAATTTAAAATACATTACTGTAGCATGTCATTGTTGCAAAATATTACAGGACTGTTCTGGTGCACCTTCTAATATCAACGAAATATTCTTTTCATGAAGACATGCCTCTTTAAATACTATCCTTAAACTGGTCAGCAATTAGATTGCTGTGGATGCCATCTGCTGGTAGTGAAATTGATGAAACATTACTTGTGCTTGAAAATTTTGAGTGATACTGGTGAAATTGGTTATAAACATTTGCAGCTGTAACTTTGCATGTTATCAGTCCACTTGGAGGAAACACTGAGGGTGGCAAGGGTGCAGAATGTACTCTGGGTGGGGAACTTCAGTGTCTACCACCAAGACTGGCTCAGTAGCATCCCTACAGACTGAGCTAGCCTAATCCTAAAAGACATAGTTGCTAGACTAGATCTGTGGCAGGTGGTGAGGGAACCAACAAGAGGGAAAAACATACTTGATCTCATCCTCACCAGTCTGCCTGCCACAGATGCACCTGTCCATTACAGTATCAGTAGGAGGGACCACAATCTTTGTGGAGACAAAGTCCCGTCTTCACATTTAGGATACCTTTCATCGTACTGTGTGGTACTACTACCACTCTAAATGGGATAGATTTCGAACGGATCTAGCAACTCAAGACTGGGCATCCATGAGGCGCTGTGGGCCATCAGGATCAGCAGAATTGTACTCAACCGCATATCCCCCACTCTACCATTACCACTATGCCAGGGGATCAACTCTGATTCAATGAAGAGTGCAGGAGGGCATGCCAGGACATCATGGCAACATTTGATTAAGTGTGGTATCAAGGAGCCCTAGCAAAACTGGAGTCAGTGGAAATCAGGGGAAAATTCTCCCATTGGTTGGAGCCATGCTTAGCACAAAGGGAGATGGTTGTGATTGTTGGAGGTCAATCATCTCAGTTTCAGGACATCGCTGCAGTAGTTCCTCAGGGTAATGTCCTAGACCCAACCACCTTCAGATGCTTCATCAATTACCTTCCTTCCATCATAAGGTCAGAAGTGGAAATATTTGCTGATGATTGCACAATGTTCAACACCATCTGCGACTCCTCAGATACTGAAGCATTCCATGTCCAAATGCAGCAACACCTGGACAATATCCAGGCTTGGGCTGACAAGTGGAAAGTAACACTTACATTGCCAGGCAATGACCATCTCCAACAAGAGAGAATCTAACCATCACCTCTTGACATTCAATGGCATTACCATCACTGAATCCCCCACTATCAACATCCTGGGGGTTACCATTGACCAGAAACTGAAGTGGACCAGCCATATTGATAGCAGATGCTCTGAGGATGATTTTCCAATCTTCACTAGATACAAGGGAGGTACTGGAGGACTGGAGAAATGCAAACGTAGTTCCATTGTTTAAAAAGGGATCAAAGGAAATACCAAACAATTATAGGCCAGTAGTCTTACATCGGTGGTGAGCAAATTAGTAGAATCAATCCTGAGAGATAGGATTAACTGTCGTGTGGAAAGGCATAGACTAGTCAGGGATGGTCAACATGGATTTGTTAAAGGAAGGTCTTGTCTCAGAAATTTGATTGAATTCTTTGAGAAAGTGACAAGAAGGGTTGATGAAGGTAGTGCAGTGGATGTTGTGTACATGGATTTTAGCAAGGCATTTGACAAGGTCCCACATGGCAGATTGGTCAGGAAAGTAAAAGCCCATGGGATTCAAGGTAATGTGGCAAACTGGATAAAAAGTTGGCTTTGTAATAGGAAACAAAGGGTAATGGTCGATGGATGCCCTTGCGAATGGAAAGTTGCCTCAAGTGGTGTTCCACAGGGCTCGGTGTTGGGACCCTTACTGTTTGTGTTATATATTAACGATTTGGACGTGATCGTGGGGGGCACGATTGGGAAATTTGCAGATGACACAAAGATTGGCCGAGTAGTGGATAGTGTAGAGGATAGCCATAATCTCCAAAACCATATAAATGGGTTGGTGGAGTGGGCGGTAAAGTGGCAGATGGATTTTAACATAGAGAAGTGTGAGGTCATACATTTAGGGAGGTCAAACAGATACAGGGATTACAAAATAAATGGGAATATACTAAGAGGGGTAGATGAAGTGAGAGATCTTGGCGTACAAGTACACAGGTCCCTGAAGGCAGCAGTTCAAGTAGACAAGTTTGTAAAGAAGGCATATGGAATGCTGTCCTTCACTGGCAGAGGTATAGAATATAAAAGTAAGGATATAATGTTGGAATTGTATAAAACACTGGTGAGGCCACAACTGGAGTATTGTGTGCAGTTCTGGTCACCACATTACAGGAAGGACGTAATAGCTCTGCAGAGAGTGCAGAGGAGGTTTACAAGAATGTTGCCAGGGTTAGAAAAGTGTAGCTATGAGGAGAGATTGGATAGGCTGGGGTTATTTTCCTTAGAACAAAGAGGGCTGAGAGGTGACTTGATTGAGGTGTACAAAATTATGAGGGGAATAGATAGAGTGGACAGGATAAAATTGTTTCCCTTGGTAGAGAATTCTAGAACCAGGGGACATAGATTCAAGATAAGTGGCAGAAGATGTAGGGGGGACATGAGGAAGAACTTTTTTATGCAGAGGGTAGTGGGTGTTTGGAATTCACTGCCCAAGTTGGTGGTAGAGGCAGAAACTTTAAACTCTTTTAAAAAGTACCTGGATCTGCACCTAAAGTGCTGTAAGCTGCAGGGCTATGGACTGGGTGCAGGAAGGTGGGATTAGGAAGGGCACCTGGATGTCCTCAGGCTGGCATGGACACGATGGGCCGAATGGCCTCCTTCTGTGCTGTAACTTTTCTATGGTTCTATATAAATACTGTGGCTTGAAGAGCAGGTCAGAGACTATGATCCTGTGGCGAGGAAGTCACCTCCTGAATCCCCAGAGCCTGTCCACCATCTACAAGATACAAGTCAGGAGTGTGATTGAATACTCTCCATTTGCCTGGATGACTGCAGCTCCAGCAGCATACATGAAACTTGACAGCATACAGGACAAAGCAGCCTGCTTGATTGGCACCCCATCCACAAACATTCACTCCCTCCGCCACCACTGATGCATAGTAGCGGCAGTGTGTACCATCTACAAGATGCACTGCAGGAACTCATAAAGCCTCCTTAGACAGCACCTTCAAATCCCACTCCTGCTACCACTTAGAAGTGTAAGGGCAGCAGACACATGGAACACCTGGAAGTTCCCCTCCAAACCACTCACCATCCTGACTTGGAAATATATCGCTGTCCCTTCACTGTTGCTGGGTCAAAATCTTGGAACTCCCTCCCTAACAGCACTGTGGGTATACCTACACCACTTTGACGGCAGCAGTTCAAGAAGGCAGCTCACCACCACCTTCTCGAGGGAAATTAGGAGTGGGCAATAAAGGCTGACCTAGCCAGTGACACCCACATCCTAGGAATGAATTAAAAAAATTAGCACCTTGAATGCAAAGTTATTTTATATGCAAAAATAACTCCTCCTTGGTATCCACTGTTCTGTTTACATTGTATAAATTTGAAAAGTTCTTTGTGCAAATGTGCATGTTGCAATGCTATAACTAGAAACACTGAAGAGTTTATTAAGTGTAATTAAGTGTTTTATTTTAAAGTTATTAAGTGTTTTATTTTAAAGTTTTATGATTCATATATATTTTCATTATTAAAATCAATAGTATTCAGAAAAAAAGTGGTCCCAGTAAAATGTTTCTGGCTTTCGAAATGTTGGCCAGTGGACTTTCCCTTTTAAGAAATTGCTACTCACACTTATTCATGATGTAACAGCACATCAGGGATTCAGACCCGTGTTTTTTGTTTTTAATGGTCAGACATATGTTTTAGATTAGCTCTGTGGCAGATGTGGGTTAGCGCGGATTTGGAGAAAGTAAAGTACGATTGCACATAATGTCTTATATAATTTTTGTTTGTTTTGATGTGCATGTTGATTTTTGTTTTCCTTCTCCAGTGTTTTATAATGATTAAACCAAACTTTAAAGTCTCTGTTTTTCAGATGCACAATAGGAATTTCAAAATTGTCCATAATAGTAGTAAAAAATAGTTTTTAGATGATGGAATGATTCTGAAAACGCTTAGTAAATTAGATGTAGTAAGTTTAGCATCAAAATCCAAAAATAGTGTAGTAAAAACTTAACCTACCCAATAGGCAATAGTGGTAAATCTTAATTAATTCAATGCATGATCTGTAGTTATCTCTCCATCAATTTATCTTTAACAGTAACCTTATTTTTGGCTACGAAATATCACAGTTTACCAATAATTATAAAAATAAACAGAAACCGCTTTTTTATGTGATGAGGGGTGCATAATAAGGTTTCAATAATGAAGAGCTGGACATTACGTGGGTGTAGTATCTAGCGTTATATGATTAACAAATTGCACTTTTGTATACAAAATGTGCATTTCAGATTTACAATTTGCATTCTTTTAATCTTTTTCATTGTTTTGTAAGCATGAAACAGTTAAAATAATTTTGTAATACAAGAGCCAGAGAAATCTTTTGGAAAGAAAAAGTAGTAACCAGCTTCAAACTTGCATAGTCATTATTATACTCATGCAAAGATTTAAGTAGGAAATACCTCAAAATATTCCTTTCTCTCTGGGCCAACTAGTTACTTCTGTCTCCCTTGGGCAACTGGTTTTCTTCATTTCACTGCCACAGTGCTTCAGCTGAAAATTAATCTTCTTCACTAGTAAAACAACGTCAAACATTAGAAGTGGCATTTTAATTTAGAGAAGTCTTTTCTTATTTGCTTCTTAGAATTAGATATCGAATGAACAATTGGGCCTTTGCCAAAATAATGATGAACACTTTTTAGTAACAGTAGAACCAAGATTTAGTTTTGCATCAAGAAGTACTGAATTGTTGAGGTTACAGTTCCGGATTGTTTTTGGTGCACTTAATTTCTTTGTTAATGCTCATTTGATGGGCTGAGTTACAAGTAATTTTAGATTTTTAAGTTCTTGTCTGTTTGAAACTTGATGAAGGGAACTGCTGTAACCTGTTTAAATGTGCTTATATTTTTACTGCTTTTTGTTTGTTGCATTGAGATGATTCTGACCAACACTCTAATTCGGTGTGGTGCTCATTTTCAAATGTGCATGTTGTTAAACCATTTCTATATTTTTCCTCTTTCCCGTCAAGAAGGTGTTGATTTTTGCAAGGATAAAGTTCCATTGGCAAGTCATCCCATTGGTAGTTCATCTAGATAGTGAGTTTTGGAAGATTATTTGGCCATGGTGGGCAGCTGAGGCAAACCCTGTTCCATATATGTGCAAATTACAGTGAGAATCACTGGTTAGTGATTTAGGAGTGAGAACTTGAGACCAATTAGAGGATCCCAACTGGTGTCTCAGCTAAGATGAACTGATCAACCAAAATGTTGAATTTGGGCCGTTCTGGTCTGTGTAGCTTTCTGACCAAATGTTCATTTTTTTTCTTGATTTTAATTGAACATTCCAGCATTTGTGCCAAATGCATGTTCATTATATATTATTCAGATTGTACAAGCCCTGATTTGGTGTAAAAAAGAGTAATCTCCACTAAGTTGGTAGCACTCACATTTCTTGGTTTGCAAGGTATGGATTGGAGCCCCATTCCAGGACTTGCGTATATAAACTAAGCTGACATCTTCATGCAGTTCTTAAGGAATGCTGCCTTCTGAGAGATGCTGCACTTAAGATGAAATGTTAAACTTGTGGCTGTGCCTGCCTGTTCTGGTTGATCAAGCAGATATAAATGATCCTATGCTACTATTTGAAAAAGAACAGGAAATTCTCTTGGTGTGCAGGGAAACATTCCATTATCAACAAGCAGTACCAGAAACAAATTAACTCTGGAACTCAGCTTTGCTCAATTTGACTGCAATGTTTACTCACAACAGCGACTATACTTCAAAAAGTAATTCATTGGATACTGAGTATTGCTGAAAAAAGAGACAACTTTGCCGAAGCTTTTCGTCTTGCACTCATTAGGACAATTCACAAGAATACCAATGTAGGGGAAGCAACAAATTTATTCTGTATGGGAAGAGAATGATGATTGGTTGGAAAGTGGACTCTGGTAGAAGCGTTGCCATGGCGAATGCACCAGTTAATGGTGACTGACAGTTAACAGCCAAACATTGTTGAAATTTAAACCAGATAGCTTGACTCTGGTCAACACATTGCCCTGAGGAATGCACCACATATCAGAAATATGCAAGTGGTAGGAGATTAGGTGTCATTCCATTGAAGACACTTTTCTCATGGAACCCAACAAAAATATTTGTGAGAGCTGGACCTAGAGGGGCATACATGGTGCCATTAAAATTTGAGCAACAAGTGTAGCTAGCTATTGCAGCTGCTACTATGCAGTAGCAACTTGAGTGGTGTTCGCCACTAACAGGATGTTGCCGTCAAGCCAAAAAGACATTCTGCCATCACACAAATGTGATGTGGATATGAATTTCAGTGCCAATGTGATGCTAAGTATGTAGGCAAAATGTCCCAAAAACTGGTGGATCGTATCAAACAGCATGTCCCTTCCGCTGTTTGCAACAGGCAAGGTCCGGACCGTACCCAACCAGCCAGCACTTGTAAAACTCAAAACACAGTGTCCAACATTAGATGTGATTTCACGATTGGACAACTTTTGCTAAACAATCCTCAGTGTGCTAAGAATTATGCTGACAACCAATTTAAGATTGTCAGTTGGGCTCGCAGTGTAGCACATTTGTGTGTACTGGAAGCTATGTATATTAATACGCAGGGCCCTGTTCTTTGCAGATAGAAAGAACATATACACACAACACTTGGCAGTTAACTGTCAGCCACCATTAACTGGTGCATTCTCCATGTCAGTGCCTTTACCAGTCAGAGTCCACTGCCAACCAATCAGCACTCTCTTCTCATACAGTTTAAATTTGTTGTTTCCCTTTGGTATTTTCTTGCAAATTGACCTGATGAGTGCAAGTCGAAAAGCTTCGACAAAAAATGTCTCTCTTTACAGCAATGCTAAAGGTCTGTACTACCAAATGATAATATTTACATTGAATTGAGATTAGTTCATCTTATCTAAATCAAAAATAAGCACAATATTTGCATAAAGCAAGGATGGAAGGGTGAAAATTATTGAAATCCATGAAAAAAGAGAGGAGGTTCAGAGTCAAATAGGAAGCTGAGAGTAGAAGAGAATGGGATGAGGTAAAGGAGGGGAGAGGTACAACCACAATTTGCTTTTTATTTCGCGAGTTTCACATAGTAAAGAAGTTTAAGGCAAATAATCAGAACCTTACTTGGAACAAAAATTGACATTGAGCCAAATATGTTATGACAGGTGACTAAAAGCTTGGTCAAAGAGGTAGATAGGTAGGTACAGGAGGGAGACAGATGAAGAGAGGGGATAAAGGGAGGGGAGAGGAGGAGAGGATGTGTCAGATCTTCTCTCAAATTCTGCTCTGTGCAGCAGCGCCTTGGGATTTTTTCTATATATGTGTTCATTACAGGGGGCATAACCTGGGGATGAAAATTGGATAATTCCTCCTTTGGGGGAACCTTGAACTGGGGGCACAGTCTAAAGATTAGGCATTTCCCGTTTTAGACGGAGATGAAAAAAAATTCTTTGGAATTCTTTCAGTTTCCTTCCTTACATTTCATTCAGGTCTTTGGGTTGGAGTTAATACAAAAATATATCACTTTCTAGTTGAATGCATTTTTTTTGTTATTAATGTTGTCACATTTGAAAGGTGCAGGAGTATACAATCTATGGTTCCAGAGTTCTAGAAGTGACTAAAACTGTAATGCTTGAAATTGTTAGAAGAGAAAAATTTAGAAAATGACTGAATATTTGTATTATTATGGCTTAATCTAAATTTATTAATAAAATACCTGATTTTGGGGTGAAATTGGAACCTGTATTTTCTGATGTAGTTGGCCGCTGATTTTCTCAGACATGACATCTCTTCTGTGAGCAGCGAAGCATTTTAGTCAGAGGATATAATATTTTTAAGTATTTTAACTATTTATTACATTGGAATGTTGAAGGATATATATCCATAGGATCTTGAATCAATGTTCCTTTTAAAATTTGGTTGCTGTCCATTTTTTTAGTACACAATCTTATACTTTTTTTTGTATGACTGCACATGCTTTATTTATCCTGTTGGATTACAGCACTGTCGTACACCAGTGCAACTTAACGGAAACATTATCTCTTTGAGTCTAAATACAGTCACATTTTATGATTAAAATGTAGCCAATCATTTATCTTTTATCCTCTACATTTTTCCTTTTTAGGTTTGTGACGGAAGGAAGATCACAAGTCTTAATCATTCAGTCTTGCTGAGAAGTATAACTACTGTGGTTAAAATCTTACAATCTACACACAGTAGACGACTGTGGCTGTATTGGAAGATATAAGTAATCTTCAGTGGATTGTATAATACAGAACACGATACTGCATTGTTTTCTAAACATGACTTCAAATGGAATTCAAACAACATTGCTCATCATATTGCTATGTGGAGTATCTGCAGGTGAGTGCTTTGTCACATGTTTTGAAAACAGTTTTAAAACCTCATTTTCACTATTGCATATTAAGATTCACCACACAATCCATTGTTCTTGCAGAATCTCAAAGGTATGAACATCTACCTCCCCTTAGTTTTTTCTTCCTCCCAGCACAGTCTGCAGGCTTTAAAAACCCAATCTTGGGTGTCACATAATATCACACAAGGAGGCCATTTGACCCATTTTGCCTATGTCTGCTCTCTTCCAGAACAATCCAAAACTATCCTATTCCCCCACTCTCTCACCATGGCTTTGTATCTTCCACTCCTTCAGCTATTTATTATGTTTTTCTTCAAACTGACCAATTTGTCAAGTGGATCAATTGTGATAAACTTGCCATCAGGTATTCCTGCATGATAGATTCTAGAGGTACTTCAAAATTCAAATTGTTAATTTATCATTACTGGTTAAATTATGGAAGCAAGGCTAATGTAGGAAAGAAAAAGGAAAACAAAACATTGAGAAAATAACATGAAAATGAACTTGTTCTATGATATTTTATTTAAGGGTTGAAAGAACAGGAAAGGAAAATAAATAAATTCGTTTGAAAATGCAAGGCTACAGAATGTAACTAGCCGTGAAAATGAATGAAATTTTAGAATTTCGCTGACAGTTGAAAGAAGAGAGCTGCACAAACTAATGAAAATACTAACTGAAGGTACTGAAGGAATGAAAGTGACGAAATAGAAAGATGAGTGAAAAGAAAATACCAAGGTAAAAGAGAGGACTCAGGAGATAGAAAAAGTTGTAAGAAATGCAAAGGACTAAAACAAATGCTTAATCATGAAAGGGATGAAAAGGAAAAACAGAGGACAAATGTGTTTAGAATGTTGCTTTTTTTGAAGACAGACGGTTGGATTGTCACAGAATCGAAAAGAGTCCTTGTACCTTTTAGAATGGCAGGTGGGACCCGGGTGCGGAATTTTTATGCCCACTTCTGATAGATCCAATTTTTTGACAGTAAGGGGAAAGGTGCAAGGTGGGAAACCTGAATTCAGCAAGGCCATTTGAACACAGACTCCATTTTTGCTGGTCCAAGGGCCTTAACCCACAGCATGGGAGTCACAAATTCATGGAATAGGTGTAAAGGCTCTTCAAGGGTGAATAATTGCCCTTAATCTGTATAACTGCCAGGATATGAAGTTTTTTTAAACACTCCGCTCCTTAAATCTTAGCATAATAGGCTGCAGTTGTCAGTGAGAGTTTAAAAAAAAAACGCCATGCTGAACTGCTTTGATTTACAGGTGTAGGTTAGGAAGAAATGTAGCATCTAGTCTTACAGTTTCAATAGAGCTCTTTGTTGACATTTCCACAATGGTTATTATTATGTCATTATGAATGCTTGGCTGTGTTTCAAAAACATAATTATCTCAGCAAGGGGTTCTGAGTTCAGAGTTTGATTAACTGCTTAAATAGGCTATCAAAGGATTAGCTGTCTTTGATGTAGCCACTGAATAGAAGTTTGCGTTTATAAGAGATAAATTATTTGAGATTTAAAAGCTTTGAATGGATTTTATGAATGGGAGGTTTTATTCACTATCAAGTGCCTAGGAATGACAGCTGTATTAGATTGTTGGAAGTTTAATTATTTTCATCTCCGCATGGCCCCTGAGGTCTGCGCATTATGGACACTGAGTGCATGGCTATGGAGGTGGCATGGAGCACATGATGGGGTGCTGGGGGCTAGAGGGCCTAACAACTTCTAAAGCAACGAGGACAAAGCCCCAGAAAACCTAGGTGGGCCATCTAGCCAGCCCATCTTGGCACTCACCAATCCCCCTGGTCGATTATGTTCTGCTTCTGACTCTATCCTGCACCTGCTCCCCCGGAGTGAAAATCATGCGTTCTGGGGTACTTTTCACCGAGTTGGTTTAAGTGGGTTGGGAAATTTTCCAAATCGAGCTACCCACCTCCAGTAGCCAAAATCCAGCCCAGGGTCTTAAGGTCTTTTTTTTAAAAAAAGGTAGATATTTAAGTGAAGCAATGTATTTTGTTTCTGTTCCAAGCACTGAAATAATGTGACAATTAAACCACAATTAAGTAGTACGTGTTCAAAAGAACCTTGCATCTTTCAGGCACTTTTTGAGAGTTTGGAAGTTTTATTTTGCTTCTCAGCTTTAAAATACAGAATCAGAAAAATATATGCAACAAACATTGTGTGGTTTTCATTTTTTCTTTCCAAAACCAGTCAGTTTTTTTACTGAAAGGTTACTGTGTGGGCGATCCCACCACACTTCTGCCTCATAATTTCCAATCACTTGAGCATGTTTGTAGGTTGTTGCTTGAGATTATTTTCATTGTAATAACCATACAGTATGTAATTAAATTGTTTATAGCATTTTTATTATGGGCAGTGTCCATAGAACCTAGCTCCATTATAAGTTGATATGGATATTTTTGTGGATGAATTGATGCATTGAGTCTTAAGTTACAAGTTAATAGAGCCTGCTGAAGTGCTGACTTTTATTTATTTTAGTAATTCCTCTCACCCACTTCTTCCCGTTCCAGGCACAAGGCACCTTGGTACTGTGCTGGCGCAGATGCCAAGATAATCAAACACAATTACAGATGTTAGTGGAGGTTTGGACTTGAATTCTAGTGTCCTACTCCATGGCATAAAGCATATTAAACATGTTATGCTACTGTGCAGCTCCTAGCTTGTGGTTTTTAATGGCTGGTTCTTGATTGCGGTCATAGTACTGCATAGATGTTAAAAGCATGCATTCAAAAAAAAAGACTGAAGTTTTTAAATCTAGACCAATCTGTCAAATGAACCAAACTGGTAATAAACCAGTTTTGTTTTAAGTTATAGAAAAATGAAGTTGTGGTGAGAATACCAAAACCAGGATTTTAAACTTGGAGAAATTAGGTGTCAATAAAAAGGCAAAACAGAGAACAAATGAGTTTGGAATGTCACATCCAAGTTTAGAGGATGACTGTTGAATTCCAGCAACTGCAGTGTTTTGCTTTTATCTTAATAGATAAATACTGTCCTGTTTTGAGCAAGTTAGACTTTATGCTAAGTGAAGAATGGGAAACCACTAAGGAGAGAATTGGACTTGTCAGTAGTTGACACGAAGGTTTCATCAGAAGAGGCAGGAAAGCAGACATAGCTGTAGAGATTGTGAATAAGCAATGAAAACACAGGTTTCTTTGTGATGGAGATCATATTGGATCTCAAACTCAGTTGAAAGTTAGAAACGATGGCAAGGAGGAGAACAATCTGGCTCAGATTAAGAATGGCCGGGGCATGGGATGAAATCAGTGGCAAGGGAGCAGGGTTTGTAGCAGGTACAGAAGACGATGGTGATGGCTGTGGTCTTTCCAAAGTTGAGCTGGTTGTCAAACAAGTTGTTCAGCAATGGAGGAGTCACAAGAAGATCATGGAGAAGTGGAACTGAGTGTTATTGGAATAGCTGTTGACATGGACTGTGCTGATAATGTAGCTAAAAAGCAAATAACAGTTGAGGAACAGGAGGATTCCAATAACAGATTCTATGGGAATTTCAGGCTTGATGATGCGGGGGTGGGGAACAAAAGCCATTGTTGGAATACTCTGAATATGGTAGCTTTGAAGGAGAAAAGAAATTTGCATGAGCAGAATGAACCATTGACAATGCCAGCTAGCATGGGGCCTAGGAAGGGTCCATGTCATAATTGTAAGAATACTGCTTTGATTTGTATGCTAATGAAAAGTTATATTTACCATTTTTGTAAGTACTGTAAAATGTTAAGCAGTGAATACTGAATTTGTTTCAGATGCATCTGTGGTTTTCAGCATTGAGTAATGCAATTGAATGTAAAGTGTCAGCTCAAGGGTCACTAGGTTGGGTAATAGGGACGTCAATGAAGTACTTTAAGTTATGAAAAAGCTGGATTTGGGACATAGGACATGGCTTAAAGACAGCAAATTCTTCAAAAATGAACTTGTAAGGAATGGCTGAATGTATCAAAATTTGGGCAGTAGGATCCTGAGTTTAGGTTTTGCTCCCCAACGTAAATGTGCTTTGCATTATAAAGTAAACCATTGATTCTTACACCCAGATGTTTCATAATTAAAGTGCTTTTATTTAGTTTTAGATAAAACATGCATGGTAATTAAAAAAAATATATCGTAAGTTACAACAGAGGAAAATGAGTTCTATTTGGCAATTTAGCTTTGGTATTTCTCAATCAAATTTAACGTCTGATTGGAATTATTCCCACAGAGTTCAAAACATTGATTCAAGCTGGGGTTGTTAGAAAATAGTTAACTTGCAACATCTGTTATAAGTAAAACAAAATTCTCTGCTGCAGTCATTACACTGTTGACGAAGTTCTTCATATCTCTTTCATCAATAACACATTAAGTTTTCCAGTAGGATGACATCAGTGTCTATACAACGTTTTTCAATCACTTGGGTTCCAGTTTCTTCTTAAGGCGGACCAAAAATTGGACAACTTTGCTTTTAAGTAGAATAGCATCCAGTGTTACATATAATTAAAGAAGTGTATCATTTTGTGATAAAATCTGCTGTCACGAGACTTTAGAAGAACTTGGACTTCATTAAACGTAACCCCATAAGAGCTCATCCTTCCCTGGTAATTTGTAGTAATGAAGTGTGACCATCTTCCAAATTTTAATCTTGCTTTTTAATGGTATAAAAAATGTTTGATTTATGTTTTTGACTTCATACCAGGAGTTTGAAAATAAATATAAAATTATGCCAAAAAAGTAAATTCAGGAAATCTATATTGTTTGCAATGGAATTCAAAAAGAGAGCAAACGAGAGTTGGAACAGTATGAAATTGCTTTTCATTTGCATTGGGTCTCTTGTATCTATCTAAGTACAATTGAAAAATGATCAGCTCAGGTGAATTCTTTGATTTTATTGTCAGTTTAACATTTCTTGCAAAAATTATTAACTTAATTAATTAGAGTAACTGTCTGCTAAAAGACCTCTAAGACCACAAGCACTATTGAATTAATTAAGTTGAATGCTGAAAGCTGGATTTATTTTTTCATTAATAATAATTACTGGAAGCTGTCAGAGTCTGCAGTGTAGCTGTTGGTAATCTCAGCCACGTATTGGAAGAGTGCCATTCTTGGAGCCAGTACTTGTATGAATCATTCATTTAAGATGGATGTGATTCATTCGATACAAATTCATTTCGAGCATTTTTGTTTTTGTGTGATGAACTGGAGAATCGTTATAAGATGGAGAGGTGAACTGAATAGCAATGCTTTTCTAGATTTTTAAATATTGCCTGAGAGAAAATTGCATTGAAACATTTTTTTTCATTCATGGGATGTGGGTGTCACCGGCAAGGCCGGCCTTTATTACCCATCCCTATTTTCCCTGAGTTTGATACAACTGAGTGGCTTGTTAGTCCAAAACTAAATGGTAAAACAAATCTCATATAAACAAAGAAAGTTTCTACCAGAAGAATTTATATCTTGGTTGATTGTTGAAAGTGAAGTGTCCATGAACACAATTATGGAGAAGAATAATGGGGGGAATCTAAGGTCACTGATGAGAGTATGACATTGAAATACTTTTTAAATATAGTGAACTTGAGTTGTGCTTGTGAAGGTAAGGGCATCAGTGCAAAAATTGTAGTATAGGCCACATGTGGAGTAAGGTTCATACTCAGTTGCCATGTTAACCCCCTTTATTCCATCTTTTGGAAGTAGAACATGTGTGCTAAGTTCATGCACTGTGCTACCCAATTCCCTAAAAATTTCAGTTACAGAAGTGATGAGAGCTTCTTATATGCTCTGTTTATTTTTTGATTCACAGAGCTATATTTGAATTTTAATCCTACCTTTCATATTAGTGTAATTCATGATGATTATTAGGAACTGAAAATGGCATTTGGCTCAATACAGATGATTTCTAGCATCTGCAGTATTTTTGTTTTTTTGTTATTTTTGATCAGCTTTGTCATTTTTTAATTCTTCAAGAATTTAAGTCAAGAACAAAACTACATTCTCCTTTACATTTCCTCATAATTTAGACTTCTAATGTGAACCATACTATTGGTCTACTACTATGAGAGCTTACAGCTGTAATGAAAAGCATTTTTCAGAAGAAACAGAAAAAATTTAGGGGCATCTCCTGGTGGCTTACAAAATTTTTAAGAAGATAAGCAGATTGTTCTCACTGGTTGGTGAATTGCTAATGAGGGGGCAGATTTTCTTCAGAAGGACAAAGTGAAAAGTTGCAAGAAACATTTTCACGCAGATGGTTATTGGAATGCAGAACGATTCATACAGATGGCCACTGATGTAAAATCTGTCAGGTTATTTAGAAAGTAATTGGATTCGTATTAGAAAATAAAAATCCAAAAGATGATAGAGCTTGAAATGGAATTCAAATAGATTGCTCTAGTTGAAGAGCTAATGCTGGCATAAATGCAGCAGACCAATTGGTGAAGTTCTGCACTGTAATATTTATTATTGATTCTCCTTTGATTGTTCCTTTGTTCTGCCTCAGGTCCAAGCATATACTCAAAATGTTTTTCATCCTCTCTACATACTTGCTTTGTTAAACCAAAGACTTATTGCAGAGGAACATAGGACTTAAGAGCAGGAGTAGGCCAATCAGCCCTTAGAACCTACTCCGCCATTCAATTAGATCATGGCTGATATGATTACGATCAACTCCACTTTCATGTCTGACCCCCATAACCCTTGACTCCCTTGTCTATCAAAAATCTACCTAACCCAGCCTTGAATAAATTCAATGACCCAGCCTCCAGTGTTTTCTGGGGAAGAGAATTCCACATACATACGACCCTCTGAGAGAAGAAATTTCTCCTCATTTCGTCTTAAGGGAGACATCTTATTCTTAAACTGTGTCCCCTAGTTCTAGTCTTCCCCACAAAAGGAAACATCTTCCTGGTATCCACCCCATCAAGTCCCCTCAGGATCTTGCATGTTTCAATAAGACCACCTCACATTTTTCTAAACTCCAATGGGTATAGGCCCAACCTGTCCAACCTTTCTTAAGATAAGCCCATCATCCCACAAATGAGTCAAGTGAACATTCTTTGAACTGTTTCTAAAGCAATTATACACTTTTTCAAAAAATGAGACCAAAACTGTGCACAGTACTCCAGATGTGGTCTCACCAGGACCCTGTACTGGTGCAGTAAAACTCTGTACTTGTATATTTCATTCTCCTTGCAATAAACACCAACATTTAGTTGCCTTCCTTGCTGTACCTGCACACTAAGTTTACGGGCAGAATTTTACGCTCAGTGTGAGGGTGCACGCCCGACATGCTCGAGCGTAAAATAGCGCGCGATGACATTGGGTGAGCGTCCCGACATCATTGCGCACTCGCGCGATATTTCAGTCGGTGGACGCGCATGAGAGTCAGCAGCGCATCCACTGATAATTAAGAGGCCTACTAAGGCCATTAACGTAGCAGTTAATGGCGATTTTTCGCTGCCTGTCCAACGTTACAGTTGGCGGGCAGGCGAATTGGCCAGGCAGCCGTTGCATTTTTGAGGAAACCTCATCCAAGGGTGAGATGAGATTTCCGTGATTAAGTAAAAAAAAAAGATTAAAATATTTTGAAAAGATTTTCATCATCCATATGTTGAGGTGTCTCATTCTGACACGTGGACATTTTTTGCCGATTTTACATTCTGTTTTCATTGATTTTAAATTCGTCAGCTCCCTGAGGCATCTCTCTGCCTTCAGGGAGCTTTCTTTCCATGCTCCCCCATGCCCATGCTGACTTCAGCGCTCGCCCTCCTCCTGCCCCCGCCCTGGCAGCGCTAAGCCTTTCAATGCGCTTTCCACGTTGGCTGGCCGTTCCCCGGCTGCTCCCGGGCCCGACAATCACGGCCGCCCGCCAACCTGAAAATTCTGCCCGATGTGATTCCTGTACCAGGACACTTGGATATCTCTCTATCATAAAGTTCTGCAATCTCTTTCCTTTTAAATAACATACTGTTTTTCTATCCTTCCTGCCAATGTGGACAAGTTCACATTTTCCCACACTATACCCCATCTGCAAAACCTTTGCCCACTCACTTAACCTATCTATTTCCTTTGTAAACTCTTTACCTTCCCTTGACAACTTACTTTCCTATCTATCTTGGTGTCGTCGCAAATTTAGCTACCATACGTTCGGTCACTTTATTCAGCTCATTGAAATGGATTGTAAGTAGCTGAGGCCCCAGCACTGATCCCTGTGGCACTCCACTAATTACAGCATGCCAACCTGAAAAAAACCCATTTATTGCCACCCTCTGCTTCCTCTTAGCTAATCAATTCCATATCCATGCTAATATTTTACCCTCTACACCATGTGCTCTTATGTAATAACTTTTGACGTGGCACCTTAACAGATGCCTTTTGAAGGTCCAAATGCACCACATCTACAGGTCCCCCCTTATCCATCTTGCTTGTTACTTCCTCAAAGAACTCTAATGGATTAGGCACGATTTCCCTTTCATAAAACCATGTTGACTCTGCCTGACCCCATTATGATTTTCTAAGTATCCTGCTATATAATAATAATTAATAATGGATTCTAGTGATTTTTTTCCATGAGAGATGTTAGGTCAACTGGCCTATGGTTTTATACATTCTGTCTCCCTCCTTTCTTGAATAAATGTGTTACATTTGCTATTTTCCAATCCACTGGGACCTTTCCAGAATCTAAAGAATTTTGGAAGATTATAACCAATGCCTATACTGTCTCTGCAGCACTTCTTTTAAGACCCTAGGTAGCAGGCCATCTGGTCTTTTGGACTTGTCAGGCTTTAGGTCTAATAGTTTCTCCAGCACCTTTTCCCTGGTGATGGTAATTGTTTTAAGTTCCTCCCTGCCTTTCACCTCTTGATTTTCAAGTATCTTTGGGAAGTTTTCTACTGTGCAGACAGACACACAATAATTGTTCAACACCTCTGCCGCTTCCTTGTTTTTAATTATAAATTCCAGATTCACTCTGTAGAGAACCAATACTAGTGTTACGATCCCAACTGATGTTACTACTGGGCAAATCAGATCCCTGGGTGGAACCTGGCTTGATAGATCCTAACTTTTATTTTTTGTTTAGAAACATGGAGAGCGGTTACTGAGCACATTTACAGGGGCCTGCTGATGAACTTTTAACAAAAGAATAAAACATTTATTAAACAAGAAAAAATAACTTTATTACACTACTCCTTTACCCACAACTATAATTTTACAGATATATACAGGTTTCAAAATCTTCCAAAACACAAGTTGGACAAATCCAACATATACTCCAATGTTCATGGTAAGTATACAGTCCATGTGAACCAGTAGGTGACCTGTGGTTGGACACGGCATACTCCCAAGATCAAGTGACAGATGCCACCCACAGCAGATGCTATGGATCGCTCATCAGTTCGCCCCAGACAGTCGTCACACTGTGAGCCAACTGGTCTCACGGAAACTCTGTCTTTCACACAGGGTTTCCAATCTCCAATTCCGAAGGACTCACCTTGGAATCTTCTCCCAAACGATGCTTTGTCTCCGATATCTTCAACAAGGATCCACCTCCAGTGTTTTGATCTTCCCTTCCAATGTTCCTCTCCCCTGGACCGCCACGTGCATTTAAGCTTTGCCTTCTATGCACTCTCTCAGCGACTCAGCCATGCCATCTGAATACCACTGCTTCATAGGTCTGCAGTAAGGAGTCACCAAGCTTTTGCTGTCGCCTCGGATCTTCTGGCCTCTTGCAAGCCCGCTTTGCCTCGATTTTGCTCCCCACAGCTTTCTGTCTTTAATTCAGAGCCTTTTTCTCTGCTCCTTACTTCAACTTCACTGACCAGGACCTGTTTATGATTCCTGTTCTTGTTCCTTGACTTAACTGACTTCCTTGGACTTTCTTCTGTCCCTCTCCCTCGTTTCTGGGACTTCCCTCTTTTCTTTTGGGAAATCTGCTCTCTGCAACTCCCACTCTCATGTCCAGCTTCTGTACCTCTCTGTGTAATAGCGTTTTTCTTCTGAGTCATCTGATCTTTTCACTCTGTTTCACTTTTGGGGTCTTTCCGGGCGCAGGGCTAGCTGTCAATCAAAAAAAAAGAGAAAGAACAATCTTCACAGCACAGGGCAGTTTACTGGACTAATGCCAAGAAACCTGACCAACAGCACGTGTGCAGCCATTCTCCGGCTGGCACGCGCGCAGAACCCGAAGATTGTAAAAAAAATAATGATTTGCGCGTGTGCGGCCATTCCAGGGCTGGTGCATGTGTAGAAACCATTGAGGCCTACTGGGAACTGTATTTCATAGTCTCCGAGGGCCCGAACTTTGATTTTAAACGGTGAGCTTTCCTCTTCTTCTGGGGTCTGTAACACCAGCTTTAGTTATGTCTCCTATTTAAACGCTTGTAGAAACTTTTACTATCTGTTTTATTTTACTAGCTAGCTTTCTTTCATAAACTACTTTCTCCCTCGGTTTGTTTTGACATTCTTTGCTGGTTCTTAAAATCTAACCAATGTTCTGACATACCACTAATCTTTGCAGTTTTGTACAGTGTTTCTTACAATTTTGTGCTATCCTTAACTTCCTTAGTTAGCCAAGGAAGATGCATTCTACTCAGCCTTTATTCCTCACTGGGATAAATCTTTGCTAAGAGTTATTAAATATCTCCTTAAAAGTCTGCTGCTGCATCTCTACTGTCCTACCTTTTAAACTAGTCTCCCAGTTCACTTTAACTAGTTCTGTCTTCATACCCTTATAATTAACTTCATTCAGGTTTAATACACTAGTCTTTGCCACACTTCTTCCCTTCAAACTGAAATTCTGTCCTGTTATGCTCACTGTCACCTAGTGACTCTTTTGCCATTAGGTTATTGATTAATCCTGTTTCATTACACATTATCAGGTCTACAATAACCTGCTCTCTGGTTGGCTCTAGAGCATACTGATCTAAGAAATTTTCCTGAAAACATTCTATGAACTCATTTTCCAGGCTACCTTTGCCAATCTGATTCGCCCAATCTACACCCATGATTATTATGTTACCTTTCTTACACGTTCCGTTTATTCCTTTCTGTGTGCTCTGTCCTACAGTGTAATTACTGTTGGGGGGTTTATAAACTACTCTCACAAGTAACCTCTTACCTTTCCTATTTTTTATCTCTACCTAAACTGATTCTACATCATGCCCTGTTGAGCTAAGGTCATCTCTCAATAATGTACTAATGACATCCTTAAGTAAACAGAACCACCCCACCACCTTTTCCTAGCTTCCTGTTTTTTCGAAGTGTCATATCCTTCAATATTCAGGTCCAATAATTGGCCACTTAGGGCCTCAATTAGGGCAAGAGCAGGCTTCCCAAATGAGGCATTATCTGCCCCAGCCTAAAATCACTGTGTAGTCGGGGTGGGCAGGAATCTGGAGAGAATCCCGTTCCTTCAATTTCACACTGCCCCCCTCGCTACCTAAAAATTCACCGGTGGGGGAACGTAAGATTCTGGCCCATGCCTCTGTAATGTCTGTCAGGTCATAAATATTTATTTCTATCTGTCTTAACAATTCGTCCATTTTGCTACAAATGCGGAGCACATTCAGATACAGAGGCTTTAACTCTGTCTTTTATCATTTTTGTAATCTTTGGCTTATCTACTAGTGCACTGTTAAGTTTGTATGCTCTGTCCCTTCATTCATTACCTAAATCGCTACCCTGCTCTATTATCTTGTTGTGTCCCCTTGATTTACCCCATCCCTTGCATGATCTCTTCCCCCAAACTATTTAGTTTAAAGCCCTCTCCATGGCCCTAGTTATTTGATTGTAGCTCGGTCTTCAGCTCATTGATCTGAGCTGAAGCTCCTCGAGCCGCAGACACTTACTGCAGACGTGGCTGCCTTTGAGCCTACATACTGCAGCTGGAATACAGCACCTGCCCTGCTATCCGTATTGTGTGTTAAGTTAATTTTTAAAAATAAATTAATTATCATTGATGAAACCTACTATTAATAAGCTATACAATTGCCAGTAAACCTTATTCCTACCTAATGAAACCTTATAATTGTTAATAAATTACCCTGATTTTGGAAGATAAATCAGAAATGCTCTGTCTCCCCTCATGCTGTTTTATTGTGACTCGCTGCTGTCTCCCCTTGCACTGTTTTATAGTGCCTTGTTGCTTTCTCTCCCCTTGCATTGTTTAATGGTGTCTTGATGTTCCCTTTCTCCCCTTGTGCTGTTTTATGGTGTCTCATTGCTTTCTGTCTCCCCTTGCGCAGTTTAATGGGCCAGAATTTTCATGTCAGTGTGCAGAGTTGGGTCTGGCATGCCGACACGTAAAATGACGCATGGTGATGTCAGGCATGTGTCCTGACATCACTGCGCGTCATTCAGATCTTCCATTCAGTGGATGCACGCTGGATGCGGCTGTGCACCTGCTGAACTGTCAAAGGCCTGTTAAGGCCAATAAAAAAACAATTCAGATAACTAACAGGGCTGCCAGTCCAACCTTAAGGTTGGTGGGCAGGCGAAGAGCCCAAGCAGCCTTTGCATTTTTGAGGAAACCTCATCCACGGGCGGGATTTTATTAAGTTAACAAATAATTTTTTCACATTTCATAAACATATCTCAGCTCATGTGACATGAGGGCACGTGTAAATAATTTTTATGTTTCTTTATTGAAAAATCTGAATATATACTTAATCTCCCTGAGGCACGGAGCTGCCTCAGGGAGATTGCTGTGCTCTTTCGCGGGCATGCACGAAATATTGCAGGCTCCGACTCTCCCTCTTCCCCCTGCCTGCACAGGTAGCGCTGAGCGTTACCGGCTGTGCATCACGCTGAGCAGGTCTTAATTGGCCTACCCATGTAAAATGGCGGTGTGGAGCCAATCGCGGGTGGCGATTGGCTCCACACCTGCCCGCTCCCGACCGGCCCGCCTGACAGGGAGAAAATTCTCCCCATTGTGTCTTGTTGTGCATTCTCCCCTTGCTCTGTTTTATGGTGTCTCTCGGCTCTCTCTTCCCTTACGCTGTATTATGATGTTTTGCTGCTCTCTCTCCCATTGTGCTGTTTTATGGTGCTTCGCTGCTCTCTTTCCCATCGAGCTGTTTAAAAGTGTCTCCACGGCCCCCATCCACCCCTTGTGCTGTTTTATAGTGTCTCGCTGTCCTCTCTCTCTCTCTCTCTCTCTCTCTCTCCTCACGCTGTTTATGGTGTCTTGCTGTTCTCTTTCCTGTGTGCTATCTTATGGTGTCTTGCTCTCTCTCTCCCTTCATGCTCCTTTATGGGTCTCACTACTCTCTCTTCCCTTGTCCTGTTTTATGGTGTCTCGCTGCTCTCTCTCTCCTCATGCTGTTTTACAGTATCTTGCTGCTCTCTCTCCACGCACTGTTTTATGGGTTTCGCTGCTCTCTCCCCCGCCTCGTTCTGTCTTATGGTGTCTCACTGCTCTCTGTCCCTTGTGCTGTTTTGTGGGTCTCACTGGTCTCTCTCCCCTTGCGCTGTTTTATGGAGTCTGGCTGCTCTCTGGTCCTCTCACACTGTTTTATTGTGTCTGGCTGCTCTCGCTCCTCTCATGCTGTTTTATGGTGTCTCGATGGTCTCCCCTCATGCTGTTTTATGGTGTTCTCTCTTCTCACATTGTTTCATGGTGTGTCACTGCTCTCTTTCCCCTTGGTTTATTTATTTATTGGTGCTGCTCTGTCTGTCCTCACACTATTTTATAGTGAATCACTGTTTCCCTTGTGCTGTTTTATGGTGTCTTGCTGTTTCTCTCTTCATGCTCTTATATGGATCTTTCTGCTCTCTCCCCCCGCACTGTTTTACAGGTCTTGCTGCTCTCTCTTCCTTCGCACTTTTTTTTATAACACCTCACTGCTCTCTCTCCCCTTGTGCTGTTTTGTATGCCTATGTCCTTGGTTCTAACTCATTCTTTCATAAGACATCAAAACCCTGGACCCACTTTATTTCCTCAGATATTTCTTTCCCTTAAAGCCTTCTGAAATCCAATCATTGAGTTTTCTAATCACTGACTCTTTTACCTCATCATCTTTATTTTTTTTCAATTGACCCCTGTCTTGGTTTGAAAAGTGTCACGAGAGTATAATAATTCTCAATATTATTGTGGTTTATTGTAAAAGTAGGTTAATGGTGGGGTTTGGATAGTTTGTCTGTGTATGTGTGTGTGTGTGGGATTTAACTGAGTTGGAGACAGCTGCTCTGGAGGCTTTGATTCATCAAAAGAAGCTAGGTTTTAAATGCTAAATGCGTAAACATGGCTGAAGTTTTAGAATGTGAGGTGAGGAGAATTTGCATTTGTAGATAAATCAGGGTAGTTTGAATTTCAAAGAGATGGTGGGATGTTACACCTAGCCAGAGAAGCTAGGCCAAGCAGTGTGTATGTTTTCCCCAAAAGTTACTGATAATATAAATCTTTTCATGGTGCTAATACTATGAGAAAGGTCAAGTTCTAAAGACATATGGGAACAGTGGAATTTGCATTAAAAGGGAGAAACATGTATAAAGGAGAAGAGGCTATGCGCCAGACAGAAAGGCATTGTAAGATCTACCAGAAGTGTGAAAAGCCTCCACTATTTGTGCATTTAGTTGCTGCCTACAGAAACCGAAGCTGGGAAAAGCCACTTTGAATTCTGCTGTCCACGGTATTGTTTTGACTTGCCTGGATCTGTTTAAATCTATTTTCTTACCGTTGCCTTAATGGGGGTGTAACTGGAAGCCAAATTAATTAGGGGTTTTAGGAGTTATTATAGTAATAATTCGTAGACCTATATCTGTGCTTGAAGTCTTTTCTTTTGTTAATAGATGTTTAATTTAGTTTTCTAAAGAAATCTGTGAAGTCTGGGTGGACTTATTACTACTGAATTCAGGGCACGCATTTCAAAATAAATACAAATTGCAAAACCGTTGTGACCGTGTGATCAAATTTCCCTCATGGATTTGAGGCTGGCCTACATTATCTGCTGCGTCTTAACTCAATTGGTGATCAAAAATGTACATGGTATTGGAGATGCTGACTGAATCAGCTCTTTAAAATTTCACAACACATTCTTTCCATTTGAGTGCTGCAATTGCTCTAGATATGATGCCTAATTTCTCAAACCATAATGCAGAGAGGCACCGATATAAGGTTTCTTCTCAATCTGAAGAGATGGCTTAGCATTTGAAGGTGATTGCATAAAATGCAGCTCCATTTTATGGTTTTGTCTGTGAATACAAAGAACATCTGTCTCTTAGTGGGTAAAAGGTGAACCTGGGATGATCTTTACTCATCAGAATCATAGCTAATGGTATCTCAGGTAGGTGATAGTATTGAAGAAAAAAATCTTATGTCCTACAGGTGCTTAATTGGACCTACAATTTTTACTGAGCTGTTACCAGTGTTTTGTTAACAAGAGTTTTTTGTTTTAAAAAATGTAATGTTTAGTCAATGAGATCCACCTGTTCTTGCCAAAAATTATTGTTCACATGGTTGTATCAATTGGGCATGAATCCATATTGGCTCTTTTCCTGTGTTACAAATATGAATGGGCTTTATCTTGTGCTTTTCTGAAAGTGCTGGGTTGTTATGTACTGTACATGTTATGACATGCAAACAAATTGTTGATTTGTCACAAGGAGAGACCATTATTGTTTAGGAAGCATGCAAGTTCTGTAAGATTCCAGTTAATCGAAAATCTCATAACCACAGAAAAGTTTTGACAATATGTACATTCAGAGCATAAATTATTGATGTTGAGTGACTGTTTGCAAAGACCTTTTGTAACTACGTTGAGATTTGTTCGTTGAATGTGAGCTGCTGTCTTGAACCCGCTGCAGTTCATATGGTGTAAGTGCACCCAATGTGTTGTTCGGGAGGGAGTTCCAGAATTTGACCCAGCAACAATGAGGGAATGATGATATAGTTCCAAGTCAGGGTGGTGAGTGACTTGAGGGAAAATTGCAGCTGATGGTGTTCCCATGTGTCTGTTGACCTTGTTTTTCTAAGTGGTAGAGGTCATAGGTTTGTAAGTTGCTGTCGGAGGAACTTTGGTGAGTTGCTGGAGTCCTTCTTGTAATTAGTACACGCTGCTGCCACTATGCACTAATGGTGGAGGGAATGAATGTTTAAGGTGGCGAATGAAATGACGGTCAAGCAGACTGCTTTGTCCTGGATGGTATCAAGTTTCTTGAGTGTTGCTGGAGCTGTTCTCAAATAGACAAGTGGAACATGTTCCATCACGTTCTTGACTTGTGCCTTGTAGATGGTGGACAGGTTTTGGATAGTTAGGAGATGAGTTACTAGTTGCAGAACATGCTCTTGTAGCCAGATTAATTATATGGTTAGTAATGCAGAGGATTTGTCAAACATTTGCAAATTTTTGGCACCTTGGTGAATATTGTGCCAAATGATTTTGTTTGTGATTAGACTGTGTATGTACAGTCTGTGTTAATCTGATTGATCTTGCTGGTATATGGAGATGCCTGAAAAGGAAAAAATAATTGGCGTATTGAATGGCCATTTAATACTTCCTTTTTTAAAGTTGACATGAACTGTATTATATGACTGAAATGATCGATGAAACTGTGTGAAAGTTTTCTATTCATATTTGTTATTAAAGTTAGATGTTTCACAAATGATTGCCGAGAGACCCTAAAGGTGAATTGAGGGCAGGATGGGGATCGTAGATGTGGGTCATCAGAGAGGGCAGGCAGAGGTTTGGATGCAAGGTCGGGTGGGGGGTGGATATCAGCACCCTCCCCTGTTGACAGGTCTCTCAATAGGGTACAAGGTGCCTGATAGAGTTTGCTGGGTGGTCTTTGGTCCTGCTGACAGGTCATCGACCTGAAACATTAACTCTGTTTCTCTCCACAAATGCTGCCTGACCTGCTGAATATTTCCAGCATTTTTGCTTTTATTTCAGATTTCTAGCATCTGCAGTATTTTGCTTTTGTACGAAAGTGACATCCTAGTTAAGAAGAAGGCTAAGGCTACACTTATGGCAGCACTGAGCCATGCCTCTGGTCTTCTCACATCCAGAGTCAGTTTTGCCCCAGAAAAAAGTTATTCCAGAGTTAGTCACCATTGCCACCTGGTACTTACCTCTGTGCCACCATTTCCTCCTGTTGATATACTGATTGTACACATGGGGAATAGCTGTTAGAGGCTGTTTACCCATAGTCGATTCCTTGATTCTCAATCTCACCAACACACAAGCTCTCAGAATCAAATGGTATCAAGCAGAGGAATTCCACCTCAATTCACTTTTGTTGCTAGGTATTGGGTGCCAATCCCCTTATGCAGCTTTCACTTTACTTGTTACATATCTCTTTACAGACCAGTAATGCTCTTGCTGCTATTTGCAGATTTGTTCTCAACCCCCTCCCCTCCGTTTTCAGTAGTTCGCTTTTCAATATCTAAATTTGGCCAACTTGGCAGGAAGGGGAACGAGCTGGGAAATTCAACTTCCTGCTTTTTGAAATTGCCTTGTTAGATCATCTGTGGGGACCATTGACTGGTTGATATGGTGGTAACTGGGAATCGCAGTCATCTGTGGTGATTGAGTGGGTTCCGAAGAGGAACATAATTAGCATCGTTATGGCATTTTACGTTCCCTCATTTGCCCATTCTCCGCAACAAAATTGGGAAGGTTCTGTTCCATTTTGGACTTCCCAGCGTTGAATAGATTCCAAAAAAAAACATAGAATTACAAAAGTGTAATAAGACTTCACTTCATTCAGTGACCGTGCCAAGACACTGGCTTGCCAGAATGAATTTCAAGGATGCCTACTTCCACAAGTCGCCACAGGTGTGTTAGGTCCAAAAATTTATTCTTCTCTGTCCCAGAAACACTTAGAACCATTGCAGCTCATCTCAGGCGGCTGAGCTTGCACAAATAAGAAACATCCTCCCACGCCTTCTTTCCAACCATTCTCTACAAGGTGTGCAGGGCCAATACTTTTTTTGTTTTGTAGATTTTAGGAGGCAGATAAAAGTGTATGGCTACTGTATCTTATCAGGGCCTATAATTCTTCTCAAGAGTCAGCACCATGCATGACGATTACTTGCTGGACAACATTTGTAAAGATGTTTGAGAAAGAGTCGTAAAATGGACATGTTACCTTTCTCTGACTCATTGGCCGGGATTTCCTGTGAAATCAGCAAAGCCTGAAAGCGGGCGGGGAAATCGACGTTTGACCCGCTGACGGCAGTGGGGGCTTTTCACCCTGTATCCTGCGCAACATGGTGGAAAAAATTGAGAGGCACAGGTTTCACGTCGAATCGCTGGTGGGGCGGCCTCTGATTCGACCACCCAACCATGAGCTCAGGCCTTCTGTAATCTGGGTGCCATATTTAAAGGGCACCCCTTCACAGAACTAGCACTCTCTCAGGGATCGAAAGTTGGTGGAAAATCATGGCTTCCAAAGGGAAGAAACATGCTGCCCATAAGTTCAGTGATGGCTCTCTCTAGTGCCTGCTGGATGCAGTGGAAACCCACCACGATGTTCTCTACCCACACTCTGGGCAAAGAACCTCATCCAAGGTGACAAATCCAGCATAGGAGGCGGTGGCAGTGGTGGTGAGTACCAACGCCCTACAATAGAGGACAGCCACCCAGTGCAGGAAGAGGATGAATGATCTCCTCTGTTCCTGCAGGGTAAGTCACCCTTCCCATCACTCTCAACTCTCACAAACCCATCACATATCTACAGGGATCTCACTCACTGCCAGCTCAAGGGACATCACTCTCACCTGCACCTTCATCTCCTGTGCGGATCATGTCCTCATCTCATCCATCGTACCATTCACCATCCACACATGCCAGGCATCCTTCTCGTCTGGCCTGGAAGGCGTTCTGCTTACACGACCTGTCTTCATGCATGACAAGTTGGCTCATAACAAAAGGGAGAAGTCCCACCAGGGCTGGAATGCCCGAACTGAAGGTCCTGACCGACTTTGAGGGTAGAGCCATCCACCTGGCCTCCAAGGATGTGGACTGTTTCTGTGCTGATGGTGAGGTTAGCGGCACTCAACCAAGTGAGAATCCTGCGCTGCAACGTCCATCAGACAACCATACTCTGGGTGATGTCTCCTGTTTCGTAGTCCCCTGCCATGCACTAATTATCTCTACTTTCTTTTGCAGACACATCTGGGCAGCATCCAAGGGCTTCCACGAGCCAGGCCCTCAACTTGAGCCCCGATGATTCTGGGAGGTGAATCTGATGACACTCTAATTGAAGACCCACCACAGCACTCACCCACACCCTTCACCAGTGCAGAGACACACCTCGGTGGAACGTAGTTCTAGAGTAGCCTCAGGGTCACAATTTGGTGAGCACAGCGTACAGTCTGATCCACAACAGGGACATCCCAAGATGCCGACGGTCTGGAGGGCAGCTGGAGGCCAGGAATCTGCTGAGTCCGAGTTAGGTGACCAGCCTGTGACTCGGTTCTACCTCAGTTGCTGCAGCTGCAAAGACAAACTTGGGAACATTGGGAAGGGACGTCTGCTGCACTCCTCAGATTGCATGATGGAGGAGCCTGTCTGTCTTCAGCCTGAGGAGCAGATAGCACCGGCATGCCATCGCATTGAGGTTAACAGTGGTAGGATGGCAGCCGCCATGAAGACCTTGGCCCAGGACATTGGTCCTGCACTGCTGCATGAGCTGTACTCCATCTCTGAGGCACTTGCTGGCATCCATCAGTGTCAATGCGAGAAGGGGTGCGGGGCATCTTGCTCTTACTCCAGTTGCCCCTGCTCCTCAAGGAGTCAGCCAGGGGCCCTCGGGCACCCATAGGGAGGAGGACTGGGAGGAGGACTAGCAGCTCGACGCCCCAGGGCCACCCACCCAGATGACTCCGGGAGTGACCAGCAGATCCAAATCCCCTCTTCCTGTGACCCCATCAGCTGCAACTCCGCAGGACGAGGCGGTTGTAACTGCCACACAGCCGGACCCTGAAAGCAGGCCAGGGCCCTCTAAGCCTCAGCCCTCCAGAGGACACCAGCCAAGGTCATCACAGACAACAGGGCGTAGCAGTCAGCAGGCCACCTCTGGATGTTGGGGCAGCACCAAGATGTAGCAGCAGGGTTAGAAAGGTTAAGAAGATATAGTTGCACAACGTGAGCGCTGGTGCTAATCACTTGTACAGAATGTTGACAATTGGAAATACACTCCCAATCATGTCTCCTTGCCAATGGCTTCTTGTTATGATGAGCCTTGTTTGTGGAAATCAGATGTAAAACCTTGTTCCTGCACAAACTGAAGGCAAGTGTCACAGTCCAGGACCTCTCCTCGGTGCAGTGTGTAACCTTCTGACCACAGTGATTGTCCCATTTCAAAGTCACGCTCCAGAACAGTGATGCCTGCACCTTGATGTGGATAGCATTTGCTGCAAGGATCTTGTACCCAAGCATTGCAGTGTTCCGTGATATTCTTTGTGTGCTCTCAGCACCTTTGAGGCGGGCCTGCCCCCCTGTCATGATGCGGCAGATGATGTGTGCCAGGTGGATCAAATCCGTGAAGGAAATTTGATTCCGCTATCACAACGGTTTTGCAATTTGTATTTATTTCGAGATGCGTGCCTGAATTCAGAAGCAATAAGTGCATCCAGACTTCAGAGATTTAAAAAAAAAACTAAATTGAACATTTATTAACAAAAGAAAAGATCTCAAGCACATACATAGATCTACAAATTACTACTATAATAACTCCTAAAACCCCTAATTAATCTGGCTTGCAGTTACACCCCCATTAGGGCAACAGTAAAAATAAACAGATTTTAAACAGATCCAGGCAAGTCAACACAATACCCTGGACAGTGGAATTCAAAGTGGTTTTTCCCAGCTTTGGTTTCTGTAGACAACAAGCTTAATACACAAATACTGGAGGCTTCCCACACTTCTGGTAGATCTTACAATGCCTTCCCTGATGCACAGCCTCATGTTCCTTTATACATGTTTCTCCCTTTTAATGTAAATCCATTGTTCCCATATGTCTATGGAACTTTACCTTTCTCATAATATAAATCTTTTCATGGTGCTAATATTGTCAGTAACCTTTGGGAAAAATAAACACACTGCTTGGCCTAGCTTCTCTGGCTAGGTGTAAATGTCCTACCATCTCTTTGAAATTCAAACTGCCCTGATTTATTTAAAAATGCAAATTCTCCTCACCTTACATTCTAAGACTTCAGGCATGTGTACGTATTTAGCATTTCAAACCTAGCTTCTTTTGATGAATCAAATCCTCCAGACCAGCTGTCACCAATTCAAAAACACACACACACACACACACACACAGAAACTATCCAAACCCACTATTAACCTACTTTTACAATAAATCACAATAATATTATGAGAATGATTACACTTTCATGACATTCCCTCCACCATCCAGTCAGCATACCTGACCGGTGAAGGTGTGGTGCTGAAGGGAACAAGTGACGATGCCTGCCAAAGGATTAAGTACTCTAAAGTCCATGTGCCCACTGTATCTCAGCTCCCTCTCCATGATATGAGCCTCTTCACAGAGCATAAGTACACTGCCATTGCCAGACAGGTGTCAGACCTTCCCAGCTGCAATATGATGATCTCAGGAGTGTCCTCGCTGCATGTCATCATCTTCCTAGTGAAATCTTGTGGCAATGCCTGCCTTGACTAACCAGTGCAATGGCCTCTTCACCTGGATCCTCACCCTCCAGGACCTCATCACCCTCATCCCCTTCTGCTTCCTCCTCATCGTAGGAGACACGCAGCTCAGCCATCTTCTCATCGTCCAGGTCCTCCCCACTTTGTGTAGCATGCAGCAAGCCACAATGATGCATGACACCCTCTGGGGAGTGAACTGGAATGTTCCTCCAGATCTATCGAGGCACCGGGACCTCATTTTCAGGATTCCAATGGTGTGCTCCACCAAAATCCGGATTGCGACATGAAGCTCATTATACCTTCTGTCAGCAGAAGTCTTGAGGCCACTGCATGGGCATCATCAGCCATGTCCTTTGTGGGTAGTCCGTGTACCCCAGGAGCCAACCCTGCAGCCTGTGTGGACCCTCGAAGATATCAGGGATCTGAGACCTGCTGAGGCTGTACAAGCCTTGGATGCTTCTGGGGTATCTTGCACATACCTGCATGATCCATTTGTTATGGTCGTAGACCAGCTGAACATTGAGGGAATGGAAGTCTTTGTGGTTGACATACTGTACTGCTTGGTGCCAGAGAGATTTTAGAGCCACGTGAGTGCAGTCAAAGGCACCCTGCACCTGTGGGGGACCAGAAATCTCAGCAAATCCCAGCGCTCTTGCTTCCTGGCTTGCCTGAACTCTCATCTCTGCCAAAGTTGACAAAATTGTGTGCCTTAGCACAAATGGTGTCCATGACCTCCTGGATGCATTTGTAGGTGGAGGCTTGCGTGATCCTGCACGTGTCCCCGCTGGAGCCCTGGAAAGAGCCACTGTCATAGAAATTGAGCGCGGTGGATATTTTCCTTGCCATTGGAAGTGGATGCCCTCCAAGTCCCTGTGGTGCTAAATCCTGCCGGAAGTGGCATATGTGAGTGACCAACTCCCTTGACATGTGCAGGTGTTGGCGACACTGGCTCTCATCTGTAGGTAGCGCTTGCGCCGTTTATGGACCCTGGATCTAGTGAGGCACCTTGGAATGACAGCTATTTAGGGATCATCGTCTGCGTGCGGAGGACTCCCTGCTGCCATGGTCTTGAGGGTTCTGCTCCTCCCTTTGCAGAGCCAGGCACTTCTGTCGCATTCTTCTCCTTCTCTTCCTGCCTATAAACAATGATGCACACAGTGAAACCACCAGGCTCCATCTTCCTGATGGTCTCCTCACTGCAGTACCAAAGAGAGAGATGTGAGGGTCAGCATTTGTTTCCTAAGGGCCACTCTCGGTCAAGTCATTGCCTGGGGGTCCTGGCCACCAAATGGATGCCCAGTGTTTAGTGCGTATGAAGGTTCACTACACCCCCACCCCACACCACATGACTGGGTGATGACAGCTTCGGCTGCTCAGCTGCATCCTGAACTCTCTTCTCAGGCGTCAGCACTATCCTAACCTGCACTCCGAGGCTGCGCGATTTCGTTGGACCATGAGGGTGAATGTTCAGTGCCTACATAACAATAGTGCTAGGGGTTCAGAGCGCTACCCTCATTGCGTGTTCCATGCCCATTTCTCCCAAGGGGATCCAGTTGATTTTGAAGTCTGCCCCCGAGATGTTCAAACTAGAGGAGCAATCATTGGCACTCTCAGAAATTAGTGTTGTTTGAGTGGGCATAATTGCTTCACTGTTCTGACTCCAAGCATGTCAACTGAGCTGATGCTAACTGGTCTCAGCTGTGGCAGAGTCCACAATTTGAACTGTTTCTCCATTTGTGTGGCTGCATTCTTTCCTCCCATCCCCCCTGCATGTGTTTGTGTGCAACCTTCCACACTCTTTGCACACACTGGAGCCCTTGCCCTGAGGCCCTTCTCCTAATATCTGTGCTGTTTCTCCCCACTGGAGCCTTGTCCCAGCACCACATTAAAAGCCAGCCATAAAGAAGCTGCCATGGAGACTTGCCTGTGAAACCACCCCCCCCAACTCACGAGCGCTGTGCTGGGTTGTCTGAACTTGCCTCCAAGTTCCCCACAAAGTTCAGATTGCCAGCTGCCAGTCTTTTAAAAGCAGTTGTAAATCACGCTGTTCTCCATTCACACCAGTATGGCATTTAAATTTGACATTGGGGGTGGGGTGACTGGTGTGTGGCCACAATAATGAGATGCAAATGCATGCTAATGACGTTCACAACATTTGGCAGTGGGAAACACAGCCTGCCATTGGGAGAGAGGACAATCGCTTCCTGTTTATACGTCACCAGGAAACGCACCGAGGGCCTTCTCGCGATATTTTGCAATCTCGCAACTGAACACGCCCGTCCCAATCGGGTGAGGAAAATCCCAGCCATTGAAGTTTCTGCTAGAATACTGGGAACAATAGAGAATACAGGCTTATCTATTTCGCAAGTCTGCATGGAAACTGAACTCCCCCGGGCTCTATAACCATACAAGACAAACATTAGATGCCATTGCCCAACATATATTATTCCACTCCAGCAGTTTATAGAATCATTAAAGTAAGGGGGACCCTACAAGTTAGTTACCAAGAGTTCAAAAGTTCATTCTATTACATTGTAAGAAAAAGATTACTAAAGTCATTTGAAAGCCCTTTCCTGGCTAAGTCCTTGAAGAAACTATATTTTTGGTATCAATCTGAAGATTAATATTGATTTTGCAATATCATCCATGATTTGAACAAACTAGTAAGCAAGCATATTTCAAAAAAACACTTTGTAAGAAAGCAATTTTTGCTTTGGTTAGGTTTGGTAGTATTTTCAATTTTCACTATTTTAGAAATAAGGTGGGCCTTTTTATTAAATATTCCAAACTAGGGTGTCTAGACATTAACATGCAACTACATCTGTCTGTTAGGTCATTAAAGCAGAGATCCTGTAGAAAAGTTTAAAAACCATTACATTATATAAGTTACAGATCATATGAAACAAGCGTAAACTAGATTAATGGAATTTTGTTTAATATTTACGTAAGGTTCAGATTGGAAAATAATTTGTCTGGACTTGTTTGTGATTTGAAATACATTATACAGCATACATTGCATTTTTTTCGTTGATCACCACAGTATTATCTTCAAAAACTAGTCTTGTAAGTTAGCTAACATGCCTTCCTGATTATATACCTGTGTCCTTTCTCAAACGATTTCTCCAGGTGTTCTTTGCCCCGTTTCTCTAAAGATGTTTTTCAAGTGGTATATGATTTCGTTAAAATATTTTTACGTGCTAGTTTGTTCAAATCTTGGATGATTATTGCAAAAGCAATATTCATCTTTGGTTTGATGCTGGAAATACATTTTCTTCAAGGATTTAACCAGATAAAGGACTTCAGATGATTTGGTTGTCTTTTTTTTTTCTTGCATTCCACAATATAGTAAAATGAATTTTTTGAACTTTGATTTCTATCCAGTAGGGTGTCCTTTACTTACTTTACAAAATGCTGGGCCTGTCTGTACTTTGTGATATTTCTCTTGATCTGCTTGTTAAATAAAACTGGAACTATGTTAATTCTCCGCCACCTCCCTTGAATTCTAACAATGACAGTAAATACTTTGCTAATATATAATTCCTATTTCCTTTAAGTTGAGTGGACATATGTGGCTGTATTTAATGGAGGCAACTGGGGTCTTGCCCAATAAGTTGACAAGAGCCTTTATTTCTTCTTTTTGAGAAGGCCCGCTGAATTAAGTGCCAATCAGGCAATTGGCTGGGCAGCAGTGGGCCTTCCCTGGGATGGAGGACCCCGAGGTGGAAGTCCCTCCTGCCAGTTGGCTGGCAGTTCTTAATTGCCTATCAGCTCCACATGGGAGGCAGTGGCTGCTGCTGGTACTATAGCCACCTGAGGCCTAGGATCGTCGAGGAACCCAGGCACAGGTGAGTGATAGTGGAAGCGGGCGTCGTAGAGTGGGGGTCGCGAGGGAGAGGTTTGGAAGCAAGGGCAGGGATGTGGCTCTCAGCAGGCCCTCCTCCCATTCCTGGTGCTGCGTCCCTTGATCAGGCACTGAGTGTCTTCACATGCGTCTCTCCCCCCTGCCTGTCCCACTGCCCGGAAGCCCGCAAAGAACCCTAGCAGAATTTGGTTTTTGGGCTCCCTGCATGGCTTCTTCCCCCACCTCCCACTGGGTGAATGCCAGCAATGCAGCCTGTGACTCTTGAGTGGGCATTAATTGCCTGTTTAAGAGCCTCAGTTGGTGGTGGGGCAGGAAGGCTGTCCATGAGCCTTCCCGTCATGGACTTAATTGCAGTAGAGGCAGGAAGGCAACAAGGTCTCCAATTGCCACCATCCCGCCCAATTAAATTCAACCCCGCCAGCAAACTCGCCAAGGGGGAGGGTATTGAATTCCACCCATATTGTCTCCACCTGGTGTTTTGACTGCTTTAAGAGAATCTGTTTTTTCCTTAACCATTTTCATTGTTTTCTGCATAATACCCAACTCCTCTTCCACTATTGTCCTTTGAAATCTGATTCACACAAATCCCTGATTTGCTACTCCGTAGGGATAACCCAGTTCAGTGTATGATATTTCTTATATGTCTTAATTCTCGGATTTCAGCTTCCAACATAGTTTTATATTGAGTAATGCTGCCTTCTATCCTTGTGAAATGATTTACTGTGACTTTTTCTTTTTCTACAGTGTAGCAGTGGTTTTGTTATTTTGGTTCTTCTTTAAAAATTTGAATTTAGAATTTTTACAACCTTCCTCCTTGCCAGGCTGTTGAATTGGCACACCTAGCAAGAGAACTGAAATGGACCCTTCTATCCCTAGACTAGGATGAATAGGAGTCAAACAAAGCTTGGCTCACACCTGCATTCAAGTGACCCTTGCTGGAAAGTTTAATTTAGGACAGTCAGCTGGATGTGATCTGCCCACAGCCAAAAGATGTGCTGACATTAATTTGCATACATTGCCCGAATATCCTTGTTCGACTTATTGTTACCATCAGTGCTGTCATCCTCCAGTATGCGTCGCCACCTTCACAAAAAGAGATGACAAAAAGATTGTTTTAAAAAACCTTGAGCCTTTTGTCATTTAAAATTCAATGTTTATGTAATTGACTTAAATCAGCCACAAGACGAGTTAAGGTGAAATCTCCTTTCCTTGCAACGTACTGAAAATTCTAATTATCTTCCCTTAAAGACATCTGGGAGCTTGTGCCAAAATTGGGAGAGCTGACTCACAGACTAGTCAAGCAACAGCCTGACATAGTCATACTCACGGAATCATACCTTACAGATCATGTCTCAGGCACCACCATCACCACCCCTGTGTATGTCCTGTCCCACCAGCAGGACAGACCCAGCAGAGGTGGCAGCACAGTGGTATACAGTTGAGAGGGAGTTGCCCTGGGAGTCCTTAACATTGACTCCGGACCCCATGAAGTCTCATGGCATCGGATCAAACATGGGCAAGGAATCCTCCTGCTGATTACCACATACCGCCCTCCCCCTCAGTTAATGAATCGGTACTCTTCTGTGTTGAACACCATTTGGAGGAAGTACTGAGGGTGACAAGGGTGCAGAATGAACATCACCAAGAGTGGCTCGGAAGCCCCAACTCAGATCGAGCTGGCTGAGTCCTAAAGGACATAGCTGATAGATTGGGTATGTGGCAGGTGGCGAGGGAAAAGCATACTTGACCTCGTCTTCACCAACCTGCCTGCTGCAGATGCATCTCTCCATGACAGTATCCATAGGAGTGACCACCACACAGTTGTTGTGGAGATGAAGTCCCGTCTTCACATTGAGGATACCCTCCATCGTGTTGTGTGGCACTATGACCTTACTAAATGGGATAAATTTCAAACAGATCCAGCAACTCAAGACTGGGCATCCATGTGCCGTGAAGCATCAGTAGCAGCAGAATTGTATGCAACCACAATCTGTAACCTCATGGCCTGAAATATCCCTCAATCTACCATTACCACCAAGCCAGGGTATCAACTCTGGTTCACTGAAGAGTGCAGTAGGGCATGTTAGGAGCAGCACCAAACATACCTAAAAATGAGGTGTTAACCTGGTGAAGCTATGACACAGGACTACTTGCATGCTAAGCAGCATAAGCAGCAAGTGATAGCCAGAGCTAAGCGATTCCACAACCAACGGATCAGATCTAAGTTCTGCAGTCCTGCCACATCCAGTCGTGAATGGTGGTGGACAATTAAACAACTCACTGGAGGAGGAGGCTCCACAAATATCCCCATCCTCAATGATGGGGGAGCCCAGCACATCAGTCCAAAAGATAAGGCTGAAACATTCGTAACAATCCTTAGCTAGAAGTGCCATGTGGATGATCCTTCTCGGTCTCCTCCGGAGGTCCCCAGCATCACGGATTCCAGTCTTCAGCCAATTCGATTCATTCCATATGATATCAAGAAACGGTTGAAGGTACTGGATACTGCATAGGCTATGGTCCCTGAAAATATTCCGGCAATAGTACTGAAGACTTGTGCTCCAGAACTTGCCACATCTCTAGCCAAGTTGTTTCAGTACAGCTACAACACTGGCATCTACCCGGCAATGTGGAAAATTGCCCAGTATGTCCTGTACACAAAAAGCAGGACAAATCCAACCCAACCTATTACTGCCCATCAATTTACTCTTGATCATCAGTAAAATGATGGAAAAGGTCATCACCAATGCTATCAGGCAGCACTTGCTTAGCAATAACCCGCTCACTGACTCTCAGTTTGTGTTCCGCCAGGGTCACTCAGCTTCTGACCTCATTACACCCTTGGTTCAAACATGGACAAAAGAGCTGAACTCCAAAGGTGAGGTGAGAGTGACTGCCCTTGACATCAAGGCAGCTTTTGACCACATGTGGCATCAAGGAATCCTAGCATAACTGGAGTCAAATGGAATCTGGGGAAAACTCTCCACTGGTTGGAATCATACCTAGCACAAAGGAAGATGGTTGTGGTTGTTGGAGGTCAAACAGCTCAGTTCCATGACATCACTGCAGGAGTTCCTCAGGGTAGTGCCCCAGACCCAGCCATCTTCAGCTGCTTCATCAATGACCTTCCTTTCATCGTAAGGTCAGAAGTGGCGATGTGCAATCATCAGTGAACAATGTTCAGCACCATTCATGACTCCTCAGATATTGAAGCAGCCCATGTCCAAATGCAGCATGACCTGGACAATATCCAGTCTTGGGCTGATGAGTGGCAAGTAATATTTGTGCCACACAAGTGCCAGGTAATGATCATCTCCAACAAAGAGAATCTAACCATTACCCCATGACATTCAATGGCATTACCATCACTGAATCCTCCACTATCAACACCCTGGGGTTCACCATTAACCAGAAACTGAACTAGACTAGCCATATAAATACTATGGCTACAAGAGCAGGTCAGAGGGTATGAATCATACGACGAGTAACTTGCCTCCTGACTCCTCAAAGCCTGTCCACCATCTACAAGGCACAAGTCAGGAGTGTGGTGGAATACTCTCCACTTTCCTGGATGAGTGCAGCTCCAGCAACACTCAAGCTTGTCACCATCCAGGACAAAACAGCCTGCTTGATTGGCACCCCAGTCCCAAACATTCACTTCCTCCACCACCGACCCACCATGGAAGTAGTGTGTAACACCTACAAGATGCACTGCAGAAACTCACCCAAGGCTCCTTAGGCAGCACCATTGAAAACCCACGGCCACTACCATCCAGGACAAGGTCAGCAGATACATGGGAACACCACCTCCTGGAAGTTCCCCTCCAAGCCATTCACCATCATGAGTTGGAAATATATAACCATTCCTTCATTGTTGTTGTGTCAAAATCCTGGAACTCCCTCCCTAACAGCACTGTGGGTGTACCTACACCATGTGGAATGCAGCGGTTCAAGGCGGCAGCTCACCACCACCTTCTCAAGGGCAATTAGGGATGGGCAATAAATGCTGGCCTAGGCAGAGACGCCCACATCCTGTAAATGAATTAACAAAAACTTAAACAAACTTCCTACATGAATGCACAGAAATATGACAAACTGGAAAAGCAGTATTCTTCGTTGGTGGGCTGTTTACAGAAAATAACCAGATGAATATCCTGGTTGATTCAGATGTTCAGTATAAGCAATGTTCCATAGACCAGCACGACATGCAGCTTGTTTGTCATGGTGTTTTGATGATGAACATCTGTCCTGTAAAATGTTTTACCCTTGTAAGCTAATGCAACAGTGCATCCTCTGAAACTTCCCATCCCTAACGGATTTGATTTGCTGCATGACCATCATCTTATGCAGATGGAAGGATGCCGACAATGTAAGTTAATGATAACTTCAATTTTCTTTCTCTCTCTTCCAATTAACCAGTACAAAGGCAGGCTAAACAGATGTAAATTACAAAATACCTGTATGTCTGTTGGTCACTTTTTTGTAAGAATTTTTTGCAGAGAATTAGAAATTATAGCACAGGAGGAATCTATGGGCTGTATTTTCGTGGAATCGGGTCACCCCTAGAGGCCTTTAAAAATGGCAGGTGGGATGCGGATGCAGAAATCTCACCTTCATTTCTGGCAGGTCCCATTTTTGCCCCAGTGGAGAAGGGGGATGGGCGTGGATCACATAGGCAGGAAACCCAAACTCAGCAGAGCTATTTCAAATTAATGCTGTGTTTGAGCAAACCCCTTTACGCTGTTTGAAGGGCCTTAGCCTGCAAGATGAGAGTCATAAATTGATGAAGCACACATGAATATTCTTGACGAGTGGAAACGGTCTGTTTAAGTGTCATGATCTCAAATTATTTAAATCCCCAGGTCTTTTAATCATGAAAAAAAGGCCATGGCTGTCATGTACAGAAAAAAAGCAGACACAATGCTGGAATGCATTGATTTATATGAAATCTGATGTAGCTTAGAAAAAAAAAATTACCATCTGTTCCTTCAGTTTCAATAGACAGCATTGTTGACATTTCCCAAGGGCTCTTATTACAGCAAACCATATTATGAATGCTTGACTGAGTTTCAAAAGCTCAAAAAGCACAACTCAATGGGAGAGGCTGGATTCATATTTGATTGACGTGGCATGAGGGTACAAGGTGATATGGCCCCTGAGCTCTGCCCGTAGTGGATACAGGGTGAGTGGCTTTGGAGGTGGCATAGTATGAGGTGGTGTGAGGATATGAGGTGACATGGAGGAGGCATGGGACAGTGTGAGGTGGCATGGGAATAAGTGGGTGAGGGCTAGAGGGTCTAAGAATCTTTTATAAAACTGTGCCGAAATCTCAGAGAACTGAGATGGTACACTAACCAGCCCGCCTCAGCACTCGCCCGCCTCTGGCTGCCTCTGAATTGCCTGTGGAGCAGGCTAGTCTCGATCAGGCCCTACCCCGGAGCAAAGACAGGTCTGCCGAGTCAGGAAATTTCCTGACTTGAGCTTTCCGCCTCCATAGCGAAAATCCATCCCCACATGTGTGTACGAGTGTTAGTTCTTCAAATGACACCATCTACACTAAGCCTATTTCTGTAATCTTTGTATTCTACTTTTCAAATACTTATCCAATTACTTTTTAATAATGTAGTTCTTCCTCAATAGCTAGTTGTGGTAAAGCATTTCATGTTATAACAGCTCTTTACATGCAAACCTTTCTTCTAATTTCTCCCTTTGTTGTCCTTGTGGTAATCATGGAACTGTGTGTTTTGTTACCCAATTCTCAACCAGTGGAAAGTATTTTAATGATTTATACTCTCAGGCTCTGTCATAATCGTTAATGTTTTAAATGTCTCTCCTGACCATCTCTGTTCCCGTGGCTATCGCCCTATCCCATGAATATGCATCTTTACATTGAACTGCATCTGCTGCTTATCTGCCACTCAACAAACCACTCTATGCCCTTTTGGAAGTCTCCTGCATTCTTTCTTTGCCATTCCCTTATTTCAAAGTTACTACGCTTTTTTTTCCGAGCAACCTTCAGAGATTCATGTCACACATCCACCTTTTCCAACAAACTGTATTTTTGCATAGAATTAAAGGATTTTATTTTGTGGGTAATATATTGCATAAGACCTCTCATCTGCCCCAATCTTTTGACAAAAAAATGCTTCCCCCCCCCAAAAATCTCATTTTACCCATTACCATGAAACCTTTTGTCATTTAATCTCTCCTGCCCTATTACCAACCTTTCCTTTTGTTCTTCCTCTTTCCTCACCCCCTTTCACTTGCTCAAAACCTATTACCTTTCTATCTTTCCTCAATTCTGAAGGGTCTTTATCAACCTGAAATGCTAACTGTTTCTCTCCACAGATGCTGCATGACCTGCTGTGTATTTCCAGCAACTTCTGTTTTATTTCAGATATCCAACATCTGCAGTATTTTAAAAGCAACAACTGCAGATGCTGGGAATCCAAAACAAAAACAAAAATACCTGGAAAAACTCAGCAGGTCTGACAGCATCTGCGGAGAGGAACACAGTTAATGTTTCGAGTCCGTATGACTCTTCAACAGAACTAAGGAAAAATAGAAGAGGTGAAATATAAGCTTGTTTAAGGGGGGGGTGGGACAGGTACAGTTGGATAGAGGGCCAGTGATAGGTGGAGATAACCAAAAGATGTCATAGACAAAAGGACAAAGAGGTGTTGAAGGTGGTGATATTATCTAAGGAATGTGATAATAGGTGACATTAAGGGTAGAAAGCAGGACGAGCAAGGTACAGATAGCCCTAGTGGGGGTGGAGTGGGGGGAAGGGATCGAAATAGGCTAAAAGATAGAGATAAAACAATGGAGTGAAATACATTTTAAAATAATGGAAATAGGTGGGAAAAGAAAAATCTATATAAATTATTGGAAAAAAGAGGGATCGGAAAGGGTTTGGGGATGGAAGAGAGAGTTCATGATCTAAAATTGTTGAACTCAATATTCAGTCCGGAAGGCTGTAAAGTGCCTAGTCGGAAGATGAGGTGCTGTTCCCCCAGTTTGCGTTGAGCTTCACTGGAACAATGCAGCAGGCCAAGGACGGACATGTGGGCATGAGAGCAGGGTGGAGTGTTGAAATGGCAAGCGACAGGGAGGTCTGGGTCATGCTTGCGGACAGACCGAAGGTGTTCTGCAAAGCGGTCACCCAGTCTGCATTTGGTCTCTCCAATGTAGAGGAAACCGCATTGGGAGCAGCGAATGCAATAGACTAAATTGAGGGAAGTGCAAGTGAAAAGCTGCTTCACTTGAAAGGATTGTTTGGGCCCTTGGACTGTGAGGAGAGGGGAAGTAAAGGGGCAGGTGTTGCACCTTCTGTGGTTGCATGGGAAGGTGCCGTGAGAGGGGGTTGAGGTGTAGGGGGTGATGGAAGAGTGGACCAGGGTGTCTCGGAGGGAACGATCCCTGCAGAATTCCACCAGAGTGGGGTGAAGGGAAGATGTGTTTGGTGGTGGCATCATGCTGGAGTTGGCGGAAATGACGGAGGATGGTCCTTCACTGAGTATCTGCAGTATTTTCTTTTGTATCTTCTCATGTCACTGTACTCTGTGTTTTATTCATCAGTTTTAGTACACCTCCATTTGCTTTAGTACACCTCCATTTGCTGATTTAGTTCATTTCCACTGCTTAAGATATCAGTTGCATTCTAGAGAGATGGCAGCATAATTTAATATCATTATTTCTTTCCAAAGGCTTGAAAACAATTTCAGTCTTTACTGCACAAAGTGAAAATGACCCAGACACTCATGTTGAATCATAGAAATTTATAACACAGAAGGAAATCATTCGATCCATCTTGTCTATGCCAGTTGAGAAAGAACTTTCTAGCCTAATCCCACATTACAGCTCTTGGTCCATAGCCCTGTAGGGTACAAAACTTTTTAAGTGTAAGTCCAAGCATTTCATAAGTATGATTAGGGTTTCTGCTTCTACCACCCTTCCACCCTTTCAAGCAGTGAGTTCCAGAAATCCACCACCCTCTGGGTGTAAACATTTCTTCAAGTTCTCTTTAATCCTCTATCTACTTATTGACCTCCTCTGCTAAGGCAAATAATTCCTTCCTATCCATTCTATCTAATTTTGTACACCACAATTAAATCACCTCTCATCCTCCTCTGTTCTAAAGGATAAATCCCCAGCCTACCTAAACTTTGCTCATGGCTAAAATTCTTTAGTTATTCCACATCATCTTTAGGTACTCCTACAGTATTTGCTCTCTAAAAACATGCAATATGATTGTTAAACATCTCAACTATTCTCTCACTCTCAAATAAATTTCTAAGTGCTTCTACCTCTTCTAATATGCTGATAAGAATCTTTGCTATTTCTGTTGACTGCCATTATATTCATACTCCATCTCATCATTCCTAATTTTTTTTCTTTCCTTCCATACATTTTGACCCGTAGTTTGCAGGAATAACATTGAGGCAACCAGCGCACACTGTTATTATGGATTAAATCAGACAGCAACTTCTGGCATCTGCATGTGCACAATAAAACACAGAAATCGGAAGTTGCTGTCCCAGTTTCTTGCTCCCTGACACGCTTTGTTACACCGGTACCTCTCCGAAGACTCAGCATTGAAATGCACAATATGAAGTTGTGATGCTTACCCGCCTACTAAAAATGGCCAAAAAAAAATTGGGCATGTTCACTCAAATATAAGTGAATTTTAACAGTGTGGTTAAGTCTTTATTACTGCCAAACAGTTTCTCTGGCATTGAAAATTAACTTCTACAAATGTAGATTCTCATTCCTTCAGATTTTAATCATTGCTAAAACATTTGTACTTTTTATCTCTCTTAATCTCAACTTTGATTTCCTTTTTATACATCATTTTACATTGAATTAAATATTGAGATGCTGCATGCCTCAATAAAGATTCTTCAGTCTGATTGGTTGGTGGGATACATTGTAGCTTGCCCCTTCACACAGGTCCCAGATCCTCTGTCTAATACGATGTGCTGTATCAAACACTTAATGACCATAAGTTGTCACTCGAAAGCCCTCAAAGAGTCTGTGAGCAGCTGTAAAAGAAATGAATGATGAGCGCAGTTTTTCATCACTGACCACAAAATCCAGGCCGATATATTAATGTTCCTCATTTTGTTATGCATTATACTCGCGATATTTATCACAGCATAAGTTTCATCAGAACTTATCCTTAACACAAGCACTTGAAGCTCCTGCAACCATATCTAGGTGTCAAGATTGGCTTTCCTTATGCTTTTCACATTACTCTTTTACTACCTTGATTATTTTGGATTTCATTGCCTAGGATAAGGTGGGATTAAATCTCTAACATAAATCTTAGTAACATTTTCCATATACTGTCACTATCAAACCACTAGCCTGTTTTTAGCTTATTATGAAAACTACGCTGCCAGTCTTCTTTCAATTCACGTGTAGAAGCTAGAGCAATTCTGGGAAAAGTGGATACAATTAATTGATGTGGAGAAGTGGTCAATTGCTCAGTTGATGTGGTGCAATTGAAGTACACAATTAGTAATGTTTTTACTGTAGCACGATAACTACCAAAATGTATTTTAAAAAGTCAATTGGTTATCTCATATGCTTTTAATTGAGACCTAAGAATATATGCTGTTGAGTTACTTAACATGGCAATTATAAACTAAAATGAAGTGACCTCAAAAGTCATCATTGTACTTGGTTCGTAAATAGCATGCAATCACTGTGACCATGCAGGATGAAGTATGGAGCGTTTTCCTACCAAATGATTGACTGTAAATGATTGTGTATATATGCAAGCTGGCATTGTGACAGATAATTTAGCATCAGGGTTATATCCCAGTTAGCTTGCCTCTGAAGGAGTGAATGTACTTGATTTTTGGAAGGCATACTTGGAATCATTTTGAAAAAAACTAATATGATTAATGAATGTGGATTTTGGAGCAGGAGCACATGCCTTACTAATTATTGGACCTTTTCCAAGGTTGTGATCAGATTAGCAGCTGGCAGTGGGACAGCAGGAGGTTACCCTCTGGATCAAAATCTAGTTAAAACCTTTGTTAACAACAAGAGTGGAAAGTAGCTTGCCATCTTTGTTCCAAAGCAGGTTTGACACTGATCATCCATGGTTGTCACCTGACCCTTCAAAAATTAAAATAAATAATCTTATGAATAAAATTAATTCTGCTTCTCTCCTGATGGCCCAGTGGCTGAATTCAGTGAGCAACATGCTGGAAAGGACCATGGCTAAAGCCAAGTTATGTGACATGTACTGCCTCAATGGTAGGAACTCTACATTTGACTTCATTAACCCTGGGTTAGGTAAGTGGAAAGTGACTGTTGCTGCAAGTGAAGATAGACCAGCGTCAGCTATGACAGTACTTGGATAAATAATCATTGTTTTGACCTGTAACAGAATTGTTTGTCTTTTTTCATAGCTCCAAGTAATTCTTCATTTGGGAAGAATTTGACTTATCGATAGTTTTTTTGAAGTGAGATCATCGAAATTTAAATTTCTTCAAAATTTCAGAGTGAGATTGAGTTTTTCAGAATTTGAAAAGGTTTCTTGGAAAGTTTATTGAGAACCCTTATTTTACAAGTGGAAAATTATTTTCATTGCCAGGTATCCCTTTCCATTTGTGTCTCGAATTCTATTCTTCATAGGGTCATTCTTTTTAAAATAATCTAAAGGATGGAAACTCTAGCATTCCTACTGTGCATTAAAACATCTGGGATGTCAATGTGCTTTATTGTTATTCAGTAGGGGAGTATCCTTAAGATCACAGTCACTGGCTGCTAATAGTAAAATTGCTTTGGACCAAGTTGGCTGAATTTTGAAGGATGCAGCTACCAGACTCTGTGGTTCAGCTCAATCTTTCTAGACGTGTTCTTTTTTTATATTCGTTTATGGGATGTGGGTGTCGCTGGCCAGGCCAGCATTTATTACCCTTCCCTAATTCAGAGGGCATTTAAGAGTCAACCATATTGCTGTGGGTCTGGAGTCACCTTAGTGAACCAGATGGGTTTTTACAACAATCGACAAAGGTTTCATGGTCAGCATTAGACTTTTAATTCCAGATTTTTATTGAATTCAAATTCCACCATCTGCCATTTGAACCCGGGTCCCCAGACCATTACCCTGGGTCTCTGGATTACTAGTCCAGCGACAATACCACTATGCCATCACCTCCTCTCCTTCTCCTACATATTGGCCAGAATTTTTCGCTTAGCATGTGGGCATGCGCCCGACATGTTCGAGCGTAAAATGACACGCGATGACGTCGAGCGAGCAACCCGACTTCATCGGACACTCGTGATATTTCGGCCAGCAGGCGCTGCGGGAGTTGGCAGTGCGCCCGCCGACAATTAAACGGCCTATTAAGACCCTTAATCAATTAATTGAGTACAATTTTTCGCTGCCTGTCCAACAGAGTGACATGAGGAGACGTTTCCATTATTTTTCATTTCTTGATTTTGAGTGCTGAAAATCTTCAGCTCCCTGAGGCAGCTCTGTGCCTCAGGGAGCTTTTACTGCGCGCACTCGTGCGAATGCGTGAACTTCAGCGCTCGCACTCCTCCCGCCCCAAGTAATCAAAGGAGAATTACATAGGGAACAGACCACAAAAGGATGAACAAAATAAATTCACAGGAGATGATAGAGAATGGTAGAGTTACTGAAAAGATAAAAGCAAAATATTGCAGATGCTGGAAATTTGAAACAAAGGCAGAAAATGCTGGAAAAACTCAGCAGACCCAGCAGCATCTGTGGAGAGAGAACAGTTAACGTTTCGAGTCCATATGACCCTCTTTCAGAGCTGAAGAGAAGTGGAAATGTGATTAAATTTATACTGCTTAGGCGGGTGGGGCAGGTGGAGCTGGATAGATGGCCAGTGACAGGTGGGGATATAGGCGGAATTGACAAAAGATGCCTTGAACTGAAGAACAAAGGGAGTGTTGATGGTAGTAGTTAGTGCTAAGAAAGGTGCTAGTAGTGGCATAAAGGTAAGAAGGCAGAATGTGATTCTAGCAAGGGTAGCATTGTGTGAAAGAACAACATGGAACAAGTAGTAGATGGCCCTGTGGGGGATGTGGTGGTGGGGAGAACAGGATAGAAAATGGGATAAAAAACGGGATAAAATCATGGATAAATAAATAAAAATAAGTGGATAACTAAATAAAAATAAGTTGATAAAAAATTAAAATGAATATTGAAAAAAGGGGGTGAGAATGGAGGAGAGAGTTCATGCTCTGAAGTTGTTGAACTCAATGTTAAGACCAGAAGGCTGTAAGGTGCCTATTCGGAAGATGAGGTGCTGTTCCTCCAGTTTGTGTTGGACTTCACTGGAACATTGCAGCAGGCCAAGGACGGACATGTGAGCATGAGAGCAGGGTGGTGTGTTGAAATGGCTGCTCCCAACGTGGTCTTCTCTACAGCGGGGAGAGCAAACGCAGACTGGGTGACCACTTTGCGGAACATCTTCAGTCTGTCCGCAAGCATGACCCAGACCTCCCTGTCGCTTGCCATTTCAACACCCCATCCTGCTCTCATGCCCACATGTCCGTCCTTGGCCCTCTGCAATTTTCCAGTGAAGCCCAACGCAAACTGGAGGAACAACATCTGATCTTCCAATTAGGCACCTTACAGCGTCCTGAACTTAACATTGAGTTCAACAACTTCAGGCCATGAACTCTTTCCTCCATCCTCACCCTGTTTTTAATCCCTTTTTTCTACATTCGTTTTAATTTTTTATCCACTTATTTTTATTTTTATTCATTTATCTGTGGTTTTATCCCCTCTTTTATCACATTTTCTATCCTTTTATTCCCAACACCGCCCCCTCCCCCCACCCCACCCCCCACAGTGCCATCTGTTACTTGTTCCACGTTGTTGTTTCACACAATGCTACCCCTGCTATAATCACATTCTGCTTTCTTTATGCCACTATTAGCACCTTTTTAGCACTAACCTGTACCATCAACACTCCCTTTGTTCTTCAGTTCAAGGCTTCTTTGTCAATCCCTCCTTTGCCCCCACCTATCGCTGGCCTTCTATCCAGATCCACATGTCCCATCCCCTTAAACAGTATAAATCTCATCACATTTACACTTCTCTTCAGCTTTGACGAAGGGCCTTACGGACTTGAAACGTTAACTCTGTTTCTCTCTCCACAGATGCTGCTAGACCTGCTGAGTTTTTCCAGCATTTTCTGTTTTTGTTACTGAATAGATATTTTGCCTCAGTTTTCTTTGATGTGCGCACCGAAGAGGAAATGTCAACAGTAGAAGATGTCAGGAGGGATAGTGTAACAGTCAAGATAGAAAGAAAAAAGTTAACAAACTGGCCAAATGTAAGGAGGAGCTCTGAAGAGGAGTCATATGGACTTGAAACGCTAACTCAGTTTCTCTCTCCACAGCTGCTTCCAGACCTGCTGAGTTTTTCCAGCATTTTCCGTTATTATTATTATGTAAGGAGGACAATGCCTTAGAAGATAGATTGCACCTCTGGATACTGAAAGAAACTGCAGACAAGATAGCAGAAACACTAGTCTATATAGTAAAGAGGTAGTTCATGTTGGTCATAAGAATAAAGCAACCATTTATGTTCCGTGGAAGGTAAAAAATTAAATAGGATAGAAGAGCAAAAAGATCTTGGAATGCAAATACACAAATGGCTAAAAGTAGCAATCCAAGTTTGGTAAGACCATAAAGAGTGCAAAATATTGGGGTTCAATTCTAGAGGAGTAGAATCCAAAAGGAAGATCATTTTAAATTTATGTAGAATTTTGGTTAGACCATACTGGCCATAATGTACACAGATCTGTTCTCCATACTACAAAAAGGATAATGAAGCACCTGCAAAAATACAGAAAGTATTTACAAGAATGTCACCAGATTTGAGAATGCACAGCTCTCAGGAAAGTCTGAGCAGGTTGGTCTCTTTTTGTCTAAGAAAAGACTAAGAGGGGATGGAATAAATGTCTTCAAAATTATAAAGAGGCTTGATATGGAGGATGTGGAGAGACAGTTTCCACTTGTTAGTAAGTCCAGAACTGGGGTCGTAACTATAAGATAGCCACTAACAGGTAAAATAAAACATTTAAGAGGATTTTCTTTACACGGAATTATGAGAATTTGGAACTCCCTGTCACGTGGAGCGGCTGAAGTTCAGCATTGACACATATAAGGGCAGGCTTAATGGATACATGACAGAGCAAGGATTGAGGGATTTGGGGACAGGGTGAGAAGAGGCACCTAGAGTTGAGAAGGTTTGTTTTGGGTATAAACACTAGCATTGACCCAAGTGGGCCAAATGGCATTTTTGTGCTTTAGATGCTATGTAATTCTATGTTGCTTAGATTTTCTTATATGTGGAATGCACTTTGTAGCAAAAATAATTTGCTCTCCTTTTCAATAAAGCAAACTGTCACAGAGTTGCTTTATCAAGGGATTGAAATGGCTTTTGAGCAGGGGTTTGGAAGGAGAGTTTTGGAAGGTGACTGAAGATGCAGTGAAAGAATAGGTTTTATGGAAGCTTTTGAAAATGGAACGAGATGTGCTAAGAGAATGCTTGGGAAGAGAGTTACAGAGAGCGGTGGCACAGTGACCTAAGGCAATACCATAAGGATTGAATTCAGGTTATTTTTATTTTTATTTTGTCATATTCCTGTCCATAGTTTGGTTTATGGTAACGTCACCAACTCTGCCTTAAAGTGAACTATTGTGTTGTTATTTTTAGTTTTTAATTCATACCATTTAGAAAATGAAGCCATGTACTGGATGTTATCCTGCAGGGCATGTTTTTTGATGGTAATCAGTTCTTGTCTTGCCTTTTAAAATACTCAGATTTTAACATTACATCTAGTTCTATTGTACCGTGCTAAGCTATTAATTTTCCCCAAGAGACTGATATTGTAAAGCAAATTAACTTGCAGAGAAGCAAACATGCACAGTTACCATAGCAAATTTTGAACTCTGCCTGTTGAGAGAATTTTTCACTAGTTGAGTGCAATAAGTCAGGCTAACCTGCTGCTTTTGGTATTAAGAGTTCTTACTGCTTCATGCTTGTCTGATTGTAATTCAAGGTTATTGTGCCCTTTACAGCTGTTTGCATTGGAACATTGTATTTTCTCCTGTGTTGCATGAGGAAAGATTTAAAATATGCAACCTTGAAAAGCATATTAACTTGTATCTGTACTTCATGTTCTTGTGATAGCATTAGTTTATAACCTTATTAAAAACTTTTTGATTAAATTTCCAGTCTTTCATTGACCTTTCACAGACAGATTTTCATTTAATCAAAAATCAAAGTGCTACCCCACTAAAAGTCATATTCTACAGCTACTGGTGATTTTCTTTAAATTTAAGAGCTGTGTCTTGGTACCTGAAGTGATAAATTAGTAGACTCCCTATGAACCTAATTCCATCAACATTCAAACTTGTCTTTACTGGACAAGTTTGGGCAGTGCATAGCTAAGTTGTTAGAGCGCTTTATCTCAAGGGGAGAATAATTGGCAGGACTGGGCCTGTCCAACAGTAGAACACCTTCTGCTTAAGAAACAGAATTGATGTTTGCAAACAATCGTGCTGGAGAAGGAAATCTGGGAGGAGTGAGTACATGAAAAGGTGGTGAACTGTAAATGCAATTGCTCTTATGTTTTACACTAAAAATTTGGTAAACTAACCGTTATTGGATCCAAAATATGCAGTGGAATTGATAAAACTACTGATTTAAAATATAATTAACATAGAAATGGGAGGAGGCCATCCACCCCTTTAAGCCAGTTCTGCTATTCAGTTCGTGGCTGACCTATACCTGAACTGCATTTGCCTTTATTCCATCTCCCTGGATACCCTTACTTGAGAAAAATCTGTGAATTTGGATGTGAAAATTTCAACTGACCCAGCATCCAAAAACTTTGGGAAGCAGTTTGCAGATTGCCACTTACTCTTTTCTTATGGCAGGCGGATGGTATATGGCAAGCTGCCCACATCCCAGAGGGAAACTTGAGGCAGCTGCCACAACTACTTCTTTGATTTGTACTTATTTTGAGATATGGGCTTTGAATTCAGTGAGAAGGTGGCCACCAAGCCTTATAGATTTTTTTACTAAATTAAATTAAACTTTTATTAATAGAAGAAATGATTTTAAGCACATACATAGATCTCCAAATTACTCTTATGATAACTTCTAAATCCCCTAATTAATCTAAACCCCAGTTACACCTCTGTTAAGGCAATAGTGAGACACATCGATCTTAAAAGACCCAGGCAAAGTAGCACATAAAACCCTGAACAGTCGAATTCAAAGTGAGTTTTTCTCAGCTTCAGTTCCTTGTAGACAGCAGCTTGAGGCTTAGATGCTGGAGGCTCTTCACACTTGTTTTAGATCTTAGAATGCCTTCCCTTGCACATAGCCTTCTCTCCTTTATACATATTTTCTCCTTTGAATGCAAATTCCCATTGTTTCACCATGTCTTTGGACTTAACTCTCTAATAATAAAATCCATCAAAGTACCAATTTTACCAGTAATCTTTGGGAAAAATAAACACACTGTTTCTTAACTTCTCCTGGCTAGGTGAAACATTTCACCCCCCTCTTTTGAAGTTTATTTAAAAATGCATATGTTCCCTTTACATCTGTGTTTACCTACTTAACATTTCAAACCTAGTTTATCTTCTATTACATCAAAGCCTTCAGACCAGCTGCCTTTAATTCAATTAAGTCTCTCTCTCTCTCTCTCTCTCACACACACACACACACACACACACACACACACACCACTATTACTCTACAATAAATTCCAATAACATTATAAAAATTATTATATTCCTGACACCTTTGACCTGAATTTCTCATCCGTTGGGCGCGTGCAATCTACAGGCCCGGAAGCAGATGGGAAATGAGCTTCCGGCCGTGATCGGCCTCTGACAGCGATTTCACACTGGCTGGTCAACTAACGACCAGCCAGTGTGAAACACACGCCAAGAAATGCTTAGCGCTGCCGGGGTGGGGGCGGAAAGAGGGCGGGTGCCGACCTAACTGAGGATGTGGGTGAGCGCTTCTAGTGAGCTCCCTGAAGGCAAACAGCTGCCCCAGGGAGCTACAGACATCCACAGAATAAAGAAAATGACAAAAATGCTGCAAAATATGTCCATGCAGCAACATCAAGCACCTGAAAGCATACCTCATTCAAAAAAAAAAGTCCCCAGAATTTCCCCACGGAGATTTCATCCCGCCTTGGATTGAGGTTTGAGCAAAAATGTGAATGCCGCCTGGGAGAATGGCCCGTACGCCAACCGTAAATGTGGACAGGCCATGTAAAATTGCTATTAACTGCATCGTTAATGGTCTTAATCGCCTGCTTAATTGTCAGCGGGCATGAGTCCAACTGCCGCGCACAGCTGCCGAGTGAAGTATTGTGCGAGTGCACAATGACGTTGGGATGCTCGCCCGATGCCATCTCACGCCATTTCACGTTCGTTCAGGTCGGGTGTGCAAAATTGCTTCCCTTTAATTCTCTACCAATGAAGGGTTAATCCCTTATTTTGAATTCCAATCCATCTCGAGATATAAGTTAAGATTCCATTAACCCTTTTCATTTATTTTTGTAACCTTACATTTACATTTCAATAACCAGAGACTCAATCTTTTAGCCTTACTCACTGTCTCCTACCTCCCAACCAATACTGACCCATGTCACAAGGTTACCTCTTATTCTGTGTGCTCTGACTTTTGATATTTACCTCTTGTTCAAAACCTTACTAAATGACTCTTTGCAAGTCCATATAGAAAATGCCTATAGAACCTTCTCTAAAGAGCATCCTAGTTACTTTCTCAAAGTTCAATTGAATTATCCGGCATGATCTATCATTCACACGTCCATGCTGACTCTCTTAGACCAGCTAATGCTTGTACAGATGCTCACTAACTCTTTCTCTGAAGATAGATTTTGGTAACTTCACTTGATGCCAAGTTGACAGATCTGTAGTTGTCTAGTTTCTTGCGCTCTCCCTTCGTAAATAATAGTGACATGTACAATTTGCCAATCCACTGGAATAATTCCTGAATCTGACTTTTGAAAATTATGGTTAATGCACGGGCAATTTCTTCACCTATTTCTTTTAACACCCTAGGGTGGAAACTGCCAGGTCATGGAGATTTGTCTATGTTAAGTTCCATTATATTCTTCATTTCCATGATTTTTTTAACTTGTATTACATAATTCCACTTATGTTTAGGTTCTGTTACACCATTGGCACTTTGTCCTCTTCCTCCACTATGAAAATAAATGCAAAGTGCTCATTTAACCAGCCTGCTCTTTTCTTACTCTGCATTATAAGATCAGATCAGTGCTCTGCAGTTCTGCCACATCCAGTTGTGAAAGTTGGTGAACAATTAAACAGCTAACTGGAGGAGGAAGCTCCACAAATATCACCATTCTCAATGATAGTGGAGCTCAGCACATCATTGCAAAAGACAAGGCTGAAGCATTTACAACCATGTTCAGCCAGAAGTGCTGAACAGATGATCATCTTGGCTTCCTTCTGATGTTCCAGCATCACAGATGCCAGTCTTCAGCCAATTCAATTCACTCCACATGATCTCAAGAAATGGCTGAAGGCACAGGATACTGCAAAGGCTATGGGCCCTGACAACATTCCAGCAATTGTGCTCCAGAACTAGGCGTGCCTCTAGCCAAGGTGTTCCAGTAATGCTACAACACTGGCATCCAGCACTGTGGAAAATTGTTGTCCACAAAAAACAGGACAAATTGAACCCAGCCAATAACTGCCCCATCAGTTTACTCTTAATTATCAGCAAAGTGATGGAAGGGGTCGTTGACAGTGCTATCAAGTGGCACTTACTCAGTAATAACCTGCTCACTGATGCTTAGTTTGGGTTCTGCAAGGGTCACTCAGCTCCTGACCCCATTATAGCCTTAAAAGAACTGAATTCAAGAGGTTGAGGTGAGAGTGACTGTCCTTGATATCAAGAAAGCATTTGACTGAGTTTGGCATCAAGGAGCCCTAGCAAAGCTAGAATCAATGGGAATTGGGGAAAACTCTTCACTAGTTGGAATCACACCTAGCACAAAGGAAAATGGTTGTTGGAGGTCAATCGTCTCTGTACTGGGACATTACTGCAGGAGTTCTTCAGGTAGTGCCCTAGGCCCAACCATCTTCAGCTGCTTCATTAATGATCTCCTTTCCATCATAAGGTCAGAAGTGGGGATGTTCTGATGATTGCACAATGTTTAGTCCATTTGCGACTCCTCAGACACTGAAGCTCTTCGTGCCCATGTGCAGCAAGACCTGAACAACATTCAGTCTTGGGCTGATAAGAGTCAAATACCATTTGCGCCACACAAGTGCATCTCCCCATGACATTCAGTGGCGTTACAATTGCTGAATCCCCCACTATCAAAATCCTGAGGGTTACCATTGACTAGAAACTGAACTGGATCAGCCATATAAATCCTATGGCTACAAGAGCAGATAGGAAGCTGGCAATTCTGTGGCGAGTAACTCACCTCCTGACTCCCCAAAGCCTGTCCACCATCTTCAAGGCACAAGTCAGATGTGTGATGGGATACTCTCCACTTGCCTGCATGAGTGCAGCTTCAACAACACTCAAGAAGCTCAACACCAGGACAAAGCAGCACTCTTGATTGACCACCTTAAATATTCATTCTTGCCATCACTGACGCACAGTGGCAGCAGTGTGTAACATCTGCAAGATGCATAGGAGCAATTCACCAAGGCTGCTTTGACAGCACCTTCCAAACCCATGACCTCTACCACCTAGAAGGACAAGATCTGCAGACGAATGGGAACAGCATCATCTGCAAGTTCCTTTCCATCCCGACTTGGAAATATATCGCCGTTCTTTCACTGTTGCTAGGTCAAAATCCTGGAACTCCCTCCCTAACAGCACTGTGGGTATACCTACACCACATGGACTACAGCGGTTCAAGGCGGCAGCTCACCACCACCGTCTCAAGGGCATTTAGGGATGGGCAATAAATGCTGGCCTAGCCAGCGCCACCCACATACTGTGAAAGAATAACTTTTAAAAAAAATTATAGTCTTGTCTGCATCTGTCTCTAATGGGCCCACAAGTTTTTGCTGTTAGCTTTGATATTATATCTCTTGCAAATCTTTTTCATATTCCCTTTTTGCACTTATTGATCTCTTTGTATCTTTTGTTCCATTTTATAGCTCTTCCTGTTGGCTGGATTGCCAGGTAATGCGGGAATATTAGAATCAGCTGACTCACAATACTGCAAGAGGAATTTAATATTTGTTTCATTTTTTTAGAAAAATGAGTATTCTAGATGGATTTGGATTGTAAGAAGAAAATTCAGAATCCTCCTTGACCTAAATGCTAGTCACCCTAATGGCTAGCAGAACCATTTGCTGCTAGATCAGCAGTGATTTCCAGTTCTTTGTGGAAACACAATGAATCGGTCACCATGTCAAGGACAATGACAAATCAAAGTACAATTATATTTAATCATGTAAATTTCTTTACTTATTACTTGTGCACAAGGTCATAGCAAAACAATAATCCAGGAAAGGCAAGTCAGCGCATTAATTTCACTCATTTTCAAATTCCCTTTCAACAACACCATAAGGGTGTCATGAGCAGATTCCCCGCTTCATGTACAAACTATAGGTCTTCTAATAGTATTCATTTTGAAACATATTAATTCAATATCAAATAGCTTGCTTACAAGTATATCACCTCTGTCTCTCAGCATATTAAAGACCAGGATCTTATCTTGCTCCTTTTCTCCTGTTATCATAGAATCATAAAATGGTTACTGCACAGAGGTGGCCATTCAGCCTGTCACGTCCTTAGTTAACTTGTGTAGTAAGTAGTTGGGAATGCTTTTCCTCTTCTCTCCCTTTTTAGTAAGCTGTGAGGGCCATCGTGTTGTCTCACTACCAAATCAAATGTAAATACAGATGCATATTTAGCTGTTTAATTCTAGTATTTTTTTGGTGTGAGAAAAGTCAAACAACCAACATAAACTCCTGATGTGAAATCAGATTCCCTGTTCTTTAGTCCTAAAACTCTGTTAAGGGTGTAGTTGAACAGGCTGTTAATGAGCAAGGTGTTGATTAAAATAAATGCCCCTTCCACAATTCTATCAACTTCCGGAAGTAAATTGCATATTTCTTTCATATAAACTAGGTAGCTAGATTCATGATGAAGAATGCAATTTTTCGCTCCCTCTTTCATGTTGTGACTGCATCAAATACATTCAGGTCACAAATGATGCATGCAACATCAAACTCCTCTTCCTACACACTCGTTACTCCAGCAAAATGTACTCATTGTAACATATAGATGAACACTTTAGACTGTAATGAGCGTGACATTACTGACATCAATTCTTGTGATAAAAAGCAGAGTATGAAATTTGCACTGCTTTTGGATTCTTGCCAACTAAAACTGAAACTGCCCAAATATCGTCTAGTTTTCCAGCCATCAGTAAAAAGATACTTAAATTGCCTGGGTAACTTTGACTTCAGACCTAGGACCAGAGGCGTAGGTGTAATCCACAACAATCTACTACTTAGGGCAGTATTTAATTTAGGGACCTGTGTCTCCTCCACCCCATGTTGCCTCCTTTTTGGAAACCTGCTGAATTAAGTGTCTCTCTGGTACTTAAGTGGCCAGTGTCCGACCTTCCTCAGGATAAAGGACCCTGGGGTGGAAATCCCACTGCCCCCTTCCCTCTAGCTGCTGGCCAATCAAAGGCTTGTCAGTACCACTGGGGGACTGGGCAGCAGTGATTGCTGTCAGCAGTGTACCCACCAGAGGCCCAAGATAACCAAGGGACCAGGCCACAGGTGAATGATGGCGGGATGCGAATCACAGGGTGGGTTTTATGGGGCCGAGGGGGTTTGGCAGCAAGGGTAGGGGTTGGCTCTCAGCCTTTCCTTCCCAATGCCAGTTCAGTCACTGAGAGCTGATTGCCCACACTGGGACCTCAATTGGCCACCCATGAGCCTCCCCACCCTGGATTAATCTGGGCAGAGCTGGGAAGGCGGGGTGCCCCCACCCACCACTTTTACGACTAATTAAATGCCCCTGTCACCAAACCCACCTCGGGACGGCATTAAATTTCACCCTCAGTTTCCATTATTTTTGTGGGTATTTTTTGCTTGAAATGCTGTTGTATAAAGTGCAAGTCCTTAGTTTTTAGGATTAGGGATGGGCAATAAATGCTGGACTAGTCAGCGATGTCCACGTCTCATGAACGAATAAAAAAAAATTAAATTATTGTTAGATTTCTGCATAAAAATGTTCAGCTCAAGATGCTAATGCTGCATGTTAGCATATTTTGAGTTAGCAGTAGTTAAAAGCTATCTCATTATTTCTGAATTTATGGCTAAAAGAACCTGAAAGGATTTATATTGTGGATCTTCAAAGTCACAGTAGGTGTTTTAAATGTGATCGTGCATTTTGATAATCTTCTTGTTGGACTAGTCATGCCACGATGACACTGATTCCTTCTGTACAAGCATTGCAAGCAAGATGTGTTGAGTTATACCAGCAGTTTAAACTAGTGGGGAAAGGAGTGGTACAGTTTGCATCAAGCTGTATATCCCATCCATGTGCATGTTGCCAGGATAATTTACTGTTCACAATTAGAAAAAAAATGCAGTTATTTTTGTTAGTGAACTTGTTTTATTGACATTGTCTGCAGGTCCTCTAGTGGGAAGTGACTGTGTGCTGGGTCCAGTAGGTGAATCCCATCCAGTCAAAACTTTGCTGGAGAGCTTTACTGTGTCATCAGGCTGTGCAAGTGGAGGAACGACAGGTCTCCCTCAAGAGGTGCACATTATCAATTTGAAAAGTACTGGGACAGACCACAACCACCACGACAAAGCAAAAAATACCGGAGTAGACATCAACCATCATGATGAGGTAAATTAAATTATTGACAGAATTACTGAAGGAAAAGTGAAAAATGTCTGAAGTAGCACTCCAAATAGATTAGAGTGAAAGTTCTGCCCCAGTTTCTGTTTATATAACAAATGTATTATAAAGGATGTGGTTACCAGTAACATAATTTTTAGTGTGCTTATGTTAGATGTCGGATAAGCTTTCTCAGCTTAACTGCTGCTGAAATCCTCATTCTCCCACTGAACTTGACTATCCCATTTTCTACTCTACATAAACCTGGCTCATCCAAAACTCTGCTCCCTACACCATAACTTGCACTAAATCCCATTCACCCATCACCCCTCGCTACTTTAGCTTCCAGTCCAGCAATGTCCTGATTTTTAAAATGCTCACCTTGTTTTCAAATCGCTCTGTAACTTTGCGCCTCTCAAACTATGTGTCCTCCTCCAGCCATACGACCTTCTAAGGTGTCTGTATTCCTCTATTTCTGGCGTCTTGCACATCCCCAACTTCAGTTGCTGTACCAATGGCAGCTATTCCTTCAGATTTTAAGCTCTGAATTCCCTTCCTAAGCTTTTGTGCCTCTTGCTCTCTTTCCTCCCTATAAGGCGCTCCTTAAAATATACCTTTTCAACTAAGCTTTTGGTCATTTGTCCTAATATTTCCTTCTATGTTTTTGTGTCAAATTTTGTTTGATAACACTCCTATGAAATGCCTTGGGATGTTTAATTACCCTGTATGGTCAAGGAGCTACTTAAATGAAAGCTGTCTTTGGACATTTTAATAATGGGTGATAATGTGCTGTGATAGGTCACTTAATGGCATCTGCTGTTGGTTAGATTTGCCCATGCATGTTTAGATATTTAAAATTTGTGAGTGGAAAATTGCCTTAAAATGCCAGGTTATAACAATGCAGTGAGGGAAGCCAGCACCTTGGATCTGAGTGAACAGACAAGCAACTATGTATCTCCTCAACCAATCAGATTGAAAGATTGTGAAATTAACAGTTCTAGAACAGAGAAGGAAGTGTGATTGAATTAATTTAATGTCCAATCAGGCACAGAAATATAGCCAAAGAAAGGGAAAGAAAGAAAAACTGAATGCTGGAAGCATTCTGCAGCTCAGACGGCATATGTGGAGAGAGAAACAGAATTAACATTTGAGGTCTGTGATCTTGCTTCAGAGCATGGAAAGAAAAATTGGATTAATTGAAAGAGAGACAGAAAAGAAAAGCTTTTAAAAAATTAAAGCTTGACAGCTTGGAAATTAAAACCTGAAGGAATGTTACTCCACACTTGTAAAAACTGTAATGACTATTAAATTACCTTTTTATGAGCACTAGTTTTTTTATAATCACCATGTTTACAATGTCAACCAAGTCAAGAAAGCTAAACATTTTATACAGTTATATTTCCATAATTGATATCAAATAATCATTGGACCCAACCTACTGTTCAGCATGACACTATTTACACAATTCTAAAAGGATTTAGACTAAACTCAAACATGCAGAAAAAGAAGTTAGAGGGTTAGGATTTTGTCTTATTTAATCTGTAATGTTAAATGGTGCAAGTTACTCCTGTAAGTAGCCTGAGAATCTTGTGTTTAACGATGTGCCTGAACTGCTTGATATCCAACGATACAATAGCGTAACATTGGGCTGTAAAAAAAGTGTTTCCATATCACCTGAACTGCACAGTGATTTCATGCATCTCTGTTTTCAAAGGAAGATCAAGAAAACACAATAATATGAGGCGGGTACAACTTTATTTTACATATAGAGCAACAGTTCTAACCAGGCTCACTTAATTTCTTGTTCCAACCACTTCCAAACCCCACCCCGAGTTTCTCACCATGACTCTCTCCTTTCCTCACTCAGCCTCTGAACTGAGCAATTCCTCATCCTCTGTGATTTTCATCTCTATCTTATTCCACCTTGCTCTTTCTCTTAGACCGGATACCCTTAATCTCTCCCTCCAATTGATTTCACCTACCCTTATTTTTCAGCCATCTCTTCTGTTCACATCCCTTCAGCCTTACTCCCAACAAAATGTGCGAGGCGCTCACAGATTTTGTTTATACTCTTGCACGGAATGTGGGTATTGATGGCTAGGCCAGAATTTATTGTCCACCCTAATTGCCCTTGAGAAGGTGCTAACGAGCTGACTTCTTGTCCGCTGCAGTCCATGTTTACTGTACTGTTTACTCCCATACTTGCAACCACGATTTTGATTACAACCCCATCCCTTCCAACCTCATTTTCTTCTGCATCTGCCTATGGTAAAAACTCTATACCAAATCACTTAAAACTGCATTTTCAAAGTCCCAACTGTTTAGCCTCATCCCTCCATTTGAAATTTCTGCAGCTGGTGATCTGCTCAAACACTGCCACAAAGCTGGTTTAGCATTCTATCACCAGATCTGGCGGCATTAAGTCCTAACAAACTTGTTTACTTATGCCAAAACTGCTCACTGCCCCTGGATCATCCCAGAGAAGAACCTATGGTTCTTTTTTCCATTACCAACCACTTCATAAAACATCATTTCCAGTCCTTTCGGCCTGACTTCCAACAAAATGTGAGAGGGATTTGGGCGTTGCTGGCTAGGCCAGAATTTATTTCCTACCCTAATTCCCCTTGCGAAAGTGCTGGTGAGCTGCCTTCTTGAACCGCTGCAGTCCATGTGGTGTAGGTACACCCACAGTGCTATTAGGAAGAGAGTTCCATGTTATTGACCCAAGGAAAATAAAGGAACAGCGATACAGTTCCAAGCCAGGATGGTGTGTGGCTTGGAGGTGAACGTGCAGGCGGTGGTGTTTACATGCACCTGCTGCCCACGTCCTTCTAGTTGGTATAGGTCATGTGTTTAGAAGGTGCTGTTGAAGGAGTCTTGCTGAGTTGCTGCTGTGCATCTGGCAGATGGCACACTCTGCTGCGACTGTGTCTGTGGTGGAGGGAGTGAATGTTAAAGGTGTTGGATGGGATGCCAATCAAGTGGGCTGCTTCATCCTGGATGGTGTTGAGCTTCTTGGGTGTTGTTGGAGCTGCACTCATCTCGGCAAGTGGAGAGTATTCTATAACACTCCTGACTTGTGCCTAAGATCCCATTGTAACTAAGATTGAGACCCCCCCTGTTCAGCCACTTCTGCTGATCGCTCATTCACCACCAAGCCACACTTTGACAAAGAGTCCCCTCAGTCCCCCACTCTCCCGCAAACCTCTCCCAGCACTGTTGCAACTTCCTTTTCTACTTTTTCTTCTATATCTCCTCATGTTCTCTCTGAGCTCTTGCCCATGGAACCCACCTTCTGTCCATGCCCATTGAACTGCTGACCATCCAACTTTACTCCCTGAACCTCATGCAAGCTGAGGTGGTAAATTGTTCTCTTTTTAAATATTTACTGTGGAAATTCAATCAAAAATATTGAAATCAAGAGATAGCTTTATCACTGGGTTGTTTTCTTTTGATTTAGTTTTATTTAGCTTATGTGAGTAAGACGGGCATGAAGTAAGTGCTGAAGAGAAACAGGGGTAGAAATTCAATTTGGGCAGTAGAGCAAAATGGGTGAACTTAGTGGCTTGCCTGTTCTACCTCCCTCTCGATAGTTCAATTGATTTCAATAGAACTGATTATTGTGCAGAGCGTGTAACAGTGGGCTGATGTGAACTATCACCCCAGGCCAATTTCATGGAGTTTTGAGTACGCTATCATGGTTTTTCTGTTCTGCATAGAATCTGGCTGCAAAAAGTAAGAGAATGTAAGTCACAATTTAACAAAAAGGGACATGCTTGTGCATCCATTTGTTCACAAATTGTTCTCCATTTCATATAAACAAATACTATTTTTAAGTTCTACCAGTCATTTAAAGAAATATAGATTTGAGATAAATTCAACAAGTTGTGATTTCGCTATCCTTTTCCTTTCATTAGTAAGTCTGTGAAGAGTGAAGCATAGTGGGAATAGAATAACTAAATACTTAAAAGCGTTTGGTTTGTGGGAATAAGGCCCAAATATTCAGTTTTTATATTATAATGAAAATGACACAATCATTATCTTGTGTCTTTTTTCTTCTGTATTTTGTAGTTTCATAGGCTACATTAAGTTGGCAATGATATTAAAGCACTTTCACAAATGCACCCTAAATGTAGGTTACTATCCAATGTTTGTGTCTTCTTCAGAAATTATCCCTGAATGAGGATTTTAGTTGGTATGATGTTAATAATTGGAAAATAAAATTATTTTGACACTATTTGACATTTTTTCAGCCAAATCCATAGCACATACACAGGATTTACAGCACAAAAACAGGATATTTGGCCAAACATGGTCTGTGCTTGTGTTTATGCTCCACATGAGCCTCCTCCCACCTTAATTCATCTAATCCCATCAGCGCACCCTTATATTCTTTTCTCCCTAATGTATTTCTCTAACTTCCCCTTAAATGCTATTCACCTCAATTTCTGCATTTGGTAGCAAGTTCCACATTTTTGCCACTCTCTGGGTAAAGAGGTTTCTCCTGAATTCTGTATTGGATTTATTAATGACTGACTGATTGCTGCATAGTCCAAATATACTTGCTGTGTCATTTTAAGCGGTCTTGAATATAATTGAAATTGTTTTCTCTTCTAAATTTAGCAGGACATATATTTAGTCCTTCCAACTATTTGTAGCCAAATAAAGCTTATAAGCTAAAATGTCCATTGTATTCTAGATTCGGCAGTGCCACTTTGTAACATGGTTCTCTTCTTCAATGTAACATTTTGCGATACTCGGCGTCACTTGTCTGCTTCCTTTGTTCCATCATTGTAATAACATAGTTTGCAATGGTTGGTGTTCCTGCCCTTAGAATGAACAGGAAACTGTGGAGCTGGATTTTGGCAACTGGACAGAGCTGAGGTTTGTAAACAAAGTACGGAGATCAGATTTTGCTTTAAGGTTTGAGTGGTAAACAAAGTTTTACAACTCTTATCTTTAACGTCAACAATACTCTAAATTCCAACTGTATTGACTTAAAACATTAGACTTAATTCCAGATTTTCTCATGACCAACTATATTTTATACTGAGAAATGTACTTTGTTTTGGACATCTTTAAACTGCTTGTGTTCATTTTATATAGAAAATACATGGAATATCTGGATTTGAAGTCAGATATAAGTGCTATAAAAATGCTATTTTCTATTTACACAATGTGAGTTGGTTAGTAACTGACTGCAATCCTCCTGAGTTAAACATACTAATAATATGTAATGAACCATGGCATAGCTTTTAATTTGGCTTACAAGTTCAGTTCACTTTTCAAGTTACTGATGTAGGATTTAGAAATGTTGCTTGTGAGGATGTTTCTTGATTACAGAATGTACTTGCAACATTACATAACAGTTGGTGTAGATTCCTTTGCTCAGGATGAAAAAGTAGCTGACTTAACTTCTATCCACCACACACGTTTGGTCTATTCATCGTACAAAAACATCATCTATTTTGGGCTCCAGTGAATTAAAAATGCAGTTCCTACCACATTGATAAACACTGTAACTTGGGTTTTGCGTCTCATATATTTTCTGCCATTCCTGCCGGCTAATTTAGTACTAAATGTCTAAAGTCCAAATTTTTTTTCTCATTATACAATACATATGTTTTTTTAAAAGTGTATGCTTACCCATGCTGCGAAAATGTGTACAGCTTTGAAAATATTATCCAACTTTTTCTGAAGCACCACTTTCAGGAGGTAAGAGGAACCTAACTTGTGATAAGTCCGCATAAATGATTAAGGAAATGTAGGGCAGTTGTGGGGAGGGGATTGATTGGCTGGTGGGAGCTTTGTTTGTTCCACATGTTTCAATAGGAAATGGTGCTCACCAGGCCTAATCCAGGGTCGGATCTGTGCTTAAATGAGGTGCCTTTGTACATGAGCAATATTAGGAGATATAAGGGTTGAAATTCATCTGCAAATTTTTTAGTTAACTTTCGTACCCTCCCTTTCCTAATGCATACATTTGTGCATGATAAACTGGAAACCTTTGTGATTATTGCAGACATACAAAAGGGCTGAAACTAATTTGGGATTGATATGTTTAAATGAAGTCATAATTCCAAAATTCAGAAAGCTTATGTTGATAATAGGAACACAAGATCAATACAAAACTTGAGCTTTTGTAGCTAGCAATTGAACGATGCACACCAGCAATGCTGATTTGCCAGTTGAATTAACCCCAAAGATAGCATCCCTTACCAATAATGCTTATATTCCAAATATAATTCAGGATTTTGAATCATATCTTTGTTTCATACTTTAATTTTACGGGATGTGGGCCCATCCCTAATTGCCCTTGTTCAGAGGGCTTTAAGAGTCAACCACATTGCTGTGGGTCTGGAGTTACATGTAGGCCAGAACAGGCAAGGACAGCAGGTTTCATTCTCTAAAGGACATTAGTGAGCCAGATGGGTTTTTACAACAACTGGCAATGGTTTCATGGTCATCATTAGACTTTTAATTCCAGATTTTTATTGAAAATTCAGGATTTGAACCAGGGTCCCCTGGGTCTCTGGATTACCAGCGACAATACTACTACGCCATCGCCTCCCCCAATATTTATCCAAGTTAGAGGAATGCCAATGCGGTCAAATGCTTTGCAATATTTGCATATTTATTGTACATCTGCATAAACTAAGACCTTAGATCCAATTTTATTGCAATTGAAATGGATTAGAAGTCAAACCAAATGTGGAATGCATTGTTTAATATCCAAAGAGGATGTTTAATTCCACTGAATACAGACTGCACTTTACAAACTAAACATTAAATCTGGGGGTTGATTTTGCGAAGTTTCACCTCAGAACCTGGTCTGAAATCCAAATAAATTTGGAATTCAGGGCTATATATAAACTTACAGAATCCAATGCCAAATCTTGTTTTCCCCTCCTGTAAAGAGATCAGAAGTACTCCCAATTGTTGCACACACTATGGATTTTCTCTGATCTAAAATGGTTGTTGCAAAGGGATTGAAGCAAGGAAATCATCAGGCGTTTTTTCTGTGTTTGTCAGATGTTGAAACCTTCAGTTTGTAAATACGATGGATTTCATTACTACAAAGAAATTTAAAAATAACGCTTAAAGTTTTGCTTTTGCCTTGTTTAATTAAAGTCTCCCTAACAGATGAAAAAATTAATAGACTTTGGGATAATTAAGTCACTGAGGCTGAGAGTGTGATGATATCAAGATGCAAACAATTGTATAAATTAGTTCAACAAATTGTAAAGAAGTCTGTTAGATACTTAAACATAGAAACAATAACCCCATTTAAAAAAAGTTCACTGAGCTGATTGATAGCAGGATGACTCCTAAGCATTGCAGAACTAACACTGCTGCCGTATTTCTGATTGCACATATATATTGGCTTGTATTGTGTGGCAATAGTACTGATGGGAGGAATCTTGTTGAGGCATTGGGGAGAATTGGAGAGCCAGCGAGAGACCCATGGGAAGGCCTGCCGAACCAGAAGCCAATCAGGCAGTGTCAAGGTCGGTGGTGGGCCTTACCCTGGAATCAAGACCGGGGTGGGATGGGGTGGGGGTGCAGAAATCAGCTATCAACAGGGGAGAACGTGGCTGCTGGCGGAAGGACAGGTGCTGGAGTCCCAGGACCATGGATCGAACCAGGACACAAGCAAGTAATGTGGGAGGGCAGCGTTTCACATGGAGGAGACCACAGGGAGAGGGGTGCGGTGTGTCAACAGCAAGGGCAGGGGTGTGGCTCTTAGTGGGCAACCCCCTTCCTGATATTGAGTCCCTTTGGAATGTTGCTACTTTTGTCCTTTTTAGTGGTAGAGCTTATGGGAGATGGAGATGTCATAAAGTCACTTATGGCTCAGAAGAAGGCCATTTGGCCCCATTGAGTCCATGCCGGCTCTCCATGGAGCAATCCACTCAGTTCCATATCCCTGTTCTATCCCCATGGCCCTGCAAGTTTAAATCCTTCAAGTGCCCATCTTATTTCCTTTTGAAATCATTGATCATCCCTGCTTCCACCACCCTGATGGGCAGTGAGTTTCAGTTGCTTACCACTTGCTGCATAAAAAAGTTCTTCCTCACATCAAACCCCATATTCGCATCTCTTGCCCAAAACCTTAAATCTGTGTTCCCTAGTTCTTGCACCACTAGCTAATGGGAACAGTGTTTCCTTGTCTATCATACCTGTCATAATCATGTACACCTCTATGAAATCTCCCCTCAATCTCCTTTGCTCCAAGGAGAAAAACACTAGCTTCCCCAATCTTACCTTGTAGTTAAAATCGCCTATCCTAGGAAACATTCTGGTAAATCTCCTCTGCACCCTCTCAAGACCCTCGTTTTCTTCCTGAAGTGTGGTGAAAACACACAATATTCTAGTTGTGGCCAAACCAGAGTTTTATAGAAGTTCAGATCAGTTTGGCATATGGCTGCCATTCATCCTGTAGGTAATAAATCACACAGCAGCGATCGAGAGGACTGGATATTGAGCCTAGTGGCACAGAACTAATCAAGAGGACTGCCCAGTCCTGCGCAGTTTTTGATCTCCTTGAGAATTGTTGCAGGTTCACCCATCTAGACAATTGGTATGTTTTCTGTCATAATCCTAACTTTAGCTGTGTAGACCATGGAACTACAGTTAGCCTAACATCAGTTGTTGGGAAAATGCTGGAATCTATTTTTAAGGAAGTCTTAACAATGCACTTAGAAAAGCATAGAATGATTAGAACAAGTCAACATGGTTTTACTACAGGGAAGGATGTAACTAGTAGGGTAGATAAAGGGGAACCAGTAGATGTAGTATTTCCAAAAGGTTATCAATAAGGTGCCAGATAAAAGATTAATAGGCAAAATCAGGGCTCATGGAATTGGGAGTAATATATTAGCATGGATAGAGGATTGGTTAATGGATAGAAAACATAGAGTAGGCATAAACAGGGCTTTCTCACGTTTCCAGCGGCGAATAGTGGAGTGCCGCAAGGATCAATGCTGGGGCCTCAGCTATTTACAATCTATATTAATGACTTAGATGAAGAGACAGAGAGTAATGTATCTAACTTTGATGATGGTACCAAGCTAGGTGGAAAGGTAAGCTGTAGGGTGGACACGGAGAGGCTGCAAAGAAATATAGACAGGTTAGGTGAGTGGGCAACAAGATGGCAGATGGAGTATAAGACAGGGAAGTGTGAAGTTATTTACTTTGGTCATAAGAATAAAAAGGCAGAATTTTTTTTTAAAGGTGAGAAACTTGTAAGTGTTGATAGTCAAAGAGATTTAGGTGTGCTTGTACAAGGAACACAGAAAGTTAGCATGCAAATGCAGCAAGCAATTAGAAAGGCAGGCGGCATGTTGGCCTTTATTACAGGGGGATTGAATACAAGAATAAAGAGGTCTTGCTACAATTGTACAGGGTTTTGGTGAGACTGCATCCAGAGTGATCTGTGCAGTTTTGGTCTCCACATTTAAGAAAGGATATACTTGGCATTGGTGGCATTACAGCGAAGGTTCACTAAATTGATCCCTGGGCTGAGGGGGTTGTCTTATGATGAAAGGCTGAGTAAATTGGGCTTATATTCCCTGGATCTTAGAAGAATAAGAGGTGATCTCATTGCAACTTACAGAATGCTGAAGGGGCTTGGTAGGGTGGACTCTGAGAGATTGTTCTCGTTGAACAGAGAATCTAAAACACAGGGGCACAGTCTCAGGGTAAGGGGCAGACTCGATGGGCCGAAGGGCCTCTTCTGCACTGTGATTCTGTGATTCTGATCGTTTAGGACTTCGATTAGGAGAAATTTCTTTACTCAAAGCATTGTGAATCTTTGGAATTTTCTACCTCACTGGGTTGTGGATGCTCCATCATTGACTATATCTAAAGCTGAGATAGACAGATATTTTTTGTTTCTCAGGGTATTAAGGGGTAGGGAGCAGGTGGGAAAATGGAGTTGAAGCCCAAGCTCAGCCATGATTGTATTGAATGGTGGAGCAGGCTCAATTGGCCATGTGGTCTACTCCTGCTCCTATTTCTTATGTTTTTATGGAGTGACTTTGATGTTTAACGAGGTGTGCCATTAGTCAGAGTACCCAGCGCTTGCTGTTCTTCTAGCCATAGTGTTGATATGACTAGTGGAGTTAAGCTTCTGGTCAATAGTGATCGCCACGTTGATGGAGCTCTCAAAAATGATGATGCCGTTGAAGGTCAGGCTGATGTCATTGGACTTTTCCCTGTTGGATATAGCATTGTCAGAAAACTGGGAAATGTAAATGTCAGCCTGAAATACCATGTCCCTGGGGGACTGCAGAGGTATTCTTTAATAGTTAAAGATAAAAACAAAAAGCTAAAAGCTACTGCGGATGCTGGAAATCCAAAACAAAATAAAAACAGAATTACCTGGAAAAACTCAGCAAGTCTGGCAGCATCGGCGGAGAAGAAATCAGTCAACGTTTCGAGCCCTCATGGCCCTTCAGCAGAACTGAAGCATAGTTTCAACAAGGGAGAAATATAAATTGGTTTAAGGTGGGTGGGGGGGAAGAGACACATTGAGGGTGTGGTGTGAGCAGATAGTCAAAAGATGTCAGAGACAAAAGGGTCAAAGAGGTGTTGAAGGTGGTGGTCTTTGTCTGAGAAAAGTGCTAATTAAGAATGCAAGACAGGATATTCAAAGTACAGCTCTAGTGGGGGTGGGGTGGAAAGACTAAAGGTTTTAGTTTTAGATTTAAAAATAATGGAACTAGGTGGGGAAAGAAGAATCTATATAAATTATTGAAAAAAAAGGCGGGTGGGGGGGGAAAAGAAACGGGGTGGGGATGGGGGGAGGGGGGTTTAAGATCTAAAGTTGTTGAATTCAATATTCAGCCCAGAAGGCTGTAAAGTGCCTAGTCGGAAGATGAGGTGCTGTTCCTCCAGTTTGCGTTGGGCTTCACTGGAACAATGCAGCAAGCCAAGGACAGACATGTGAGCAGCAGAACAGGGTGGAGTGTTAAAATGGCAAGCGACAGGGAGGTTTGGGTCTTTCTTGCGGACAGACCGCAGGTGTTCCGCAAAACGGTCGCCCAGTTTGCGTTTGGTCTCTCCAATGTAGAGGAGACCGCATTGGGAGCAACGAATGCAGTAGACTAAGTTAGGGGAAATGCAAGTGAAATGCTGCTTCACTTGAAAGGAGTGTTTGGGCCCTTGGACGGTGAGGAGAGAGGAAGTGAAGGGGCAGGTGTTGCATCTTCTGCGTGGGCATGGGGAGGTGCCATAAGTGGGAGTTGAGGAGTAGGGGGTGATGGAGGAGTGGACCAGGGTGTCCCGGAGGGAACGATCCCTACGGAATGCCGTCAAGGGGGGTGAAGGGAAGATGTGTTTGGTGGTGGCATCATGCTGGAGTTGGCGGAAATGGCGGAGGATGATCCTTTGAATGCGGAGGCTGGTGGGGTGATAAGTGAGGACAAGGGGGACCCTATCATGTTTCTGGGAAGGAGGAGAAGGCGTGAGGGAGGATGCGCGGGATATGGGCCGGACACGGTTGAGGGCCCTGTCAACGACCGTGGATGGAAAACCTCGGTTAAGGAAGAAGGAGGACATGTCAGAGGAGCTGTTTTTGAAGGTAGCGTCATCAGAACAGATGCGACGGAGGCGAAGGAACTGAGAGAATGGGATGGAGTCTTTACAGGAAGCGGGGTGTGAGGAGCTGTAGTCGAGGTAGCTGTGGGAGTCGGTAGGCTTGTAATGGATATTGGTGGACAGTCTATCATCAGAAATTGAGACAGAGAGGTCAAGGAAGGGAAGAGAAGTGTCAGAGATGGACCATGTGAAGATGATGGAGGGGTGGAGATTGGAAGCAAAATTAATAAATTTTTCCAGGTCCCGACGAGAGCATGAAGCAGCACCGAAGTAATCATCGATGTACCGGAGAAAGAGTTGTGGGAGGGGGCCGGAGTAGGACTGGAACAAGGAATGTTCCACATACCCCATAAAGAGACAGGCATAGCTGGGGCCCATGCGGGTACCCATAGCCACACCTTTTATTTGGAGGAAGTGAGAGGAGTTAAAGGAGAAATTGTTCAGTGTGAGAACAAGTTCAGCCAAACGGAGGAGAGTAGTGGTGGATGGGGATTGTTGGGGCCTCTGTTCAAGGAAGAAGCTAAGGGCCCTCAGACCATCCTGGTGGGGGATGGAGGTGTAGAGGGATTGGACATCCATGGTGAAGAGGAAGCGGTTGGGGCCAGGGAACTGGAAATTGTTGATGTGACGTAAGGTATCAGAGGAATCACGGATGTAGGTGGGAAGGGACTGGACAAGGGGAGAGAGAAGGGAGTCAAGATAACGAGAAATGAGTTCCGTGGGGCAGGAACAGGCTGACACGATCGGTCTGCCAGGACAGTTCTGTTTGTGGATTTTGGGTAGGAGGTAGAAGCGGGCCGTCCGAGGTTGGGCGACTATCAAGTTGGAAGCTGTGGGAGGAAGATCTCCAGAGGAGATGAGGTCAGTGACAGTCCTGGAAACAATGGCTTGATGTTCTGTGGTGGGGTCATGGTCCAGGGAGAGGTAGGAGGAAATGTCTGCAAGTTGACGCTCAGCCTCCGCGAGGTAGAGGTCAATGCGCCAGACAACAACAGTACCACCCTTGTCAGCGGGTTTGATGACAATGTTGGGGTTGGACCTGAGAGAACGGAGTGCAGTGAGTTCAGAGAGAGACAGATTAGAATGGGTGAGAGGAGCAGAGAAATTGAGACGGCTAATGTCACGCCGACAGTTCTCAATGAAAAGATCAAGAGAAGGTAAGAATCCAGAGGAAGGGGTCCAAGTGGAGGGAGAATATTGGAGGTGGGTAAAAAGATCCGTTGAACGGGGAGAGGACTCCTGCCCAAAGAAGTGAGCACGGAGACGAAGACGGCGGAAGAAGAGTTCAACATCATGCCGAGCCCGAAATTCATTGAGATGAGGGCGTAAGGGTATGAAACTAAGTCCTTTGTTGAGCACTGAACGTTCAGCATCGGAGAGGGGAAGGTCAGGGGGTATAGTGAATACGCGGCTGGGGCTGGGATTGGAAGATGGGGTGAGGACGGAGGGACAAGCAGGGGTGGAGGGTCCCCGATGGGTGTTGGAGTCGATGAGTTGTTGGAGCTTGCGTTCCTTAGCACTTGAGAGAAAGAGAAAAAGTTTCTTGTTGAGGCGACGGATGAGGCGAAGAATAAAATGAAACTGGGGGCACGCGCAGCTTTGAAAAAGGGTGCGGCGGTGCTGCTGGAGGGAGAGGTCGAGTGTGTTCATATGGCGGCGCATGGCACTGAGTGTGGATCTCAGAATGCGACGGGAACAGCAGTCCGAGAAACGTTTTATGTCCCGGAGATACCTGTAATCCTGGGTGGGTTCGAAACAACCTGTAATCCTGGGTGTAAAGACTCCATCCCATTCTCTCAGTTCCTTCGCCTCCGTCGCATCTGTTCTGATGACGCTACCTTCAAAAACAGCTCCTCTGACATGTCCTCCTTCTTCCTTAACCGAGGTTTTCCATCCACGGTCGTTGACAGGGCCCTCAACCGTGTCCGGCCCATATCCCGCGCATCCTCCCTCACGCCTTCTCCTCCTTCCCAGAAACATGATAGGGTCCCCCTTGACCTCACTTATCACCCCACCAGCCTCCGCATTCAAAGGATCATCCTCCGCCATTTCCGCCAACTCCAGCATGATGCCACCACCAAACACATCTTCCCTTCACCCCCCTTGACGGCATTCCGTATGGATCGTTCCCTCCGGGACACCCTGGTCCACTCCTCCATCACCCCCTACTCCTCAACCCCCACTTATGGCACCTCCCCATGCCCACGCAGAAGATGCAACACCTGCCCCTTCACTTCCTCTCTCCTCACCGTCCAAGGGCCCAAACACTCCTTTCAAGTGAAGCAGCATTTCACTTGCATTTCCCCTAACTTAGTCTACTGCATTCGTTGCTCCCAATGCGGTCTCCTCTACATTAGAGAGACCAAACGCAAACTGGGCGACCGTTTTGCGGAACACCTGCGGTCTGTCCGCAAGAAAGACCCAAACCTCCCTGTCGCTTGCCATTTTAACACTCCACCCTGTTCTGCTGCTCACATGTCTGTCCTTGGCTTGCTGCATTGTTCCAGTGAAGCCCAACGCAAACTGGAGGAACAGCACCTCATCTTCCGACTAGGCACTTTACAGCCTTCTGGGCTGAATATTGAATTCAACAACTTTAGATCTTAAACCCCCCTCCCCCCATCCCCACCCCGTTTCTTTTCCCCCCCCACCCGCCTTTTTTTTCAATAATTTATATAGATTCTTCTTTCCCCACCTATTTCCATTATTTTTAAATCTAAAACTAAAACCTTTAGTCTTTCCACCCCACCCCCACTAGAGCTGTACTTTGAATATCCTGTCTTGCATTCTTAATTAGCACTTTTCTCAGACAAAGACCACCACCTTCAACACCTCTTTGACCCTTTTGTCTCTGACATCTTTTGACTATCTGCTCACACCACACCCTCAATGTGTCTCTTCCCCCCCACCCACCTTAAACCAATTTATATTTCTCCCTTGTTGAAACTATGCTTCAGTTCTGCTGAAGGGCCATGAGGGCTCGAAACGTTGACTGATTTCTTCTCCGCCGATGCTGCCAGACTTGCTGAGTTTTTCCAGGTAATTCTGTTTTTATTTTGCTTTAATAGTTAAAGTCTGCCTTCAAAGGAGAAGAAAAGGCAGTGTCAGTATTTCAAGTTGGAGATTCTAGGTTTTCTTACTGTTGTACACCCTTTAAATAAAACAAATTAGTAAGCTGTTATGTTGTATCCTCCAGCTTCTGTCTTCTTCAGCCTGCACCACTGGTACCACTTTCTGAGCTCTGATGGCCCTGTGTCCTTTTATATGGTTTCAACCAGTTTTAGCCTCCCCAGAGGTTTTGGCTTCCGATCTTAGGTTCAATCATAGTTTTCTTAGAAACTGGGGGTCCGTTTCCTTTCTCAGTTTCCCTTTTCAGTTAGGGTCTGTCTCAAAAAATGCAAGCTTTGGAAGCATGGATTCCATCACATCACCCTATTGGACAGTGCATTCCAAATCCTATTCACTCGTTGATGCCCTCCTGAAGTCTGCTACTATTCTGCTCAGTGTTTTCTGCATTGTTAGAATTAGTGAAAGGCAAATTTAGGGCTGATGTCATAGAATTCTTCACAAAAATAGACATGTTGTGGTGGGCCAAATTGAATGGATTAATATACTATTGCAAACTATTCCTGCAATTTATTCTTTCAGTGTTTCCCCTTATTGTTTGGATTTCCATTTTTTGGCATGACCAGGTCAGACAGGGTACATACAGATGGTTAGAACCATGTCTTGAGTTCTGATTTTTGTATTGCTGCTCGTATTAATGATATGCTCATTAATATGCTTAATAACTATCTCTGCACATTATAAGATGTAAGATAAGTATTGGTAAAATTTACTTCTAGATTAAAAGTCAGACTTTTTATATCTGCTGTTAAATATTTTAGAAATTTTTGAATAGCTCACACAAAGAAGCCCAGACTGCTCAGATTAAAACATGGCAACCCCAACCCCTGAACCATTAAAATGGTTCCCATGTACAGGGTGGAATTTAATGTGCCCCTGAGACGGGTGCATTTAATCGGGTGGGAGAGTGCCAGATGCGTAGCCCGTCATCTTTCCATCTCTGCCCTGATTAGATCCCGGACAGGCAGGCAAATGACGTCCTTCCTGCCCATCTGCCAGTTGAGGTTGTTCATTGAATGATAAATGCCCACTTAAGGGCCTCATCCCATTACCGCTGGTATTCAACCAGTGATGGCCAGGGCATTCACCACATGGGGAGCCAACAAAACAAAGTGGGTTTGCTTGCGACCTCCTGGTTGGAGATGAGAGGGCCCTTGTTGTCAGTCACGGTGTCTGATCGAGGACCTGGTATCAGGAAGGGCATGGGGACACGGAGAACAACCCCCTGCCCTTGCTCCCGACCTACTTCCTGCCCCTCCACCCCTTCCCACAACCCCCAGCCCGCCCTCACTCACCTGTGGCCTTGGTCCCTTGCTGACCCTGGGCCTCTGGTGGGCGTATTTCTGGCAGCTCTTGCGAGACCCCCATCACCTGGACTAAATTCTGCCCATAGAACCTCTGGATGAGTTTTCTGCATTAGTGATCCCAAGTGATTATTAGATTCCAGGACAGACTGGTGCTTTTAACACAGATCTGTGCAACTGGGCCACGAATAATTCATTTGACCCCTGACCTACAACAGGACACACCATGCTCAATTGACATCCCAGAAATCTATTTTTTGTATACCTTTGGACCAGCTGGTTCAAAGGGAGTTGCTGATTTATAGAAACTGGTTTTTGTAAAATGCATGAAGGTGCAAAGCAAAGATTCCTGTGATAAAAATACATTTTCATGTTTATCTTCATGAGGCAGCAGTTAACAGAATTAAGACAGTGAAAAGCCACATTTTTTGTAAATTTTCCCCTTAAATTTCAGGTTGATCTGTGACATTGAACCACCATATACCACTCCAATTATGTGCAGATCTGTATTTTTTTTCCCTCCCATATCATATAACTGGATTTCATCTGTAACATAACCCTGGAATGTAGTGATGCTGGAAAACAAGTTTCAGCTTGTCACATACCTTCTGCATACTTCCATCATTATACTGATGTTAAACCTTTTAAGGAATACCAACACGGTTTCCTCTTCCCCAAATTGGTCTGGATTTAATGGAGGTGCTGGGGGATCTTGTCAACTGGCTGGAGAACTGACAGGAGTCCCATGTCGCCTCCCTTAGGGAAGGCCGGCTGAATTAAGTGCCACCGAGGCACTTAACTGGACAATGGCATGCCTTCCCCAGGATCAAGGACCCTGAGGTGGGGAGGGGGGGAGTGGAAGAAGAGCTGGCCAGTCAGAAGCTTCCAACTCTATTGAACGGCAGTGCCACCAGGGAGGCAGTGTCTGCTGCTGGCACAACATCCACCTGAGGCTTAATATCGTCGCTGGATCCTGGGCCACAGATGAGTGATTGTGGCAGGAGGGTTGCGGGATGGTGTTTGGCAGCAAAGGTAGGAGTTGGCACTTATTGGGCCCACCATATTCCCTATGCCAGGTCTCTTGACCAGGCATTGAGTACCTTTGAACAAGGGATCCTCCCTGGGAGATTGATGTAAACCCCACATGGGTTTTCTTTCATGCCCCCCTACATGGGGAGATGCCACCTGCTGCTGTGTTAATACCAGCGTCAGTGGGATGAGGTCCTTAACTGGGCTGGATATTCCGCTTAGAGTTAGAAACCACGAGCAGGGCCATATCCCGACTTCTGAAAGTCGGGGAACTCGCTCAAGATTTTGATCTCCGGGAGTCAGGGTTGGGCTGGAGTTGGGCCCGTCGTCTCCCAAAGCAGGTCTGAAGCAGCAAATGAGACATGTAGATGGTGAGGCCGGCTGATTAGAAGGTCCACCTCGGTTCATTGGGACGTCATCCCTGTCCTGTCCATGGTTAGACTCCCTTGCCTCTCACACCCCTCAATTTCCACCCATTCTCCATACGCCTTCATATCCCCCCCATGCATCCTCCATACCCACTCTCTTTGTATCCACTATGTACAGAACCAGTGAGCCATTGGCAAGTCTGACAAGTATTTGAAGTGTTTATGAAACTGACACAATAATCAATTAGGCTTTTAAAATCTCCTTTGAAAAAAACTGCTCATCTTACAACCTCAGAAGTGTCAATCAATCACAGCCATTCATAGTATCAACAAGTAAAGCTATAATTCTCCTAATACCTCTTAATATTATCCAAATAAACATTTAAGATGGAGATGAGAAGGAATTTCTTCTCTCAGAAGAACATTAATCTTTGCAACTCTCTGGGCGGAATCATCCGTGCCTGCTGGTGTCGGGCGTGTTCGGTGGAATGAGCGGACGGTATGGCCAGAAGGCCAAAAATTGGTTTCACAATGTTGGGAATCCGCAGGGTGGGAGGACTAAGGGGTGCAAATGGGGGAAGGGGCGAAAGATGTAAAGAGGGGAAGGGGTTCTAGGGGGGTAAAGGGGTGCAAAGGGGCAGAGGAGGGGGGTCCGAAGGAGGGGATGTGCATGTGAAAGTGCAGAGGAGGGGTCTGCCTCCTGGGGAGCGAACCAAGGGTGGGCATGGTATGAAGAATGGTGGGAATGACCGAGGGCAGAGTGAGGCAGTAGGGAGGGAGGGTGAGGGTTCGATGGTAGGGATAGAAGGGACGGTGAGGGTGGTTGGTGGGGACTCAATGGCAGACACGGACCCTGGGGGTGGGAAGGAGAAGGTTGGGGAGGTTAATGTGGATGGGGGTGGGATTTTCCAGAAGGAAGGGAATGTGCACATTCACTTGGACATCCCCGAAGGAAAAGGATTGTGGCTGGTAGGTCATGGAGGGGAGGTGATACGGGAAGGTCCACGTGCGTGTGAGTGTGCTTGCACAAGGCTCTGAAAGGCCCTGCCACACACACACTTCTCCCTCTAGAATCACTCGTTGGCCAGCTGCTCCTTCTGCGGTGACAGAGGATGAGGTTGAGGGGTTCACAGGCAAAGGGGACCCGGAGCGACAGGATAGCCTTTGAGATTCCTGAGTGGATGACCCAAGGGTGTCCAGCCGCCACTCCTCCTCCCTTCGGGTGCCCGAGGGCCCTGGTCTGACTCCCTGAGGGGAAGGAGAACCTAGAGGGACACCGAGGTGCCCCGTTTCCCTCTCGCATTACCACTGCAGGAACTCACCCATGGCTCCCACGATGGAGTACAGGCCTGCACATATCTCTGTGTTCTGCTGGACAAGGGTCTCCATGGCATCTGCCATCCTCCCATTGGAGACCTCCATACATGCACTTGTGGGTACCATTTCATCAGAGAGCGGTAGACGAACTCCTCCGACTTGCATGCCACTCTGTTGAGGGCTTCCAACAGCTCTGTGAGATGTTCCCTCGCCTTCTGCTGACTCTCCAGGATGAGTTGGAAGGCCAAATCCAAAGGTTCATCATTTGTCTCGGAGTCCTCCGAGTGCCGGGGAGCTCAGCTGAACCTGCCTCCTCCTGCTGCAGATAAGTGTCCCTGTGGTGACCACCAGATTGTGAACCTAACCTGCTCTAGATCTATGCCCCATCGAGGTCTGTCTCTTTGCGCTGGTGGAGGGTGTGGGTAAGTGCTGTGATGGGTCTTCTTGGCTGCTTATTTCCACCTCTTCACTGGAGGAGGTGTCCTCTTGGCTGCGGATGAGGGCCTGGATGGAGCTGAGGGACTTGCTGGCTGAGGGTGTTGGTTCCTTGGCAGAGCTCCCTGTGAACCAAAGTAGAGATAATAGTGCATGGCAGCAGAGTCAAAGCAGGAGAGAGATCACTCAGTTGTGTTGAGGGAGGGATGATGTGGTGCAGGATCCTCAGGTCGGTGATCGCTGCTGACCTCACCATCGCTGCTGGCAGGGTCCACCACATCCTCACCAGTCAGTGTGATGGCACGCTCCTGAAAGTGAGTGAGGGGCCTAATGTGGGCCATTCCACCCTCTCCCTGCTGATGTGAGCAGGCTTCTCCTGCATGAAAACAGATGGAGTATGTGAGCAGGACACATGGCACTGCATGGAATGTTTGTGTGATGAGCGGAGCCAAGGACAGGATGAGGACACGAGCTCGAGAGGGTATAAGTCTGATGGAGATGTGAGGGTGTGTGTGAGAGTTAGTGGTGTTGTCCATTGAGGTGTGAGATCCCTGTGGATGTGTGATGGGTTTGTGAGTGTGTGAGTTGAGAGTGATGAGAAGAGCGAATTGTCCTGGCGAACGGATGAGACCATTCATCCTGTAGCGGCACCAGGTGGCTGTCCTCTTTTGCAGGCCATTGCCGCTGACCACTGCTGCCACCGCCAGCCATGTGGGATTGGTGATGTCACTGCCTGTCCTGTGGCCAGAGTGAGGGTAGAGGACACCGCAGCGGGCCTCCACGGCGTCCAAAAAATATTACAGTGACGCATCATTAAACCTGGGGGCTGCAGTCATTTTGCCTTTCGTGGACATCTTCCCTGCAGCAGCTGTGGGCTAGAAGCACTGAGAGGTGTGCGTGCGACTGGACTATAAATATAGAACCTGGCGTGATGAAGCGTGAGATTATGGCATGGCGGGCGAGTGAGAGCCCACCTGCCATGGAAACGGCATATTTCCCAGGAATGCTTAACTAATGTGGCGGGTTTGGGACGATACTGCGTGAAAAGCTGGCATTGCGGCTGGCGGGTAAAACGTTTTACCCGCCTGCTACCGCACTTACTGAATATCTCGGACGATTTCACTCTCTACCTCACAGAGCAGTGGAGGCTAATCATTGGGTGTATTCAAAGCTGAGTTAGACAGATTTTTGATCTACAAGGGAGTCATGGTTTATGGGGGATAGGCAGGAAACTGGAGTTAAGGCCAGATCAGATCAGATGTGATGGTTGGCCAGCTGAATGGTATACTCCTGCTCCTATTTCTTATGTAATGTTGGCTTTTATAATTTACCTACATTTCAAATGTTTAATATTACAGAATATTATTGGGTTAAAAAAAATAAACTTTTTAAAAATCATGCAATCAGCAATGTAAATCATGCTGGAATTCCTCATTGTATCACTTATCGTTTTGTCACAGTATAGTCACTTTTAAGTTGTCCTTACAGTTCTTGCTCTACAAACAACAAGATTTGGTAAGCATATTTTCTTCAGTTAAGTGGCACGTTTTGATGGTTGTCATGTCTTTTGCTTCTTTGAAGGTACCTTGTTAACTGTCATAAGCTTTGTAATGGTTAAGGGTCGTAGGGAAATCTACTGAGGTTCATGAGCAACTGACCTAAATGCCTATGTCCTCTCATCTAAGCTCTTACTAATAAAGCTTTTATTGACTGAACGAAAGAGGGAAACTTAACTTGGCTCATCATCAGCTCCAGATTCTGGTTTGTCTGCGCCTATCTGTGATTTAAAAAGACTGGTACTGCCCCATATCTTTGCAATTTGATTTGTCTAATATAAAAACACATCCATTCTGTAATGGAAACTAATGTTAGGCAAAGTTAACATTAGATGAAACTAGCAATAAAACTGCGTAAAATGTTTGAAAAAGTAAGTGACAAATGGATGATATGACTGATGTTTCCCAAATAGATTGAAGTGCTGATAGTAAATGGTGACCATTGTCTCCTGCCCTTCCACCAGCACTCTTTGGGGAAAAGTGTAGTTCTTGGTCAGAGGTTTTCTCTTGAAAATTTAAAAAATCTTTCAGTGCTCCAAAGATTTATTTAAGTTGGTGAACCGGCTCACAATGCAATGCATTTGGAAAACGTTCTGTAAATTTGATGGCATTCCAATCAAATTTATGACTAATATATTTATAAATTTATATAAATATATATAATATATTTATAAATTTATATAAATTACAAATATATTTATAAATTTATGGAAAACTTTTGTTCATTTCTCGAGGTCCGTATGTCTCCATATTAACATTTTTTACGTGTTTCTGCAAGTCTGTATTCATCCCTGTTCCTTTCTCCCTCTGGTTTTTGTGAATGCTATTTTCTCCCATCCTCTTATTTTTGATATGTTTGCTGATCTGTGGGCAGATTTTTCAGATAGTGGGGTTTCCCACCTTGCCATCTAAAGAGTTAGCGGGGAATGCATCCCTGCAGATCACAAGCAGCCCCATAGCCATGGCTGGAAACGGATTTTCCTTCCCTTGGACAGAAGTCCTGCCTCAGAGAGCTGTTGGCCAATCTGATTGGCTGGCAGCTCAGTAGTCCCAGCAGCACCAGTGGTAACACTGGCCATGACTGGGGCTACAAGCAGTCCCCAGATTCTAAGTCCCACTGTCCGGAAGGGGAGGTGAGACCCAGGGGCAGGGTGGGGAGTGATGGGTGGAGGTCTTCCACTTGGAGAGATTGGACAGGAGTGAGCACCACAGGGAGCAGTCCTTCGGTGGAGGGTTGTCCAATGTGAAAAGGGGGCCCTGGAGGGAGGCACAGCCCCCCTACTTCCCATTGAGGCCTGAGCAGGGTAACCTGCCAGACTTCTCCCCATTCCCTGGACTCCTTCCAGAAGCCTCAAAATTGAGGCCGAGTGAGAAGCAGCCCTTAAGAGGCCAGCATTTATTGCCCATCCCTATTTGCCCTTAAGAAGGTGGTGGTGATCTGCCTTCTTGAACCACTGCAGTCCATGTGGTGTAGGTACACCCACAGTGCTGTTAGGGAGGGAGATCCAGGGTTTTGACCCAGCAATGATGAAGGAACGGTAATATATTTCCAAGTCAGGATGATGTGTGTTGCTTGGAAGGGAATTTGCAGGTGGTGGTGTTCCCATGTGTCTACTGCCCTTGCCCTTCTAGATGGTAGTGGTCGTGGGTTTGGACGGTGCTGTCTAAGGAGCCCTGGTGAGTTCCTGCAGCGCATCTTGTAGATGGTACACACTGCTGCCACTGTGTTTCGGTGGTGGTGGAGGGAGTGAGTGTTTGTGGATGTGGTGCCAATCAAGTGGGCTGCTTTGTCCTGGGTGGTGTTGAGTTTCTTGAGTGTTGTTGGAGCTGCACTCATCCAGGCAAGTGGAGAGTGTTCTCTCACACTCTTGACTTGTGGTTTGTAGATAGTGGAAAGGCTTTGGGAGTCAAGAGGTGAGTTACTCGCCATTGGATTCCTAGCCTCTGACCTGCTCTTGTAGCCACAGCGTTTATATGGCTAGTCCAGTTCAGTTTCTGATCTACGGTAACCCCCAGGATGTTCATAGTGGGGATAGTGGTGGTTCAACGATGGTAATGCCATTGAATGTCAAAGGGCAATGGTTAGATTCTCTCTTGTTGGAGATGGTCATTGCCTGGCACTTGTGTGGCACGAATGTTCTTTGCCACTTGTCAGTCCAAGCCTGGATATTGTCCAGGTCTTGCTGCATTTGGACATGGACTGCTTCAGTATCTGAGGAATTGTGAATGGTGCTGAACATTGTGCAATCATCAGCAAACATCCCCACTCCTGACCTTATGATGGTAGGAAGGTCATTCATGAAGCAGCTGAAGATGGTTGGGCCGAGGACACTACCCTGAGGAGCTCATGCAGTGATGTCCTGGAACCGAGGTGATTGACCTCCAACAACCATAACCATCTTCCTTTGTGTTAGGTATGACTCCAACCAGCAGAGAGTTTTCCCCCTGATTCCCATTGGTTCCAGTTTTGCTAGGGCTCCTTGATGCAACTCTCGGTCAAATGCTGCATTGATGTCAAAGACAGTCACTCTCACCTCACCTCTGGAGTTCAGCTCTTTTGCCCATGTTTGAACCAAGGCTGTAATGAGGTCAGGTGCTGAATGATCCTGAACTCAGTGTCAGAGAGCAGGTTATTGCTAAGCACGTGCCGCTTCATAACACTGTCCGTGACCCCTTCCATCACTTTATTGGTGATTGAGAGTAGACTGATGGAGCAGTAAATGGCTGGGTTGGATTTGTCCTGCTTTTTGTGGATGGGACATACCTGGGTAATTTTCCACTTTGCCGGGTAGTTGCCAGTGTGGTAGCTGTACTGGAACAACTTGGGACGCGGCAAGTCCTGGAGCACAAGTCTTCAGTACTGTTACCAGAATATTGTCAAGGCCCATAGTCTTTTCAGTATCCAGTGCCTTCAGCCATTTTTTGATATCATGTGGAGTGAATTGAATTGGTAGAAGGTTGGCATCTGTGATGGCTGAAGCCCTCCGGCAGAGGCCGAAATGGATCACCCACAGCACCTCTGGCTGAAGATTCTTGCAAATGCTTTAGCCTTATCTATTGCGCTTATATGCTAGGCTCCCCCATCATTTGAGTTGCTAGATCCGTTCAAAATCTATCCCATTTAACACGGTGGTAGTGCCATACAGTATAATGGAGGGTAATCTCAGTGTGAAGATGGCACTTCGTCTCCACAAGGACTGTGTGGTGGTCACTCCTGCCAATACTGTCATGGACCAGTTGCATCTGCAACAGGTAAGTAGAGGGTGAGGTCAAGTGGGTTTTTCCCTCTTGTTGGCTCCTTCACCTGCTGAAGACCCAGTCTAGCAGCTATGTCCTTTAGGACTCGGCCAGTTTGGTCAGTAGTGTTGCTACAGAGCTTCTCTTAGTGATAGAAATTGAAATCCCCCACCCATAGTAGATTCTGTGCTCTTGCCACCCTCAGTACTTCCTCCAAATGGTGTTCAACATGGAGGAGCACTGATTCATCAGCTGAGGGGGTGGCAGGGTGGGGGTTACTTGAAAATCAGCAGGAGGTTTCTTGCCCATGTTTGACCTGATGCCCTGAGGCTTCATGGGGTCTGGAGTCGATGTTGAGAACTCCCAGGGCTACTGCCTCCCGACTGTACATCACTGTGCCGCCACGTCTGTTGTGTCTGTCCTGCCATTGGGACAGGACATACAAAAGGATGGTGATGCAGGTGTTTGTGACATTGTCTGTAAGGTATGATTTCATGAGTATGATTGTGTCAGGCTGTTGCTTGACTGTTCTGTCGGACAGCTCTCCCAAATTTGGCACAAGCCCCCAGATGTTAGTAAAGAAGACTTTGCAGGGTCGACAGGGCTGGGTGTCCGTTGCCTAGGTCAATACTGGGTGGTCCATCCAGTTTCATTTTTTTAGACCTCCTTGCGGTTTGATACAATTGAGTGGCTTGCTAGACCATTTCAGAGGGCGTTTAAGAGTCAACCATATTGCTGTAGATCTGGAGTCACATATAAGCCACACAAGATAAGGACAGTAGTTTTCCTTCCTGAAAGGACATTAGTGAACCAGTTGGTTTTTACGACAATCAGCAATAGGTTCACGGTCACTGTAACTAAGACTAGCTTTTAATTCCAGATTTTTGAATTATTAATGGAATTTAAATTCCACCAGCTGCCATGGTGGGATTTGATCCCATGTCCCCAGAGCTTTAGCCTGGGCCTCAGGATTACTAGTACCTAGTTTAGTGCTACACTTCACAATAGAGGATGGCCTTGCCACTAAGATGAGATAAGACTGGATATTGCCTTGCATTGGTTATGGCTAATGATTGCGTCTGGCAACATTTACAGAGTATGAAAGTCAGTTTAGCAGAACTCGTGAACCGATTTGAAATGTTTGAAGCTGCACATTCTGCATCAAGTTTACAGAATAAATTTGGCAATTTTGACTAATCCTAATACAAGACATACACTATATTCTAAACTCCACTAGAGCTAAAGGTATCCATGAAGAAGTAAATGTTCCTTTGAAGAAATGATTTCGAAGTGACCTTGGCACACGACTTACCATATTGCACCGTGCAATAGGTTTGTACCCACAACTCCCCACGTGGTAAATAGGACTTCAGGAAGCTGAAGTCTGACCAATGTATGACTATTTCCTCTGAAAAACCTGGTGTATATAGCTAAATAGCTGCCAAACTAAGCTAAATCCAGAGACTGGCAACTTCTGAAATGACTTTGAAAACAAGTTCTTTAAGATACTACTCCAGAACAAACACTGAGAAATTAGAAGCGACTGAATCAAGCTCTGGCTAAGTTGGCTTAAAGTTGTACTATGAACTGAAAGGATTATTTACTGTGTACTGTATTCTGGTATTTTGAAAAACTGAGAAAGCGTTTGGAACTATTTCCATTTAATGGTGCATCCAAATTAATTTACCACAAAAATTGTGACTCCTTAGGGTGATAAAACAAGCTAAACACTGTTCAAATTCTTACAAATTAGACTGAAAACACTAATTGAAGTTTTTTTAGTTCAAGCTGCAGGTGACAAAGTTATATGATGGACAGTCCGATCATAAATTAAAAGTTCTGCTAGTTTCCTGTGCATGTTAACCACACCTCGGGGGTGTCATGATTTTATCACAGAGGACTTTAACATCAAAATGTTACAATGAAAAGTTCTGTGTTTTTTTAACAGGAAAACAATTAACCTTCACCATAAGACTTGTTGATAAATCAGTGGAATAATTTAAAATGCTATTTGGGAAAAAAAAATCACTGTTACTTTTTCCATTGTGATTGAAATTTCTGAAGTCCAAAATAAGGTAGTAATCAAGATATATAATTCAAAAAGTACATATTGCACAATAACATGACCAAATTTACCAACTCAATTCTCTTGTTTCTTTTAGTACTTCCATTGAAGTTTTACTTGGAATCTTAACCTCTTCCAAAAGCCAGCCTTGGACTTGATAATTTTGCCCAGAACAGTAACTTTGTTAGCTGATGGCAGGTTCTGCAGCCCAACCCCCTGCAGTGTACACAATTATCCCAAACTTCAGCAGTATGTCAGATAGCTAAATAATTAAAAATTATTTGAAGATAAGTTAGAGGAAATATTTCAAGTACTTTAGTAAGATAAAAATTACATTGAATGAAACCCAGAGTGGCTGTGCTGTGCAAGTAAAAGAGCAAATGAGAAATAGAGATAATGCATGATGGACTGCACTGATTTATGAACTCCTTATAGCTTCAGTTATCTGAATATGATCCATACATTTTTAGAAAGTGTTTTAAGCAGAGAAAGATATCCAAGAACAAATCACAAACATTAAATTTAATGTGGTATACAGTCAGGAGGGAGTTGCCCTGAGAATCCTCAACACCGACTCTGGACCCCATGAAGTCTCATGGCCTCAGGTCAAACATGGGTAATGAAACCACCTGTTGATTACCACCCACCTCTCCTCCACCCCCTCAGCTGATGAATCAGTACTCCTGCATGTTGAACACCACTTGGAGAACACCACTGAGTGTGGCAAAGGTGTAGAATATACTCTGGGTGGGGGACTTCAATGTCCAACACCAAGAGTGGCCCAGTAGAACCACTACTGACCAAGCTAGCCAAGTCCTAAAAGATATAGCTGGTAGACTGGGTCTGTGGCAGGTGGTGAGGCAACTAACAAGAGAAAAACATACTTGACCTCATCCTCACCAATCTGCCTGCTGCAGATGCATCTGTCCATGACTGCATCGGGAGGAGTGACCACTGCACAGTCCTTGTTGAGACGAAGTCCAATCTTCACATTGTACTCACCACAATCTGTAACCTCATGGCCCGGCATATCCCCCATTCTACCATTGCCACCAAGCCAGTGGATTAACTCTGGTTCAATGAAAAGTGCAGGAGGGCATGCCAGGATTAACAGCAGCCAGACCTAAAAATGAGATGTCAACCTGGTGAAGCTACAACACAGGACTGCTTACATGCCAAACAGCATAAGCAGCATGAAATAAATAGAGCTAAGTGATCCCACGTCCAATGGATCTGATCCAAGCTGTGGAGTCCTGCCACATTCAGTCGTGAATGGTGGTGGACAATTAAACAACTAACTGGAGGAGGGAGCCCCACAAATATCTCCATGCTCAATGATGGGGGAGCCCAACACGTCAGCACAAAATGAAGGCTGAAGCATTTGCAACAATCTTCAGCTAGAAATGCCAAGTGGATGATCCATCTCAGCCTCCTCCTGAGGTCCCCAGCATCTCAGATACCAACCACTCTTTAGATAATTTGATTCACTCCACATGATATCAAGAAACGGCTGACGGCTCTGGATACTGCAAAGGCTAACAGCCCTGACAACATTCTGTCAATAGTGCTGAAGACTTGTGCTTCAGAATTAGCTGCGCCCTTAGCCAAACTGTTCCAGTATAGCTACAACACTTGCATCTAACCGACAATGTGGAAAATTGCCAGGTATGTCTTGTACACAAAAAGCAGGACAAATGCAACCCAGTCAATTACCGCCCATCAGCCTACTCTCAATCATCAGCAAAGTGATGGAACGGGTAATTGACTGTGCTCTTACTCAGAAATAACTTGCTCACTGATGCTCAGATTGGGTTGTGCCAGGGCCACTCAACTCCTGCCCTCATTGCAACCTTGTTCCAAAATTGGACAAAAGAGCTGAATTCAAGAGGTGAGGCGAAAGTGACTGCCCTTGACATCAAGGCAGCAGTTGACTGAGTATGGCATCAAGGAGCCCTATCAAAACTAGGGTCAATGGGAATCAGGGGGAAAACTCTCCACTGGTTGGATTCATACCTAACACAAAGGCTGTGGTTGTTGGAGGTCAATCATCTCAGTCGCAGAATATCACTGCAGGAGTTCCCCAGGATAGTGTCCTAGGCCCAACCATCTTCAGCTGCTTCATGAATGACCTTCCTTCCATCATAAGGTCAGAAGTGGGGATGTGCTGATGATTGCACAATGTTCAGCACCATTAGTGATTCCTCAGATACTGAAGCAGTCCATGTCCATATACAACAAGACCTGGAAAACATTCAGGCTTTCGCTGATAAGTGGCAAGTTACATTAGTGTCACACAAGTGCCAGGCAATGACCAGATCCCAACAAGAGAGAATGTAACCATTGTCCCTTGACATTCAATGGCATTACCATCGCTGAATCTCCCACTAGCAACATCCTGAGGGTTAACCATTGGCCGAAAGCTGAACTGGACCAGCCATATAAATACTGTGGCCATAATAGCAGGCCAGAGGCTGGGAACTTTGCAGTGAGTAAGTCATCTCCTGACTCCAAAAAGCCTGTCCACCATCTACAGTACACAAGTCAGGAGTGTGATGGAATACTCTCCACTTGGTTGGATGAGTGCAACTCCAACAACACTCGAAGCTGAACACAATCCAGGCCAAACAGCCTGTTTGATTGGCACCCCATCCACCAAAATAAACATTCATTCCCTCCACCACAAACACACAGTGGCAGCAGTGTATAAGGTGCACCACAGAAACTCACCAAGGCTGCTTCACAGAACTTCCAAACCCGCAACCTCTACCACCAAGAAGGAAAGGGCAGCTGGTACATGGGAACACCACCACCTGCAAGTTTCCCTCCAAGCCACACACCATCTTGACTTGGAACTATATCACCATTCCTTCACTGTCGCTCAATCAAAATCCTGTAACCCCTTTCCTAACAGCACTGTGGGTGTACCTACACCACATGGACTGCAGTGGTTCAAGAAGGCAGCTCACCCACCACCTTCTTGAGGGTAATTAGGGATGGGGAATAAATGCTGGCCTAGCCAGTGATGCCCACATCCCATGAATGAATTTTTAAAAATGTGGGCTATCGTAAGTAGTAAAATTTATGTATACCAAAACAAACTTCAATCTCATGGCCTGGTACATTCCACAATTCACCTTTATTAAAAAAGTAGAGATACCCTGATTCAGTGAGTTGTCAGCTATGTTAGGAGTAGCAGCAGTTAGACCTTGAAATATGACACAAACTTAATGAAATCACAACACAATGCTATAGGCATGTTAAACATGACCATCAGCAGGTTATAGAGATAGCTAATTGTTCTAAAACCAGTGAATCAGGGGAAAGCTTTGTAGCCCTGTTGTGGAGTTGAAAATGCTGTTGGACCATCAGGCAGCTAATGGGAGCAGAACACCCCTTGAACATCCTGATCTTCATTCATAACTGATCCCAGTATATATGAACATACGAATTAGGAGCAGAAATAGGCCACCTGGCCTTTCGAGCCTGTTCCGCCATTAAATAAGATCATGCCTAATCTGATTGTAACCTCAACTCCACATTCCTGACTACCCCTGATAACTTTTCACCCCCTTATTAATTAAGAATCTACTTAGCTCTGCACTAAAAATATTCAAAGACTCTGCTTCCACTGCGTTTTGAGAAAGAGCGCCAAAGACTCACAACCCTCTAACAGAAACAAATTCTCTGCCTTTCCATCTTAAATGATTGACCCCTTATTTTTGAATAGTGACCCCTAGTTCTAGATTCTTCCGCAAGAGGAAACACCTTGTCCCGCTCCAGCCTTTCAAGACTCTTCAGGATCTTAAAGGTTTCAATCAAGTCACCTCTTACTCTTCTAAACTCCAGTGGATACAAGTCTAACCTGTCCAACCTTTCCTCATAAGGCAACCCGCCCATTCCTGGTATTAGCCTAGTAAACCTTCTCTGAACTGCTCCTAACAAATTTACATCTTTCCTTAAATAAGGAGACCAATTCTGTACACAGTGCTCCAGATGTAGTCTCAAAAGCACCCTGTACAACGGAAACATAATCTCCCTACTTTTGTATTCAGTTCCCCTCACAGTAAATGATAATAGTGTATTAGTTTTCCTAATTAGTTGCTATATCTGCATACTAACCTTTTAAGATTTATGCATTAGAGCACCCAGATCACCCTGAATCTCAGAGCTCTGCAATCCCTCACCACTTAGATAATATGGTTTTTTGTTCTTCCTGCCAAACTGGACAATTTCACATTTGCCCACATTATTCTCCATACTCCCACATTATACACGAGTGCAAGAGACAAGGCTAAAGTATTTGCAAGCATCTTCAGCCAAAGTGCCAATTGGGTAATCCTATGCATTCTTCTCATGTGGTCCCCATCATTACAGATGACAATGTCCAGCCAATTTGGTTCACTTCAGGTGGCATAAAGAGGTGTCTGAGCACAAAAGAGTACAACAAATTCTAGCTCCTTTAACATCCTGCTTGTAAGTATAATGCCAATGCAGCACAACTAGCTAGCTCCCTTGGTAAGTTATTCCAGTGTCATCGTAACACGCATGTCCCGTCAAAAAAATGTAGGAAAATTTAACCCAGTCAATTCCTGTCATATAGCCATCCCCAATCATCAGATACTGAAGCAGTCCATGTCCAAATGCAGCAAGACCTAGACAATTGAGCTGACAAGTGGCAAGTAACCTTTGAGCCACACAAGTGCCAGGCAATGACCATTTCTAACAAGAGAGAATTGCCCCATGACATTCAATGCCATTACCATCACTGAATCCCCCACTATCAATATCCTGGGGGTTACCATTGACCAGAAACTGAACTGGACTGGTCATGTAAGTACTGTGGCTACAAGAGCAGGCCAAAGGCGAGGAATCCTGTGGCGAGTAACTCACCACCTGACTCCTCAAAGCCTGTCCACCATCTACAAGGCACAAGTCAGGAGTGTGATGGGAATACACTCCACTTGCCTGGATGAGTGCAGCTCCAACAACAACCAAGAAGCTCAACACCATCCAGGACAAAGCAGCCCGCTTGATTGGCTTCCCATCCGCAAACATTCACTCCCTCCACCACTGATACACAGTGGCAGCAGGGTGTACCATTTACAAGGTGCACTGTAGGAACTCACTAAGCCTTCTTGGACAGCACCTTCCAAACCCACGACTGCTACCATCTAGAAGGGCAAGGACAGCAGATATATGGGCACACCACCACCTCGAAGTTCCCCTTCCAGCCACTCACCATGCTGACTTGGAAATATATCGTCGTTCCTTCACTGTAACTGGGTCAAAACCCTGGAACTCCCTCTCTAACAGCACTGTGGGTGTACCTACACCACGTGGACTGCAGCAGCTCAAGAAGGCAGCTCACTACCACCTTCTCAAGGACAATTAGGGATGGGCAATAAATGCTGGCCTAGCCAGCTATGCCCACATCCTATGAATGAATTAAAATAAGTGACGGAAGAAGTACTAAGAGGGGTAGATGAAGTGAGAGATCTTGGCATACAAGTACACAGGTCCCTGTTCAAGTAGACAAGTTTGTAAAGAAGGCATATGGAATGCTCTCCTTCACTGGCAGAGGTATAGAATATAAAAGTAAGGATATAATGTTGGAATTGTATAAAACACTGGTGAGGCTACAACTGGAGAATTGCGTGCAGTTCTGGTCACCACATTACAGGAAGGACGTAATAGCTCTGGAGAGAGTGCAGAGGAGGTTTACAAGAATGTTGCCAGGGTTAGAAAAGTATAGTTACGAGGAGAGATTGGATAGGTTGGGGTTATTTTCCCTGGAACAAAGAAGGCTGAGAGGTGACTTGATTGAGGTGTACAAAATTATGAGGGGAATAGATAGAGTGGACAGGATAAAATTGTTTCCCTTGGCAGAGAATTCTAGAACCAGGGGACATAGATTCAAGATAAGTGGCAGAAGGTGTAGGGGGGACATGAGGAAGAACTTTTTTACGCAGAGGGTAGTGGGTGTCTGGAATTCACTGCCCAAGTTGGTGGTAGAGGCAGAAACTCTAAACTCTTTTAAAAAGTACCTGGATCTGCACCTTAAGTGCTGTAAGCTGCAGGGCTATGGACTGGGTGCAGGAAGGTGGGATTAGAAAGGGCACCTGGGTGTCATCAGGCTGGCATGGACAAGATGGGCCGAATGGCCTCCTTCTGTGCTGTGCTGTGGTTCTAATCATCTAATGCTATCTTGCAAGAGCTACACACCAATAACCTGCTTTTTACACTCCATTGGGTTCCACCAAAATCATTTAACTTTTGGCCTCATCAAAGTCTTCTCAGATGTGGGCAAGAGAGCTGAATGCCCCAAGAGGTGAGAATAGTCATCTTTAACATTGAGGCAGCATTCAACTGAGTATGGTGCTAAGAAGCTCTAACAATGGACAGACTATCACCAGGTCACTCATCTCATCCCAGGACATCACTTGGCTCAACCATGTTCAGCTGCTTCAGCAATCAACTTGCATCTCTCATGAGGTCAAGATTGGTGCTTTTTCTCTGATTTTCAACTGTTCAGCTCCATTACAACTTCTCCAATAATAAAACATGCTTGCCTGCAGCAGGGCCGGGATAGGATCCAGACTTGGGCTGACAAGTGTCAACTAAGTTGTACACCATGTAATTGCCAGGTAATGAGCAAAAAGAAAAGATCCACCCATTTCCCTAGGAAATTCAATGGTACATCTTTACCAAATCCACAGTCATCAACATCTTAAAGGGTCACCATTGACCAGAAGCTTAAGTGGACCAGTGATATCAAAGCTATATCTTCAGGAGCATGTTAGAAATTCGGTACTTAGTGAGAAGTGACTATCTCTTCACCAATGTCACAGAATCTTTACAGTGCAGAAGGAGGCCATTCAGCCAATCAAGTCTGCACTGACTCTCTGAAAGAGCATTCTATCTAGTCCCATTCCTCTACCTTATCCCCATAATCTTTCACATTCTTTCTTTTCAGATAGCAATCCAATTCCCTTTTGAATACATTGATCGAACCTGCCTCCACCATCCTCTCAGGAAGTTCATTCCAGACTCCCAACTACCCTCTGGGTGAAAAATGTTTCCTTCACATTACTATTACTCCTTTTGCCAATTATTTTGAATCTGTGCCCTCTAGCTCTTGATGCTGTATTGAGTGGGAACAGTTTCTCACTATTTACCCTGTCCATTCTCCTCAGGATCTTGAGTACCTCTATCAAGTCTCCTCTCAACCTTTACTCCAAGGAAAACAGTCCCAACCTCACCAACCTATACTCATAGCTGTAGTTAACTGTAGTTAACTAAAGAACTGTAGTTCTTTATCCCTGGAATCATTCTTGTGAATCTCCCCTGTACCCTCTCTAATGCCTTCACATCCTTCCTCAAGCATGGTGCCCAGAACTGGATGTAGTACTCCAGATGAGGCCTAACTTAGTGTCTTATACAAATTCAACGTGACCTCCTTACTGTTGTAGTCAATGCCCCTTTTAATAAAGCCTAAGATTTTATATGCTCTCTCAACATGACCTGCCATCTTCAATGACTTATGTACATATACACCAAGGTCCCTCTGTTCCTGCATCTCCTTTAGGTTTCTCCCTTTATTTTATACTGTCTCTCCATATTCCTCCTGCCAAAATGAATCACCTCACACTTGTCTGCATTGAACTTCATCTGCCACTTGTCTGCCCCATCCACCAACATGTCAAAGTCCTTTTGAAGTTCACAACTCTCGTCATCATAGTTGACAATGTTTCCAATCTTCATATCATCAGCAAATTTTGAAATAATGCCCTGAACACCACAATCTAGGTCATTAACCCAACACCTGGGGAACTCCAATACAAACTTTCCTCCAGTCTGAAAAATAACCATTTATCACTACTCTTTGTTTCCTGTCACTCAGCCAATTTCTTATCCAAGTGCCTGTTTTCCCTTTTATTCCATGAGCTAGAATTTTGCTCTCAAGTCTGTTGTGTGGCACTGTGTCAAATGCCTTTTAAAAATTCATATATATCACATCAACAACGTTGCCCTTATCAACCTCCTCAAAAAACTCCAGCAAGTTAGTTGAACATGATTTTCCCTTATTGAAACCATTCTGGCTTTCTTTAATTATCCTGCATTTGTCTAAATGACTATTGATTTTGTCCTGAGCCTATAGTTTCCAGAGGTTTCCCTATCACTGAAGTCTAACTGACTGGTCTGTTGTTGGCAGCTTGGTCCTTGCACCCCTTTTTGAATGAGGATGTAACATTTGCAATTCTCCAGTCTTCTAGCACCACCCCTGTGTCTAAGAAATACTGGAAGATAATCACTAGTGCCCCTGCAATTTCCACTCTCACTTCTCTCAGTACCCTTGGATGTATCTCATCCAGCCCTGGCACCTTATCTATTTTGAATAAAGATAGCCTATCTGACACCCTCTCCTTCTTAATTGTAAATTCTTCTAGTGTACCAGTTATCTCCTCTCTCATCTTGGCCTTGGTAGCATCTTGCTCCTTTGTAAAACAGATGATTTTCTGTTGTGCAGAATCTGTTTGTTGTACTGTGAGGTCCATTTAAGATTGCCGTGCAGCTGCGTTTGCGCACATCATAAATGTTGGCTGTGTGTGACCCGTTTGTATGCTCTGGATTGCTGCATGGCCACACACTCACAAACTTAGAAGAGCATTGCTCTTAACCTGTCAAAAACCTCTCCACTGTCTACGAGACTCAAATCAGGAGTGTGATGTAATACTCAACACTCCATGAATAGCTGTAACGTATTGTTGCAATCAGGACAGAGCTGTCTACTTGATCAGTGCCCTTGCTACTGAACTCAATATCCATCCCTCATACCACTGGCATGTTTACTTTGACAGCATCTCCTTTGCCTGTGACCTCCACCATCAGTGGGACAAGAAAAGTGACATCGTGAAAATGCTATCAGCGGCAAGTTCCCCTCCTAGTCATGCAACATCCTGGCTTCAACATATACCACTGTTCCTTCATCATTACTGAATCAATATCCTGTTAGCTCCTTACCTGTCACCACTATGGACACACCATTATTGCAAGGAATGCAGCAGTTCATTGAGAGGTTGCACAACCCTTCCAGCATTCAGTGCAAGTACAAATTTGAAAACTACCTCGTGTCCTGTTTTATTTGGGTGTTTAGTAGAAAGCTGGCTCAATTCATCCAGTTGGAGCAAATAACTTAAGCATTAAGTTGTCTATCTTTATTTTGCTTGATTGATTGATCTGCCCTTCATTGTCAGTGCTATCTATTGGCAAGAGATACATTTTGTAGATACACTGTAAATAGTAGTTGGTAACATCACTCCAGATATGTGTCAGTTGTGGCTCAGTTGGTAACACTCTGATCTCTGAGTCAGAAGATTATGGGTTCAAGTCCCATTCCAGGACTTGTTCACAACAATCTAAGTTGACACTCAATGCAGTTCAAAGGGGGCAGTGGACTATAAGAGGTGCAGTCTTTCAGATGAGATGTTAAACCAAGGCCCTCTCTCAGGTCAATCTAAAAGATCCCATGGTACTATTTCGAAGAAGAGCAAGGGAGTATCACCAGTGTCCTGGCCAATCCCTCAATCAACATCACAAAAACAGATTATCTGGTCATTATCTCATTGCTGCCTGTGGAAGTTTGGTGTGTGCAATTTGACTGCCATGTCCTCTACATTAGTGACTACACTTCAAAAGTACTTTGTTGGCTGCAAAGCACTTGGGATGTCTTGTACTCATGAAAGGCTTTTTTTTTTACCATGTGGCAACAGCATTTAATGCAAGTAAAATTTCTTTGATGTATCTATTCCAAATATAATTCTTTTCTTTGAACTTGTATATCGTTGAATTAATTGTGCTGACAGATTCCTTTCCACACTTTTGTTTCCCACATGAAAATCATTGATGTTTGTTTCTTCCTTTGTTAATGTAAGGCAGGAAAAAGCTGCTGATAAATCCCAATATTAGTTTAAACTGTAGACCTTGTCATTCACTGGTCAGTTCGGCTTTCTTTGGGTGGATTGATGTACTCCGAATAGACATGTGCATGTGTCAGCATGATAAAGGTGATGACTTAAGTTTACAATAAACCTAAAAAAAAGCTACATTTTCCTGATAACCTTTTAATACCTCTCCCTCTGAAAATATACGGAGATTGGCAGATTTGTTGAGGCTGAATAGTTTTTTGGGAGTATGAATAAGCTAAATTGTGGCTGTCCAAAGTAATTGTTTTGTAATAGATTTTTTCGTTTGAATTAATCAGTTCTAATTCATTTTGAAATATTTATTGCATTAACCTTTGTTAATAATGGGATGTTGTAGAAAAAATCAGTTATAGTTTTAATAGTTAGAAAATTACTCTGAGAATATTTTCTTGTCCCAGTTTAGTATTGTTGTTTGAAGCTACATAAATGTATGGTACCCTACTTAATTTGCAGTGACCGAGCTGCCATCATGCATAGGTTTGGCGACATAGTCTCAGCTGAATAGTGCGTACCCAATAGTCCAAAACCATTAATAATGCAAAAATGAAATACTGAAGATTCTGAAAATCTGAAATAAAAATAGAAAATGCTGGAAATGCTCAGGTATGTCAGACAACATCTGTGGAGAGAGAAAAGCGGATTCAATGGGTGGAATTCAATGCCCCATCCCACCCCGCAGTGAGTTTGGTAGTGGAGGGCATTTAATTGGGCGGGAGGGTGGCATATGAGTACCCTGCCACCTTCCTGCCTCTGTCCCAAATACGAGCTGGGTGGGAAGGCCGTTTACGGGCCTTCAATTACCATTTAAGAACCTCATCCCACTGTCACTGGTATTCACCCAGTGTTGTGCTTCCAGGGTGTTCCCTCATTCAAAGTCACTCAGTGCCTGCGTGGTGAGGAGTGGGCTGACAGATGGCACTGAGTGGAGAATGTGTAGCAGGGTGGGGGAGGTTATTGGAGCCAGTGACAACTCGACCCAGCCCAGCCTCCTATACATACACAGGCTCGTCTCATCACATGATCCTGAAGGAAGCTACATGTGATTAAAGTTTCCACTTTTGTTTTGAGTATTATTAATTTCATGGCATCAGGAAGGGGGAGCTCTCTGAAAGGCACCCAGCTGCCCTGTCTGCCATCCACCCTTCCCCTGATCCCACAAACCCTGCCCCGCAAACCCTTTCCGCCAGCACTCCATGTGTCCTGCATCCCTCGGTGATCGTGGACTCCAAGCGTGCTGCCGCACAAAGCAAAGCTGCCAGCCTTTGATTGGCCAGCAGCTCTCAGCGGAACTCAGTGGAACTTGCACCCTGGGGCCCTTGACCCACTACCACCCACTACTGACCCCCGTGACCTCCATTAAATACCGCCCAATGTTTCAAGTTGATTTCCCTTTGTTCCAACTGTCTAAAATCATTTGTGTAATTGAACAGAAAGTTGTAACATCTGGGCAAAATATGTTACAGTCTTCAGGGTAATGCTTTGGGGTAGGCGTGTTATATTTGGCATGTCATTTAAGGTAAATAAGATAATCTATTGATTGAAACATGAGGGGGTCTTGACAGGGTGGTTGTGGAGAGGATGATTCCTCTTGTGGGAGAATCAAGAACTAGGGGTCACTGTTCAAAAATAAGGGGTCGCCCATTTGAAATGGAGATGAGGCGAAATTTTTTTCTATCAGAGGGTTGTGAGTCTTTGGAACCCTCTTCCTGAAAAGACGGTGGAAGTAGAGTCTTTGAATATTTTTGAGGCAGAGGCGGATAGATTCTTGGTAAGCAAGGGGTGGTATGTTATCAGGGGTAGGCAGGATGCACATTTGAGGTTACTATCAGATCCGCCATGGTCTTAATAAATGGCGGAGCGGGCTCGAGGGGTCAAATGGCCTACTCCTCCTTGTTCGTATGTAAACCATCAGAATTTCTTGCTACGCTATATATGATACAAATTTGAGATTTAATGTGGAAATTATCACAAGCATAACACCATGTATTTATTGTACTCGCTTACTATGAAATGTATAATTTCATTCAGTATTTCTGAATTCTACTTATTTTACTTTGGATTCTATATTGGAATCAATGAATAATTTTTAAACAAATCTTTGAGTATGAAAATCACCTGACAGAATTCCAGTTTTATTGACAATCACAGTTTTGTCCATAATTGAAATTTGAAAGTTGACAAACAAAAGGGACATTATTCTCCCTTGTATCTTTCATTAAGTATCATGCGCTTTGGAAGTATGTGCATCCATTTCAGGAAAATAACGCCTTGTATATTTGCTCATTTGAACCTGTGCACATGAAAAAAAAAAGCATTGTAGAGCCATATGTTGCAAATGTGTCCTGTCCCTGAGGAGGGAAGAAGGAGAGAATTGGTTAACTGATTTTTAAAAAATATCTCTTTAGATAGTTAGCAATAATGTGTAAGGGCTCTTGGCCTCTTGAGATCTGACTTTGGTGCTCATAGATAAATGGGTGGCTATTTTGATCTAGCATAGCTAATTTTGAATAGTGTGCATTTGATGTGGAAAATAGAAAAAAAATAGGAAAATCTACCAACTTTATTGTTTGTAACAATTGCCAAACATAACATAAGGGTGGTTATGTGATCTGCTGCTTTCAGGGTATCTTGGGTAATCACAGATGTGCACTTCCTGACTTTCTGTGGAAGTGGGTGGAAGATTTGAAGCTATATGCCTGCAATTTTCTAAATGTGATCCCAACTGGTAACACCATATTGCGGAATCACACTTCCAATCTCTTCCTAAACAGCTGTGCTGAACAGGAAAGCATGGAAAGCTGGTGTTGAAAATCTATTGGTTATTTTTTTTTAAAATGCTAATGGTTTTGCCTTCTGCTTCTAGGCCCTTAAGGAAATTAAATTTAAATGTTGACAAACAAAAAGGAATGTCATTCTCTCTTGCAACTTTCGTTGAGTTTGGCCCTAGAATATCCAAAGTAGTAGAGAAGAGATGACTACAAGTGGAATTTAATGTTTGCGATTGGGGTCTTGCCTGCCGGTTGGAGAATTGGCAAAAGCCCCGTGACGCCTTCGTTCAGGAAGGCCAGCCGTTATTAAGTGACCATTAGGTGCTTAATTGGTCAGTGCAGGCCTTCCGCTGGATTAAGTAACCCTGAGGAGAGGTGGGGTGAGGGGGTGGAATTCCACCCCCCCAACCCCCATCAGCTGCCAGCCAATCAGAGGCCAGCAGCTCACCACTGCTACAGTGCCACCTGGAGCAGTGGCAGCTGCCAGCAATGCACCCACCAGAGGCCCAGGATCAACGAGGCGCAAAGGTAAATGAGGGCTGGATGGGGGTCGCAGGGTGGGAATTGTGGGAGAGCAGGCAGAAAGATCGGAGGCACGTAGATGGTTTTCAACACCTCCCTACCCCCCACCCCCTTCCTGATGTCAGGTCCCTCAATCAGGCACTGAGTGCCTTTGAACAAGGGATCACCCCCTCCCGGGAGCCTGCTAAGGTTTGCTTTTCGGGTTCCCCACGTGGCAACTCCCCTGGGGGGGAGTTGAGGCCCTTAAGTGGGCATTAATTGCCCACCTAAGGTCTATAAATGCCATCTGGGTGAGAAGGCCATCCATGAGCGGACTTAAACGGGCAAAGGCAGCGGGTGCCTACACCGCACCCTTTCTCCTGCCTAAATACTATCTTCCCGCCTCCAAACTCAGCTCCAGAGAAGGGGAGGTGGGGGCATTAAATTTCGCCTTATATTTCTATAGTAGTAGATAAAAGTGCTGGTGAAAAGACACCTAGCATGGAATTTGAACCCCTTCCAAGAGTGGCTGGGGGCTTTGTGTTGGCCATGTAATTGGGTGGGAAGGTGAGGGATGGAGAGCCTGTCATCTTCCTAACTCGCCACTTCAGGGTAGGAGAAGGTCAAGGTAGCCCCCATTGAAAGCACCCCCCTGCCCTCCACACCTACTATCCCAGCCCCTTCCTTGCCATGGCCTGTCTGATTGGTCCCGCTGAGCCTGCCCCACTCACCAGTCTTCTAGGGCCTCCCTATAAACTATTACTGCAAGTGACCTTTTACCTTTTCTATTTCTTATCTCTACCCAAACTGATTCTACATCTTACTCTTTCCAGCGAAGGTCTTCTCTCACTATTGTACTAATGAAATCCTTAATTAACAGAGCTACTCCACCATCCTTTCCAAGCTCCCTATCTTTTTGAAATGTCAAAGACCCTTCAATATCCAAGGTCCAGCCTTGGTCACCCTGCAACCATGTCTCTGTAATGGCTATCAGATCATACATATTAATTTCTATCTGTGCTAACAACCCAACCATTTTGTTACAAATGCTGCACACATTCAGATTCAGGGCCTTTAACTCTGTCTTTTTACCATTTTTGCAGTCTCAGGCCTTATCTGCTGGTGCACTCTTAAGATTTTATGCTGTGTCCTTTCCTGCCACACTCTGGTTATTTTTACCCAAATTGCTACCGTGCTTTAGTACCTCGTTGTTACCCTTTGATTTGCTATGTCTCCTTTCACACAATCCCTTTCCCCTCTATTTAGTTTCTATTTAATAATTCAGCACAAAGTGTTTGTCAATCAGAATCACCATTGTACTATGGAAAATTTATTTTCAATATGGTTGAACAATTTAGAAAGATTGTTAAATTTTTAAAAAATTAATTCATGGGATGTGGGCATCGCTGGCTAGGTCAGCATTTATTGCCCATCCCTAATTGTCCTTGTTCAGAGGACATTTAAGAGTCAACTACATTTCTGTGGGTCTGGAGTCACATGTAGGCCAGACCAGGTAAGGACAACAAATTTCTTTCCCTAAAGGACATTAGTGAACTAGATGGGTTTTTACGACAATTGACAATGGTCTGATGGTCATCATTAGACTTGTAATTCCAGATTTTTATTGAATTCAAATTCCACCATCTGCCGTGGTGGGATTCAAACCCAGGTCCCCAGAGCATTACCCTGGGTCTGTGGATTACCAGTCCAGTATCACATACATTTAACAGTTAACATTGTATGATAATAATATCAAGATGATCTGGAAGAATGGCACCTGATTGGGCTATTCATAGTCAGAGTCAATCATTAAACTATATATAAGGCTTTTTATGTTAAGTGAAAAAGCATATTTCCAGATAACTTTCTGTTATAATAACTTTAGTTCTTTAGAAAACTTCAATGGAAAATACTTCCACAATTCTTATGCTTTTTCTGTCATGCAAGGCTTTTATGTCTTAATAATTGTATAAAAGTTCTAATTTTGTAACTTCTTAAAGAACTTGTATTTGACTATCAAAGCATTTATTTCTTTCTATTTAGCATAGTTTGAATTTGCTGTTCAAGCTCTGACATAGGATAAATTTTAATTGAGCTAAGATTAATATAACCATACCTTTTAGGATGAACTAGTATTAGCATATCTCCCAGAAAATTGTTCAACGTTGGTAGAAAAGTGACCACTAAAAGGATTAGGAAAGAACTTTAGCCTTGAAATTACGGGTGATATTAACTGACAAATGTGTAATGGACCGAATCTTCTGTGGAATGACAATCACCATCGGATTGCTAATCTGCTCCTATTTTCTTACCTACTATCCCTTGCCAGGGCCTGTCTGATTGGTTCCACTGAGCCTGCCCCACTCACCTGTCTTCTAGGGCCTCCCATAAACTACTTCCGCAAGTGACCTCTTGCCTTTCCTATTTCTTATCTCTACCCAAACTGATTCTACATCTTACTCTTTCCAGAGAAGGTCATCTCTCACTATTGTACTAATGTCATCCTTAATTAGCAGAGCTACCCCACCATCTTTTCCAAGCTTCCTATCTTTTCAAAATGTCAAATACCATCTCTATTTAGCACCCTTCCCGGGGCATGAGCTCCACATTCCTCGCCCAGACTTCGAACCCAGGCCTGCTGAGAAATGTGGAGCAAAGCTGCTCCTGGAGGCCTGCAGTGCAGTGCAGTGTAGATGCAACAGGGGGAATGAAGCCATGCTTCCTTTTCACAGCGCTAGCGGCCTTATTTTGCTTTGTTCAAATGTTCCAGTCATTTTGGCAATCTGGAAGAGGAGGTAAAAGTGTAAGGTAAGTGAGTGAGGGGTTAAGGTGGGGGTGATTGGGTGTGGTGTGGGGGAGTTGGGTGGTCAGGCGGTGGGGGAGGGAGGTAGTCAGGGGGATCGGGATGGTAATCAGGGATGGGGATTAGTTGTGTGGTTGGGGTGTTTACAGGAATTAGTCGGGGTTTACAGGTTAGAGGGGGTGGAGGTGCATTTGGGTGGTCAGAAAGGTCGAGGTAGCAGTCTGGGTTCGGGGGTTTGACAGGTGGTCAAATGTTTCAGGATGTAGTCAGGGGTTTACGGGGATTAGTTATGTGGTGTGGGGCTAGTTGAGTGGTCAGGGGGGATCGTTGTGAGGGGTTGGGGGAGTAGTTGGGGGTCCAGTGGGGGTTGGTTGAGGAGGGGGTCAATAGTATAGGTACCCAGGAGGTAGAGCTGGTTTTAATCCTTTTAACTTTTTCTGGGTAACTATCCTGCTAAGAGAGTCAGAACCATCCAAGGTCTCCGACTTTAAATCAGAATTTTGGAGGGTTCCAGACGCAGGCTAATTGCCCAACAGAAGTTGAAACTTCCTGGGCAATTCCTATGCAGTCCTTCCATGTGGACTTCTGAGGGATACCCAAGAGCAACCTCCGGGGTACAACCCTTCGGAGAATGGAAGATCTGGGCCAATGTGTTCTTAAGATGTTTCTCTGTCTACTTTTTTAATTGGGTTACTACCTCCATGAAGGTAGCAGAGAGCGGAACCTCTTGTGTGTGTTAAACAATTGTCTGATATAAAACCAACAGTAATCACTGTTCTTGAGAGTGAGATGTTCAGAGGGAATTCAATATTCTTGATATTTTGGGCTGGTCACCCTGGGACACATTTAAAATTTGATGCATATCAGGAGATGTATTTACAAATCAAATATTTTCTTGCCATTCCTTAACTTTTACTGTTTAAGCATATGTTGAGATTGTTTCCTTAAGTTTCTTGATTAACATTTCCTCATATGGGAAGGCAATTTTTGCCAGTTTCTAGTAAATTCAGGCTGTGCCAAAAAGACAATAATAGCTTGCGCATAGCAACAGTCCCTCCTCCTCCAGGTACCAAGCCCTAACAGGGTGACCATGGACTTCCATTGGATTGGTCCATGATTATGCTTGGCAAATTACTGCAGTGGTTTGCCATTGCCTTTTGCAGTATGGCTGACCAGGAAACTCTCCCCTTCTTAGCGCCCACCATCAGGCATACTGGAAGGATTTACAGGCTGATAATCAACCTTTTTGGCCACGTTATGAATGCACCTTCCGTGGTCATCAAGTCCTGAAATGGGGCTTCTGGCCCAGAGATAGGGATGTTACCACAGCACCGCGAGACCTCCCGTCCTATCAAGAGTTACAAGGGAAAAATATGAGTGGTAACTTCATACTCTAACAGCTAAAAATAACCTCGCTGACAACTTTCATAGCATTTTGCATCCATACAGAAGCAAATAATTTCACTGTGTATTAAATGGAAAAGGAAAATCAAAGGTGATTTATTTTTATTCCAAGTACTTCTCCATTTTTTCCTCAGATACCTATCTTTAGAAAATACTTACAAATTTTCAAAATATCAATGCAGTACCAACACCACCTGCAAGTTCACTTCCAAGCCGAACCCACCCTGACTTAAAACTATGTCGCCGTTCCTTCACTGCCGCTGGGCCAAAATCCTGGAACCCCCTTCTTAACAGCAATGTGGGTGCACCAACACCACATGGACTGCAGCGCTTCAAGAAGGCAGCTCACCACCGCCTCCTCAAGGGCAATTAGGGAGGAACAATAAATAAATGCAGCCGTAGCCAGTGACACCCACATCCTGTGAAAAGAAGTTTAAAAATGTAGCTTTGTGATTTCTGTGCTTCTGCTGGTGAGCCATGTTCCCTGGGACTGTGTAATGGAAATTTGGATGCACCTGGTACCATTTTAATTTTTAGTGGTAAATTATTTTCTTGCGCCAGAATTTCCAATATTCACTCCTGCTAGGTGAGGCTGTTTGCCAGGGGCACCAAGTCAGAAGTCAAAGAATAACTCTTTGAGTACCATTGTGTTGTGACTTGGGACCAGCTTGCTGCTGTATCCAATATTGCACGACCCTAGGAATGATTGCTACTACTGAGATGTGCAGAGTATGAGCAGTTGCTCATTAAGTTAAAAGGAGACTTTTTTTTAGAAAGGTTTCCATATAGGTAAATATTTGATATAAGTAAAGCTAAGGTACAAATTTGAGTAATGTTAATTAAGGGCTGGATTTTATGCCCCCCCCCCCACTCCAGGCATGTTTGTGGGCGGGGTGGGGTGCGCAAAATATGTCCATCCACCCAGCCCATCTACCTCATGCCTACCCCTGACCTGTTCCCCATAATATGGGGGGGGGGATGGGGGAGTCACCTGTCCTTAATTGGCATTTAAGGGCCTCAATCACCCCCACTGCCATAAAATGCTAGGCAGTGGTAGGCGGGCCAGAGTGTAAAGGCGATTTTTGAAAGGGCACCTTTGAAAAGGCGAGAAGGAAGGAAGGGGGGTTCTCATCAATCGGGGAGCGCCCTGTGAGCATTGGAGGCACCACCTCACTTTGCTCCTCCCCACCTGCCCTCTAAAACCTGGCCCCACACCCCACTTTTCCCCCTCCCTAGGCTCTGCGATCCTTCCCTGCCCTAAAACCCCACGATTTACCTCTCTCCGGTGGCCATCGCTCTTCTTCTTTATTGAGCTCCAGCGCTGCAGGGACTGCTCAGCTCTCGAGGGTGGGACTTCCTGTCCACTGTAGGGCAGAAGTCTGACCCTGAGCTTGTTTAGCCCACCCCCAGCAAGTTTTCGCTGCAGGGCAGGCTTTTTAAAAGTCGGTCCATTTGGAACTAACTTTCCTTCCGGGGCATGAGCAGACTGTAAAATCTAGCCCTAGGTGTTGTTCATGTGCATTACCTTTTACAGATATAACGGGCAACAGGGATAGGCAATAAATGCTGGCCCAGCCAGCAAACCCACACCCTGCGAATGAATAAAAAAAATACACGTTTTTACAGCAAATTGATGAAAAGTCCACCCTGTCATAACCCCTTGCTCTAAAGTGTTGTTGATATTATTAAATTTGTATTTTTTGACAACAAAATCATTAAAACATATTTTTAAAAATTTGTTCATGGACTTTTTTTTGCATTGATGTGCTGGGCACCCCATCATTGAGGATGGGGATATTTGTGGAGCGTCCTCCTCCAGTTAGTTGTTTAATTGCCCACCATCATTCATGACTGGATGTGGCAGGACTGCAGAGCTTGCATCTGATCCATTGGTTGTGGAATTGCTTAGCTCCGTCCATCGCTTGCTGCTTATGCTGTTTGGCACACAACTAGTCCTGTGTTCTAGCTTCACCAGGTTGACACCTCATTTTTAGGTATACCTGGTGCTGCTCCTGGCATGCCCTCCTGCACTCTTCAGTGAACCAGAGTTGACCCCCTGGCTTGGTGGTAATGTTAGAGTGGGGGCTATTCCAGGCCATGAGATTACAAATTGTGCTTGAGTACAATTCTGCTGCTGCAGGCCCACAGCACCTTATGGGTGTCCAGTCTTGAGTTGCTAGATCTGTTTGAAATCTATCCCATTTAACATGGTCGTAGTGCCACACAACACAATAGAGGGTATCCTCAATGTGAAGGTGGGACTTCGCCTCCAAAAGGACTGTGTGTTGGTCACTCCTACTGATACTATCATGGACAGATGCATCTGCGGCAGCCAGATTGGTGGGGATGAGGTCAGGTATGTTTTTCCCTCTTGTCAGTTCCCTCACCACCTGCCGCAGACCTAGTGTAGCAGCTATGTCTTTTAGGGTTCAGCCAGCTCGGTCTGTGGTGGTGCTACCAAGCCATTCTTGGTGATGGACATTGAAGTCCCCCACCCAAAGTACATTCTGTGCCCCTGCCACCCTCAGTGCTTCAAGTGGTGTTCAACATAGAGGAGCACTGATTCATCAGCTGAGGGGGGAGGTACATGGTAATCAGCAGGAGGTTTCTTTGCCCATGTTTGACTCGATGCCATGAGACATCATGGGATCCAGTGTCGATGTTGAGGATTCCCAGGGCAACTCCCTCCCCACTGTATACCACTTTGCTGCCACCTCTGCTTGGTCTGTCCTACCAGTGGGACAGGACATACCCAGGAATGGTGATGGTAGTGTCTGGGACATTGTCTGTAAGGTATGATTCCATGGGTTTGACTATGTCAGGCTGTTGCTTGACTAGTCTGTGGGACAGCTTTCCCAATTTTGGCACCAGTCCCCAGATGTTAATAAGGGTCGACAGGGCTGAGTTTGCCGTTATCGCTTCTGGTGCTTAGGTTAATGCCTAGTGGTCCATCCGGTTCCATTCCTTTCAGACTTTGCAGCAGTTTGATACAACTGAGTGGCTTACTCGGCCATTTCAGAGGACATTTAAGAGTCAACTACATTGCTGTGGATCTGGAGTCACATGTAGGCCACACCAGGTAAGGGCGGTAGATATCCTTCACTAAAGGGCATTAGTGAATCAGATGGGTTTTTACACCTATCGACAGTTTCATGGCCATCATTAGACTTTTAATTCCAGATTTTTATTGAATTCAAATTCCACTGTGTGCTGTGGTTGGATTCAAACCCGGGTCCCCAGAGCATGACACTGGGTCTCTGGATTACTAGCATTTCTAGTCCAGTGACAATACCACTACACCACCGCCATTCCCTTCCCTTCCCTCCCTTCCTTCCTTGCGCCCCCCCCGCAACCTTCCCCATTAAAATAATAAGTGACCATATCAAATTTCAGAAGGTTTGCCGTGAGTTTATTTCTCTTAAGTGGCAGTGCTCGTAGAACTGATTTGGAGCTCTAATCAAGCACTCAAACACTCAAACTATGATTGTGGTTCATATGTATCTTTCGAAACCTTATAGAGTAGCAGAATTGTGTAACATAAGTCCATTAATGTTAGTTACTGGTAATTCAATAAATTACTTTTTTTAAAATGAGCAATCACCTGACTAGCAAAACTGTTGAAGGTTATAGAGTTAAGTGATTAAATAGTTCACGGACTAAGGCAGGTTATTTAAGACGTGAAAGCAGTTCTGATTTGGCCTCTTTTAACTTGCTTTAGTCATTTTAAAAAAAATTACTCATGCAAATATTGGAGATAGGAAAGAACTGGTGTGGGAAGACCAGTGCTATGAGCTTGGGGCTTGGAGGCAGGAGGCCATGTGATGAAACCTCCCGTAATATGTCTAACCAGAGTCGACAAACCTATGTTGGATGGACTATAATTGACATCATGCAACTAGCCCAGGAGGAAGACGTTACTTGAAGATCTCGATGCTCGTAGGAAGTTTTCAAGAGTCAGATATAGGTCATGTTTGTCATGACAATCTATTTAAAAACAAAGGTCAGTGCTTTGAGTAAACTGCATTTTCTTTTTAAGGGGAGGTATTGGTAAACAACATATATTACCAGGCCAGAGGTAATCTTATTCTTTATGCGCCAATTTGAACATAGTTAAGCGATGAAATTGCAAAGAAAATTAGGAAATTCATTATCAGAAATATACTCCAAATAGTGAGTGGTCTCAGGATTGCAAGGAACTGTGCCTACAGGTGGTACTATAATTGTTACATTACCTGACTAATTGCTTACAGTGAGGGAGCACTCAATCTTGCATTCCCCACTCAATCAGAAATCCCAAGCTATTCCCTTAAGAAAACTTTTACACCAAAAGTTTGTGCAAGTGAGAAAAGCTTTAAAAGATTGAAATGATCAGGAAATGCTTGCCATTGAGTAGTATTGAGATAGCGATCATGAAAGCAAGATCAGCCATTAAAAATTTGCCAGTTCACAACCTCGAAATTAAGCACGGATAAACAGTGACACCTAGTAAGGCTGAAAGAATGAGTGGAACCACAAAAACCCAAAAGAATTATTTTCCAACAAATGATATGGATTAATTGCTGAAGTGGCCATTGAGTAATGTGAAAAGATAGCAAAAGAAGGAACAAGAAAAACCTGCTGACATATTCATTAACTGTTCTACTCATTTAGTGAACAAATGTACTGCTATATCAGACCAGGAAAGCGCAGCAGATAACAGTAAACTAAAATTTAAGTTGATTATCACTGTAAAAAGACAGGTCAAAGCTTTTCGTCTTGTGCTCATCAGGGCATTCACAAGAATACCAAATGTAAAGGGAACAACAATTTATACTTCATGAGAAGAGAGTGCTCATTGGTTGGCAAGCTTAGTTGCATTGTCAGCGTAATTCTTAGCACACTCAGGATCATTTAGCAAATGTTGTCCAATCGAGAATCACATCTAATTTTGGACACTGTTTTGAGCTTTGCAAGCACAGGCTGGTTGGGTATGGTCAGTACCTTGCTTGTTGCAAACAGCCGAAGGAACATGCTGTTTGATACAATCCAGGCATCATGGACCCAAGCCATTTGCTCACCGTGCAAGCTTGATGCTGAAATAGGGCGCATCAAAGCCACCATGCAAGATAATGGCTACCTGATCAGATATTGCTTGCTATATATTGTGCAAACTCGTGAATGGCCTAAGGCCACCACTTTCAGCCCTGAAGAGTGCCCTGACTATCCCAGATTACCCTGGAAGGGTGAGGTATCTCGAAGCTAATGAGTAATATGATATTTGAATTTCAGTGCTGGTGTGATGCTAGGTACATAGGAAGTATGTCCCAAAGACTGGCAAATTGTATCAAACAACATGTCCCTTTGATAAAAGCAAAATACTGCAGATGCTGGAAATCTGAAATAAAAAACAGAAAATGCTGGAAAGAGCTTTAGCTCTGAAGAAGAGTCATGTGGACTCGAAACGTTAACTCTTTCCACAGGTGCTGCCAGACCTGAGTTTTTCCAGCATTTTCTGTTTTTACTTAACATGTCCCTTTGGCTGTTTGCAACAGGCAAGGTACTGACTGTATCCAACCAGCACGTGTTTGCAAAATTCAAAGCACAGTGTCCAACATTAGATGCGATTCTGCAATTGGACAGTTGCTAAACAATCCTGAGTGTGCTAAGAATTACGCCAACAACCAATTTAAGCTTATCAATCGGGCTCGCATGTGGCACACTTACGGGTGCTGGAAGCTACACATATTAATGCACAGAGCCTTGTTCTTTGCAGGAAGAACATGTGCACACATTGCGCTTGTTTCAACTGGACAAAATAGGCGACAGCCATTCTCTGTCTTATTCCCCAGGGCAATGTCTTGACCAATTAGAGTCAACCTGCCTGGTTTGAATTTAAACAAAGCTTGGCAGTTAACTGCCAGTCATCAGTTAACTGGTGCATGCTCCATGGCAGTGCCTCTACCAATCAGAGTCCACTTGCCACTCTCTTCTCATGAAGTATAAATTGTTGTTCCCTTTACATTCGGTAGTCTTGCGAATGTCCTGATGAGTACAAGACAAAAAGCTTCAACATGTGTCTTTTTTCAGTGATATTCAAGTTTTGTACTACCAAACGACTATTTAAAATTGAATTGAAGCAGCTGGCAATACACTCGGAATAATTACTACCTGACTGTAACCTTTGAAGCACATGCAGAACTTCCTCCCACCCATCACCGTTGGTGAATAGATATTGCGGCCAAGTTTCCCCCTAAGCCAAGTAAACCCCTTATAAACCCTTTGTTGTCGACTGCTGCTCCATCCTCATTTTATGGCCACACTTCTCTATTCCTTCATCTTTACCAATTGTATTGAAATTAATTTTTGAGAAAGCAATTTGGGATACAATCAGCAGAAGGAAATCCAGTTTCCAATCAGCTACTAATTCAATCCAGTGCCTTTGTTATACTTTGCCTTCCCTCACTCTGTCCATCTGCTCAGAGAGAACCAACAGCAATAGGAAGGAGACTTACTTGGGGGAGGAAAAAGACTGGAGAAGAGTTATCTCAGGGGAGTGTGAGGAAATAAGACATTAGGAAAGGAGAGCACGCACAATGCTGGAAGGAAGATGAAAAGAAACCAGATCCTGAAGCAGCAAAAAAATCTGTCAAAATAGGTTAAACAGCAGGCAATGTGAGTTTGAAAATATCAACTTTCAAATATGCCATCATATATATTTGAAAGTGAAGAACAATAAAATATAGTTTGTGTCAGGGCTACAGCCAAACTTCAGATTGTAAAGAAAATTAGGTTATTCTGTATACCTGTGTATAAATAGGCTGTTGTAATAGGTTTGGATCCTTATGGATCCTCACTCTACACTCAACTTTGATGTTTTCATGTTGGTAGCACGAACCAGCATTTGTTAGATACCTTTAAACAGTAGTATTACACTGCTAGGAAAATATATTTTACCATTTTTGCTACATCAATCAATCTACCTTGCTGTTCTCATATGCAAGATATTTTGTATCATTACTGCATAGCTAAAACATTTTATTTCTGTATAACTTCTAAGGGATATTTGTCTGAAAATAAGTTTTTGTAGTTCAGCGTACAACAGCTGTTGAAGCATAGACAGCTTATGTTGCAGCGAAACCTGATATAACTAAGAATGTTTCCAAGCCAGTCGATTAATGTAAATTTGGAATAGTTGTTATGAATAATCTACCAAGGGGTTTATCACTAGACTCTGTCAGTGGAAACAGTTCAGTCAGTTTACAGATTGGTTGCACTTGCTTTCATCTGTTGTAACTCAATTCCAGGTTGTGACTTGTCACCTTTAAGGTGGAAACAAAATGACATTTTAATGGCCTTGTTAACTTTGATCATTTTCAACATTTCTGTTCTGTTCTTGTGATACATTATGAATTGCTTTAACAGAATCTGGAGGCCTGAATCAGAGAATTGTTTTTATAGTCCGGTTGCTGTGGCAATTCTCAGCCTTCCATGAAACCATCATCTCCTGGGAAACAGAAACTTGTGCAGCTGTCTTTGGCCTATTGACATCAAGTATATCTATTATGGGGCCTCTGAAGAAAAGTTTTTTCTGATTTTGTTGCCATTATCTGAGTAGAATGGACAAACAGAATCTATATGTTGAATATAGGCAATTACAGAAAATAACCACAGATCTTTAAGCGATTGGCACTAACTTTGATGCCTTTGTAGAGTTATGTGATGCACTATATTAAAACAAGGATCTTAATACTGCTTTCCCTTCTGTCAAATACGGAGCAAGTAAACATTTTTAAATATTCTCAAAATGTTTACAGGGCCTTTTTATTTCTTGATCTCTTGATTTCCCCATATGCACACCTATGCTCTGTAATGCCTACAACCTCTCTAATCCTTGTGACCACGTAAGTTAAGGTCATAATTAGTATTTTGAAACCTAAACTGTTTCATCTAAATGGTTGTAACTTTATGATCAAGTAAGAAAAAAGTTCATATTAAGGGAGTGTCTCTTACGGGTGAAAGCACTGCAGAATTTGTTTTATTGTGGTCCTTAATTTGCAGTGCACAATACACTCTTCACTGATTATCGAAAATACTATTTAACTGGCAGTAAAAATGGTTAGCTGAGAAGACAGACCTTGTCTGGATGAATGGAGGCTTTTCAGACAGTTCCCTTTGGGACAGCTTTGAAAACTAAAAGCAGCAAAGCAATGCAGCTTGTGCCAGATGACCACTGTAGTGTATAGTTTTCAACATTTTAGCTTGACAGCATAGCTTTTCTGAGTGCAATTGTTAATTCAAAAACTCGGGCATTTGCCTGCAACAGTTATTGTATATTAGTACGATAATTGCATGTTAAAACTTCTAAATAGTAATTATTCAATTACCTTGTCATACAACTACGTTTAAGTATATAGCTGGTTTTATATGTTAAGAATGCATGCTACTGCATCATAGAGTAATAGAATACAGTTCACATTGATTTTATGCCACATAATGGGTTCCCTACCGGATAAGTTGGTCATCAAGGTAGAAAACATCTCCATAGAGCAGTAAGCTTGGTGAAGGAATCGTGTGGCCATGGCAAGAGACCTGGGAACAGTGACATCCATTTTAGTTAATGAATAACATGAAAACTTGAGCAACCTCACTATGAGAAGGATAAAGTCATTCATAATAAACTTCATTTGAAATATAATCAATCAAAATGAATCAGCAACATTCTTGATCATTTATATGTGGTTTATCAAATGTGATTAAAATTTAAAGCAGGATGTTTTTGCAATAAGATTTGCCTGGTTCCCCTATCTACAATTGTGTGAAAAGAGCCACTGTAGAACTGTCTAAGATACTTTAAAAAAAAAACTGGGCAAAGGTAGTATAATTTTAATAACATCTTGGTTTGAAGAAATCATGTATAAATGGGCTGTATTAATTTATGAAAAAACAAAACTTGCAATTCTATTTCCATCCTCTTAAAAGTCTGCTGCTGGATTTTTCTAAGGTTTTGGACCGCATATACTCTACTTCACCAAGACTGCTCACTTCTACCTCAACCACTGCCTCAGCTCATCTGCTGAAACTCTCAACTATACCTTTATCACCTCATTCTTGACTATTTCAATGCTCTTCTGGCCTGCCTCCTATTCTCCAATGTTCAGATCATCCAAATCCAACTGCCGATATCCTATTCCACACCAAGCTCTGCTCCCTTGATGCCTTCCTATCCCTGTAGCCTCCTCCAACATTATAACTCTGCAGCTCCCTCACTCTGAACTTCTCCATTCTTCAGACTCTAGTCTTTTATGCGTCTTCACTCCCTTCAACCTACAAATCATGCCTGTGCCTTCAGCCATCAAGGTCCTACACTCTGAAGTTCCCTCCTTAAACCCCTCTGCCTACACATTCATATCATCCTTTTTAAGGGTCTCCTTAAAATCCAAACTTCTGGTCACTCCTCCTAATATCTCCTCCTCCTAGGCATCACTTTTGTCTGATTATACCCTTATGGAGCATTTTAGGATGTTTTTCTGCACTAAAGGGTATATATAAATGCAAGTTGTGCTCTTCAAAATGTAAAACATTGCAAGCTTTTAAAATTAAATTATCTATATTGACGATTATATATTGCGTAAGGAAGATACCAGCATGCTGTTAAACTGAATTTACATATTTGTACATAGTTATATTAATTACATAAACTAGCGGGGAACATGTAGAGGAACAAGTTTTCAAGAAAATTACAGAGAGATGCAAAAATTATAGAAAATTTATAATGGGGAACTTTAATTACCCAAAAAAGCCTCGGATAGTAGTAGTGTAAAGGGCAGAGAGGGGCACTAATTCCTAGAAGGTGTTCTACAGCAGTATGTTTCCAGTCAAATGAGAAAGGAGACACTGCTAGACCTGGTTCTTGAGAATGAGATGGACCAAGTGGATCAGGTGTCAGTAGGAGAACATTTAGGGGACAGCGATCATTGTATCATCAGGTTTAGGTTGGCTATGGAAAAAGACAAAGAACATTCCAGAGTAAAAATAATTAAGTTGGGGAAAGCCAACTTTCATGGGGTAAGAACGGATCTGGGCTAAATAAATTGGAGTCAAAAGTTGGCAGGAAAATTGCTGAAGGACTACCTTCAGAGAAGAGAGAGTTCAGGCACAGTTGAGGTATATTCCCCTGAAAGGGAAAGGTAGGGCAAACAAATCTAGAGCTCCCTGGATGACAGAAGAGGTAGAAGTTAAGATAAGGAAGAAAAAGTGTGTTCATGACAAATGTCAGATAGAAAATACAATTGAAAACCAAACTGAATATAAAAGGTTCAGAAACAAAAACAGAAATTGCTGGAAAAACTCAGCAGGTCTGACAGCATCTGTGGAGAGAAAGACAGAGTTAACGTTTCGAGTCCGTATGACTCTTCTCCACAGATGCTGTCAGACCTACTGAGTATTTCCAGCAATTGTTGTTTTTGTTTCAGATTTCCAGCATCTACAGTATTTTGCTTTTATTATAGAAGGTTCAGAGGGTAGGTGAAAAAGCAAATAAGAGAAGCGAAGAGGATATATGAAAAGAGACTGGCAGCTAACATAAAAGGAAATCTCAAAGTCTTCTACAGGCATATAAATAGTGAAAGGGTGATAAAAGGAGGAGCAGGGCTGATTAGGACAGAAAGGGGATTTACGCATGGAGGCAGAGCGCACAGCTGAAGTATTAAATGAATAGTTTACAGTTGTCTTTACCAAGAAGGAAGATGCTACCCAGGCCATGGTGAAAGAGGAGGCAATTCAGACACAAGAAGAGTTTAAAATTGATAACAAGGAAGTATTGGATAGGCTATTTGTACTTTGATAAGAACCAAGATGAGATGAGAAGTATCCAAGGATACTGAGAGAAGTGAGAGTGGAAATTGCAGAGGCACTGGCCATAATTTTTCAGTCTCCTTTAGACTCTGGTGGTGCCAGAGGTCTGGGGAGTTTCAAACATTACACTCTTGTTCTAAAAAGGTTGTAAAGATAAGCCCAGTAACTAGAGGCCTGTCAGTTTAACTTTGGTGGTGGAGAAACTTCTAAAAACAATACTGAGGGACAAAATTAATAGTCACATGGACAACTACATGTGAATTAAGGAAAGCCAGCATGGATTGCTTAAGGGAAAATATTGTTTACCAAATTTGGTTGAGTGTTTTGAAGCGATGACAGTGACGGTTGATGAGGCTGGTGCTGTTGATGTGGTGAACAGGGACTTCAGAAGACATTTGAGACAATACCACACAATAGACTTGTGAGCAAAGTTAGAGCTCATGGAATGAAAGAGAAAGTGGCAACGTGGATACAAAATTGGCCGAGTGACAGTAAACAGCGAGTAGTGGTTAATGGATGTTTTTCAAGCTGAAGGAAGCTTTATAGTGGAGTTATAGTGGAGGCCCAGGCCAATGTTGTGGGGACAAGGGTTCAAATCCCACCACGGCAGCTGGTGGAATATAAATTCAGTTAATAATCTAGAATTGAAAAGCTAGTCACAGTAATGGTGACCATGAAACCGTTGTCCATTGTCAGTTTAAAAAAATCATCTGGTTCGCGAATATCTTTAGGGAAGGAAATCTGCCATTCTTACTTGGTCTAGCCTACATGTGACTCAAGACTCAGCAATGTAGTTGACCCTTAACTGCCCTCTGAAATGGTGTGGCAAGCTACTTAGTTCAAGGGCAATTAAGGATGGGCAACAAATGCTGGCCTTGAGAGCGATGCTGACATCCTAGGAAAGAATAAAGGAAAAAAAGATAATGACATTGATCTTGAATATTGCAGAAAAAAGACATTTTGTTGAAGCTTTTCATCTTGCACTCATCAGGACAATAGCAAGAATACCAATGTCAGGGAAGCAACAACTTTAGTCTGTATGAGAAGAGAGTGCTGATTGGCTGGCAAGTGGACTCTGATTGGTAGAGGTATTGCCATGGAGAATGCATCAGTTAATGGTGACTGACAGTTAACTGCCAGGCATTGTTTGAAATTCAAACCAGACAGCTTGACTCTGATCGGTCAAGGCATTGCCCTGAGGAATGAACCAACAAATAGCTTTCATTTATTTTGTTTAGCTGAAACAGGCGCAATGTGTATACATGTTCTTTCTGTCTGCAAAGAACAGGGCTCTGTATTATTATATGTAGCTTCTAGCACATGCAAGTGTGCCACACTGTGTGCCCGGCTGACAATCTTAAATTGGTTGTCAGCATTATTTTTAGCACACTGAAGATTATTTAGCAAATGTTGTCCAATTGCGGAATCAAATCTAATGTTGGACACTGTGTTTTGAGTCTTGCAAGCACGGGCTGGTTGGGGATGGTCTGTACCCTGCCCATTGCGAACAGCGGATGGGACATGCTGTTTAATGTGATCCGCCAGTCTTTGGGACGGACGGCCTACATACCTAGCATCACACTGGCACTGAAATTCATATACCACATTACTCATTTATGTGATAGGCAGAACGTCTTTTTGGCTTGACTGCAGCATACTGTTAGTGGCAAATACCACTCATGCTGTTACTGCATAGGAGCAGCGTGAAACAGGTAGCCTCACCAATCTTGAGCTACCTTTCCCTTCCAGGGTGAACTGAGGTAGACTGGGCACTCTTCAGGGTAGAAAGTGACAGCCTTAGGCCCGTTCATGAGTTTGCGCAATATACAGAGCAAAATGGTCTGATCAGGATAGCCATTATCCCGCAGGATAGAGCGTAAACAGACATTTCTTTTATGTGTCTTGGGCAGCCCATACATACGATGGGGTTCTCTACCACGGTCTACTGTAAGCCTACCTTCACTGGTCAATACACGCATTGGGATTCTTACAGTTCCACACACTATAAAATTGGGCACATCAAAGACATCCTGCGGGATAATGCAAGATAATACCCTGATGTCATGAGAGTATAATAATTTTCATAATATTTTTCTGGTTTATTGTAAAGTAGGTTTATAGGGGTAAGTAGTTGGGTTTGTCTGTGTGTGTGATTTAATTACACTTTGTAGCCAAGCAGACTAAAAGTTGAGGGAATCAAAAGAAGTAAGGCGTAGAAGTGTTTTTGAAAGGCTAAGTAGGTAATCAATGATTGGGGTCTTAGCATGTAAGGTGTGAAGGAATTTGCATTTTTGGATAGATAAAGAGAGTTTTGAATTTCAAAGAGGTTAATGAGAATATTGATAACATGAAAAGATTTATATTATGAGAAAGGTAAAGTTCTAAAGACACATGAAACAATGGAATTTACATATTAAAAAGAGAGAAACATACAGAAAGGAGAATGAGGCTATGTGTCAGGGGAAGGCATGCATGGTCTAACAGAAGTGTATGAAGTAGCCATAATGAACTCCAGTATTTGTGCATAAGCCTGCTGTCTACAGAAACTGGAGCTGGAGAAAAATCATTTAGAATTCCACTGTCCAGGGTATTGTGTTAATTTGCTGGATCTGTTTAAAATCTAAAGTCTATTTTTGAACCATTGCCTTAAAGGGAGTATAACTGGGAGTCAGGTTATTTTAGGAGTTATTATAGTAGTAATTTGTAGTTCTATGTATGTGCTTGAAATTTTCTCTTTTGTTAATAAATATTTTAATTTCGTTTTTTAAAAGAAAATCCCTATAAGTCTTTGGGGTCTTATTACTTCTGAATTCAGTGCATGCACCTCAAAATAAATACAAATTCAAAAGCCGTTGTGATAGCGCAATCAAGTTTCCCTCGTGGATTTGATCTACCTGGCACATATCATCTGCCACGTTATAACACTGATCAGATCATTTTGCGCTGTAAGGGATGCATGAGGAGCCTGGCGACTACGTCGGAGTGAGACTGAGTGAATAGTGAATTAGGTTCACGTGATAAATTCTGGTAGGTCTTTTTCAGTTTTTAACTATAGATTAAGAATCAAGATCTGACATAGGACTAACCTTCAAGTAAGCATTATGACCACAGCCGTTGTTAATTCCTGCGCATACCAAATCCCAGAGGGAAACTTGGCTGACGGCTCATAACCTTTTTTTAAATTCTGAAAATGAGAAAAAGATGCACTGATCACAGCAGTGAGAAATCCAGTAACATTTTTGGGATTTAAAAAATTAACGGCAAAAGGTTTATTAAGAAGAATAGAAGAAAACATAAGATTATAGTTGCACAATTAAGGTTAGTCTTACAACACATTCCCCCAAAAAGACTCTCTACTTGGTCAGACCTACAAGTAAACACCTTCCAGGCAACACTCCCTTATAGATGTTTAACTATAAAATCCAGTAATATTACCCAAGGCAAACTGCTGTAGCATTAATAAAGGTATACCATGTGACCTGTAACTCTATTCCATTCTGCTGTGTAAAACCAAACTTGAGAATAAAACTGCTTTTTGCAGCCCAAGACTTTGCTGGCTTGACTGAATGGCTGATTCAAACTACATCTTCTCCTAGCCCAGAGCCACAACTCAGCAGTTACATCTCACAGCTGCAGCTCCACCTCACCACCTTAAGTTCTCCACAGTAACTCTAAAGTACCTTTTTTCCCTGCTCAGGTTTCATTGTTCTCATACCTCTTTAAAACTTAAATCCTTCCAAATATAAGATCTTTCATGTTTCCATTGTGTCTTTGCTTTTGGGTCAATAAAATATAATATCCCCACTTCTGTTTACCTATGGAACTCCTGCAAGATGTCAACTCTGACTTCCCTTTGATATTCAAACAAACTCTCAGTTTATCTAAAAATGCAAATGTTAGATTTAACCTATCACTTGTATCTCAAACATAATACCTCTGTCCTTTTCATGTTTTAAATCCCCCAGACAACCTGTCTTCTATTAATCTCTGCCCAACTTAATTAAATCATACATACACACTTAGCCTTTTCCACAGAATAACACAATGGGTGGAATTTTCCCAGATTTGCACTAAATGCGGGGTAGCGGGTGGGTAAAATGACGTTTTACCCGCCAGCCGCGATGTCAGGTTTTCACGCCATATTGTCCAGAACCCGCCTTATTATAGAGTCATAGAGATCTATAATACAGAAAAAGTCCCTTCAGCCCATCGAGTCTGTGCCGGTCAAACAAGTACCTAATTCTATTCTAATCCCATTTTCCAGCATTAGGCCCATAGCCTTGTATGCCATGGCATTGCAAGTGCACACCCAAATACTTCTTAAATGTTATGAGGGTTTCTGCCTCTACCATGCTTTCAGGCAGTGAATTCCAGATTCCCACCATCCTCTGGGTGAAAACATTCTTCCTCACATCCCCTCTAAACCTCCTGCCCCTTACTTTAAATCTATGCCCCCTGGTTATACCTCTCTGGCCACAGGAGAGGTGCCAGAGGACTGGAGGACAGGCAATGTGGTGGTAGTAGGGGACAGTATAGTGAGGGGGATTGACACTGTTCTCTGCAGCAAAGAGCGAGAGTCCAGAAGGCTGTGTTGCCTGCCTAGTGCCAGGGTTCAAGTCATCTGTTCAGGGCTGGAGAGGAACGTGCAGTTGGAGGGGGAGGATCCAGTTGTTGTGGTCCATGTAGGTACCAGCGACATAGGCAGGACAAGGAAGGAGGTTCTGCATAGTCAGTATGAGAAGCTAGGTACCAAATTAAGAAGCAGAACCTCAAAAGTAATAATCTCTGGATTATTACCTGAGCCATGTGCAAATTAGCATAGGGCAAATAAAATTATAAAGATGAATGCGTGGCTCAAAGACTGGTGTGGGAGAAGTGGGTTCCAGTTTGTGGGGCACTGGCACCAGTACTGGAGAAAGTGGGGGCTGTACCATTGGGACGGTCTACACCTGAACCGTGCTGGGACAAGTGTTCTTGCAAATTGCATAACTGGGGAAGTAGAGAGGGTTTTAAACTAAACGGGGTGGGGGTGAGGGATCAAGCTTGGGTAGATGTGGCAAATCAAGGGGTAGATTCAAGGCAGGAGACCATAATAGTAATATAGGAAATGAGGGTCATAGAATATCAGGAAAGGGCAGAGAGATAAAACCTAAGAATACACCAATAGTCAAAACTAGATGTTACAAAGATAACAAAAAGACAAAACTAAAGGCTCTGTATCTGATTGCACGTAGCATTCATAACAAAGTAAATGAATTGATAGCATACATTGAAGACATGGCTGCAGGATGACAAGGATTGGGTCCTGAATATTGAGGGGTATATGATATTCAAGAAGAATATGAAGCTAGGTAGAGGTGGAGAGGTGGCACTGTGAATCAAGGATAGCATTGGTGTAATAGTTAGAGATAACGTTGGTTGAGGAGATAAGGATGCAGAATTGGTTTGGGTGGCGATCAGGAATACTAAGGGAAAGAAGTCACTAGTGTGAGTGGCCTACAGGCCCCTTAACAGTAACCACAATTTAGGACAAAGTATACAAGAAGAAATATTGGGTGCTTGTGATAAAGGAATGGCAATAGTCATGGGTGATTTTAATCTACATATAAGTATAAACTGGAAAAATCAGATTCGCAGTAGTAGTCTGGATGAGGAGTGTCTAGAATGCTTTTGAGATAGTTTCTTAGAGCAGCATGATCTGGAACCAACCAGAGAGCTGGATATATTAGATTTGGTATTGTGTAATGTAACAGGATTAATGAATGACCTCAGAATGAAGGTACGCTAGGTAGCAGTGACCACAATATGATTGAATTTTCCATCCAGTTTGAAAGGGAGAAGAGTGGGCCTAAGACTAGTATTTTAAACTTAAATACGGGCAACTATGTGGGCATGATAGCTGAGCTAGCTGAATTGAACAGGGCTACTAGGCTAGGAAATAGATCAATAGGGAAGCAGTGGCAGACATTTAAGGGGATATTTCAGAATACTCAGAATAAGTAATTTCCTGCTATAAAGAAAAACTCTAAAGGGAGGTCCCACCATCTGTGATTAACTAAAGAAGTTAAGGAAAGCATCAAACTTGGGGGAAAAGCATATAACTGCGCAAAGATGAGTGGCAGGTCAGATGATTGGTAAGAATATTAAAAAATGGCAGAGAATGACTAAAAGGTTAATCAGAAGTAAGGAATTAGAGTATGAGAGGAAGCTAGCTAGAAACGTAAAAATGGATAGCAAGAGTTTCTACAGGTATTTAAAAAGGAAAAGAGTAAGTAAAGTGAGTGCTGGCCCTCTGGAGAGTGACAATGGGCAGTTAATAGTAGATAATAAGGAAATGGTCGATGAAATGATAAATATTTTACTTCTATCTTCACTATAGAAGATTCAAAAACATTCCAGCAGTAGCTGTAAATCATGAGGTAGAAGGGAGAGGGGAACTTGGTGAAATTAAAATCACTAGGGAAGTGGTACTGAGCAAACTGATGGAGCTGCGGGCTGCCAATTCTCCGGGTCCTGGTGGACTTCATCCTAGGGTGCTAGATTGATACCTGGAATGAGTGGGCTGTCTTATGAGGAAAGGCTAGACAGACTGGGCTTGTTTCCACTGGAGTTTAAAAGAGTGATTGGAGTATATAAGACCCTGAATGGTATTGACAATTTGGATGTGGAAGGGATATTTCCCCTTGTGGGTGAGTCCAGAACTAGGAGGCACTGCTTTAAAATTAGGACTTGCCCTTTTAGTACAGAGATGAGGAGAAATTTTTTCTCTCTCAAGTCTCTGCCTCCGAAGGTAGTGGTGACGGGGTCATTGAATCTTTTTAAGGCAAAGGTAGATGGATTCTTGTTAGGCAAGGGAATCAAAGGCTATCGTAGATAGATGGAAATATGGAAATCAAAACATAAACAGATCAACCATGATCTTAATGGATGGCGGAGCAGGTTCAAGGGGCCAAACAGCCTACTTCTGCTCCTCGTTAATGCGTTACCGCCTACACCATGAGCTTTTATTTTCCACAATAACCTTTGATGTGGCACCTTATTTTGTATGTTTGTGTATCGCGCAAACACATGAACGGGCCTAAGGCTGTCACTTTCTGCCCTGAATAGTGCCCCTTCTACCTCAGATTACCCTGGAAGTGCAAGGTATCTCAAAAATTTGAGCACCAGGTGAAGCTGGCTGTTCCACACTGCTCCTATGCGGTAGCAACACAAGTACTATTCGCCACTAACAGGATGCTGCTGTCAAGCCAATAAGACATTCTGCTTATCACACAATTGAGTAATGTGGTATATGAATTTCAGCACCAGTATGATGCTAGGTATGTAGGCAGTGTGGCACATTTATGTGTACTGGAAGCTACATATATTAATACACAGGGCCCTGTTCTTTGCAGACAGAAAAAACATGTACGCACATTGCGTCTGTTCCAGCTGAACAAAATAAGTGATAGCCATTTGCTGGTTCATTCCTCAGGGCAGTGCCTTGACCGTTCAGAGTCAAGCTGCCTGGTTTGAATTTCAAACAATGTTTGTCAGTCACCATTAACTAGTGCATTCTCCATGGCAATGCCTCCACCAATTGGTGTCCATTTGCCAGCCAATCTCATCTCATACAGTATAAAGTTGTTGCTCCCCCAGACATTGTATTCCTGCAATTGTCCTGATGAGTGCAAGACTTCGATAAAATGTATTTTTTCAGCAGTACTCAAGTTCTGTACTACCAAACTATGACCTAGACCTTGGTGTACACAGCACAATTTTAAAGTTTGTGGATGATCAAACCTTAGAAGTATTGTGAACTGTGAGGAGGACAGTGTGTAGAGCTTAAAAAGGACATAGACAAGTTGGTGGAATTGGCGAACAGGTAGGAGATAAAGTTCAATGCGGAGAAATGTGAAGTGATTCATTTTGGTTGGAAGAACATGGAGAGACAATATAAAATAAAAGGTACAACTTTAAAGGGGGTGGAGGAGCAGAGGGACCTGGGAGCCTATATGCATAAGTTATTGAAAGTGGCAGGACAGGTTGAGATAATGGTTAAAATAGCATTCAGTATCCTAGGCTTTATTAATACGGACACAGAGTACAAGAGCAAGGAGGTTATGTTGAACTCATATAAGACTCTAGTTCGTCCAGTTCTGGGCACTGCACTTCAGGAAGGATATGAAAGCATAGGAGAGAGTGCAGAAAAGATTTACGGGAATGGTTCCAGGGATGAGGAACTTCAGTTATGAAGATAGATTGGAGAAGTTAGGACTGTTTTCCTTGGAGTGAAGAAGGCTGAGAGGAGATTTGATAGAGGTATTCAAAATGATGAGGGATCTGGACAGATTAGATAGAAACTGTTCCCACTTGTAAGAGGATTGAGAACGAGAGGGCACCAATTTAAAGTAATTTGCTAAAGAATCAAAAGTGACATTAAGAAAAATGTTTTCACACAGTGAGTGGTTAAGGCCTGGAATGCACTGTCTGAGAGTGTGGTGGAGGCAAATTGAATCAAGGCAATCAACTGACTTTATTTGAAAAGGAACAATGCGCAGGGTTATGGGGAGAAGGTGGGAGAATTGCTTATTCGAAGAGACAGCGCAGACACAATGGGCTGAATGGTCTCCTGCACTGTAAAAATTCTGTGATTCTGTGAAACCTTTTCAACATTATTCTGGTTCCTAATTAAAAAAACTCAACCAAGAATATCTTTTCACTTAAGTACCTACTTTGTACCTAACCTTTTAATCTTGTTACCCTTTTAACAGAAAGCAGAAAAACTTTCTCAAAAATATAATGCTACAGCTAAATGTTTTTTACTTTTTTTCCTAGTTTTTATGGTGGACAATACCATTTGAAAGCATTATTGATCTAACAAAAATGTGGGTCCAGCTGTGTATAATTATTAATGATTCACAAAGATAATCAACAATTAGGCTGAAGGCAGACATATAGTAGTTCTGGTTCCATAAATGTGCACCATGGCATCAGTAATGAAAGTAGCATAAAACTGTGTAACAAATGCCTACATGAAAGAATGTATTCAGTCCATGCAATTTTTGGTGCAAAAAAAGTGATGGTATTTCTTTTTTCACTTCTTCCCCAAAGGTGACACTGAATTTGAGACCCATTTTCTCTGTTGAAGTCCATCAAAAGCCTTTGGTTTTTGTGCTGAATTCTCCCAGACCTGTGCTGTGGATCATAAAGGCAGAAAGACTGGCACCAGGAGTACAACGTTTGTTCCATGTAAGTTGAAAGATTCCTATAAATGTGGCTGCATTTGTCATGAAGGTGGACTCTTAAAGCAAGCACAGAAAATCATTGCACATAACAGTCCATGATTTTGTGATGCTCAAACCAGATTGGTAAACCAACTCAGAAGAGACAGAGTTCTGAGGTATGGATGTTTTGGGACACACTATACCTGAGAAGATACCCTTTGGAGCATTGGGATCTTTTCATTTTGGGTCCTGGATTTAAATTCAATGCAAAATAGTAAATGAAACCCTTTTTCTATCTTCCAGTTGCAGGGTTTCTGTGTGAAATAAGTTTGAGTCACAATTGTTAATTACTCAAGTTAATTAAAGACAAATTATATGAAAAATTATATGCAGACCTTAATTATATAGCACCTCATCACATCTCGTATGCCATAAACACTTCAATGCAATAAAAATACTTTGCAATGTATTCACTGTTGTTATTCAGATGAATTTGCCTACTATTTTGAAATGTCCCACACACAGTAATGGGATAAATGACCAATTAATCTGTTTTTGCTGGTGTTGGTTGACGGGAAAATATTGGCCATGAGAATGGAAATGATCTGCTCTTCTGTAAAAAGTGCTGTATAGATCTCTAGTGTCTGCCCAAAGACAGTATTGCATTTAAGTTGAAGTCTAGACTCTGTGCTCAAGTCCAGAAGTGAGACTGGAACTTACAGCCTTATGACTTCAAGAAACAAGAATGCTACCAATTGAGCCAAGTTGACGAGATGTTCTTCAGAGGCTTGGGAAGTTGAAATCGGGTATCAAAAGTACAAAAATAGATGAGTTTCTAGTAATCAAAGCCTCACTTTGTATAGAAAAGAATGTCCAGGCAAAATTTTGCAGATCCTCACTTAATTTAGCAACTTCATTAAGTATACTTTATATGGCATCAAATACGCAATTTTATTATTGTAAGAAGTTCTATGACCATCTCCAACAAGAGAGAATCTAACCATCTCCCCTTAACATTCAATGGCATTACCATCACTGATACCCCACTATCAACATCCCAGGGGTTACCATTGACTTGACTGGAACAGCCATATAAATACTGTGGCTACAGGAGCAGGTCAAAGGCTGGGAATTCTGTGGCGAGTAACTCATCTCCTGACTCCCCAAGTCTGCCCACCATCGACAAGGCGCAAGTCAGGAATCTGATGGAATACTCTCCACTTGTTTGGATGAGTGCAGCTCCAACAACACTCAAGAAGCTCGACACCATCCGGGATAAAGCAGCCCGCTTCATTGGCACCCCATCTACCACCTTCAAAATTGAGTTCTTGTACCACCAACACACAGTGGCAGCAGTGTGTATCATCTATAAGATCCACTGCAGCAACTCACCAAGGCTCCTTCGACAGCACCTTTCAAACCCTCGATCTCTACCACCTAGAAGGACAAGGGCAGCTGATGCATGGGAACACCGTCACCTGCAAGTTCCCTCCAACCCACACACCATCCTGTCTTGGAATTATATCGCTGTTCCTTCACTGTTGCTCGATCAAAATCCTGCAACTCCCTCCCTAACAGCATTGTGGTTAGAAGGTGACTCAATGCCACCTTCTCAAGGGCAAGTAGGGATGGGCAGTAAATGCTTCCTAGCTAGAAAATGAATCCTGTGAATGAATAAAAAAAAGACACTGGCTGAAAGCCATCTTGGCAGGTGTTTTCTACACTCTCATTGCAGCGTATTAAGAAGATACTTTTATGTTGGGATATGGATGTAGTTCAGCTAAGTCAGTGGTAGAAACGCCTCTATTCATGCAGTTTTGTCTTCACAAATGGGCAGGACTTGCAACATATTCTGGACAAGTTTCTAGGAAAGGAAAAATCAAGGCAGACATGTTACCCACAATCGTTCAGGCAGTATGCCCAAAGGACTGGCAAGAAATCAAAGATGTAGAAGACTAGCCCTTTCAGTTAGGCATATGGAAGACTCTCAAAAAAAAGTTTCCAGATAATAAGCATATTATACTAGTGCAGAATATTGATCTTTGGTTTCCAATCCCTCTTTATTTTTCTCAGAAGTGGGCCACCTGAGTCTAAAGGATTGCACCTCTACACTTTCCAGACAACCAGCTGATGAGAACACACAAAAAAGATCCAGAAGAGCAATGTCATAAGCTCCATTTTCAGACTTTTTGAGCCTTTTGGTAAACATGGAAAATTTCTAAATAGAACCTTCCTCAGTATATCTCCTCAATAGGAGCCAGGTTCCAGACAGTTTCAGCACTAGTCTCTCAGCCAGAGAAATGCTTACTTGGCATGCAGAAGCAGCTGGCATCCTTATCGTCATATTTATAGGATTGCACGCATAGCCTATCTCAGTCCTTGGGCTGATGGTGGCAGTTATTCCTGTTACTCTCGACCTTTCCTATCCTTGTAAATGATTATCTTAACTCTAACCTGCCCTTTCTCTTCAAAAAATTTGAACATTTGATTGCAATGTAAAATATGCTTAACTGTCTCACCATCCCTGTTCAAGTACTTCCTACCCCGTATCTAAGTAATGCATACCACCATGATCCCTCTGGTTGATGTTACCTTGATTTATCACCGCCCAAATCCATGGTCTTTTTTCTCAACTCCATATTTGAATCCTTCCAATCATGTTCCACCTCTACCACAGCACCGAAACTGCACTCATCAAATACTAAAATGACATCCTATGTGATTGTGACAAAGGTAAACTATCCCTCCTTGTCCTTCTCAATGTGTCTGCAGCCTTTGACATGGTTCACCACACCATCCTTCTCCAAAGCCTCACCACTGTTATCCAGCTGGATGGGACAGGACAGCACCTGCCTGGTTCCATCCTTATGTATCTAATCATAGCCAGAGAATCACTTGCAATTACTTCCCTTTCTTCTCCCACACCACTTTTTCTCCACCATAGGTAGCCGTGCCTTCAGCTGCCTGGGACCCAAGCCCTAGGATTTACTTAAAATTGCCTAATGAGTCATATTTTGGTTTATTCTGCTCCTGTGAAGCCTTGTTTCATTAGATTAAATGTGTTTTTGAATACAAGTTGTTGCTGTTTTACCAAGGAGATCTCTTGTGACTTATAGTCTCTCTTTCTCACCTTCCTTGATCTGTATCTGATTCTCAATTGAAAAAAGGCAGTTAGATTTAACTACTTGATGCAGAACATGTGCAATAGACTACTGAGGGAGACAGGCAGCATAGAGAAATCATATTGGATGAGATATTTGAGTGAGTTGGCAAATGAGTGTAAGTACTTTTTGTGACACGGCAGGTAGACTGTATAGTCTTTCCCAATCCTGTACTTTACTATGCACTTTGCGTGCTCATGTGATCCACGGCACACCTCGGGTTTTCACCTGTCATGGGCAAGGGTAGCAGATGCGTGGGAACTTCACCACCTGGAAGTTCCCCTCCAAGGCACACGCCATCCTGACTTGAAATATATATCGCCATACCTTCACTGTCGCTGGCTCAAACTCCCTCCTTAACAACACTGTGGGTGTACCTACACTACATGGGCTGCAGCAGTTCAAGAAGGCAGCTCACCACCACCTTCTCAAGGACAATTAGGGATGGGCAATAAATACTGGCCTAGACAACGGCGCCCACATCCCATGAGTGAATAAAAAAAATTACTTCAAAGGACATTAACTGCAGGTACAGGCCATTTCCAACTGTACGCTGTCACCCTAATTCTAGTTTTGTGCAAATGCTATCAATTGCTGATGCATTATATATCTGCATGCCCATTATAAAATCCTGGATGAGTTGAAACTTCTTGCAATTCAATATCAGTAAAGCTGAGGCTTTAGGAAACATCCAAATGCCTACTCTCGTCAGTTTGCCTGGTGTCATACTCAGGCTGAATCTGGCTTGCCTGTAATGTCCTCCTCTGTTAAATGGCCTGCCCAAACTCACTGTCAAAGTTTACAGGTGAATGATAGTCGCTTGGATGAGGTCATGGGACCAGCACCCATGGACGTGTGCTGGAATAAGGAACATAAGAATGTAAAAACATAAGGAATAGGAGCAGGAATAGGCCATTCGGCCCCTCAAGCCTACCGCACCATTCAATAAGACCATGGCTGATCTGTCCCAGGCCTCAACTCCTCTTTCGTGCCATCTCCTCAGCCCTGAACTCCCCAATATTTCAAAAATCAATCTACCTCCTCTTTAAATACTTTCAGTGATCTAGCCTCCTCAGCTCCCTGAGGTAGAAAATTCCAGATATTCACTACCCTCTGAGAGAAGAAATTCCTTCACATCTCAGTTTTAAATGTGAGTGTCCCCTTATTCTGTAACTATGTCTAGTTTGAGAATCCCCCACTAATGGAAACGTCTTCTCAACATCTACCCTGTCAAGCCCCCTCAGAATTTTGTATGTTTCAATAAGATCACCCCTCATTCTTCTAAACTCTAATGAATAAAGGCCTAACCTGTTTAGACATTCTTGATAAGTTAGCCCCTTCATCCCAGGAATCAGCCTGGTGAATCTCTTTTGAACTGCCTCCAATGCCAGTATATCCTTTCTTAAATACGGGGACCAAAACTGTACACAGTACTCCAGGTGCGTCCTCGCCAACACCTTGTACAGTTGTAACAAGACTTCTCTATTTTTAAACTCCAACCCCATAGCAATACAGACCAAAATTCCTTTTGCCTTCTTAATTACTAACTGCACCTGCATGCTAACTTTTTGTGTTTCATGCACACAAACACCCAGATCCCTCTGTGCTGCACTTTTTTGGAGTCTCTCTCCATTTAAATAATAGTCTGCCTTTTGATTTTTCCTACCAAAATGTATGACCCCTCACTTTATACTAAACTCCATCTGCCAAGTTTTTGCCCACTCACTCAACCTGTCTATATCCCCTTTCAGATTCCTTATGTCCACCCTCCCACCTATGTTTTCAAAATTATGAGGGGTATAGATAGAGTAAATGTGAGTAGGCTCTTTCCACTTAGATTAGGAGAGATAAACACGAGAGGACATGGCTTTAGGGTGAAAGGGGAAAGGTTTAGGGGAACATTAGGGGGAACTTCTTCACTCAGAGAGTGGTGAGACTGTGGAACGAGCTACCATCTGATGTGGTAATTGTGGGCTCACTCTTAAGTTTTAAGAATAAATTGGATAGACACATGGATGGGAGAGGTCTGGAGGGTTATACACTAGGTGCAGGTCAATGGGACTAGCGGAATAATATTTCAGCACAGACTAGAAGGGCCTCAGCACAGACTAGAAGGGCCGAATGGCCTGTTTTCTGTGCTGTAGTGTTCTATGGTCCTATTTTGGTATCGTCAGCAAATTTGGATACATTACACTCTGCCCCCTCTTCCAAGTCATTAATATAGATAGTAAATAATTGAGGCCCTGGATTGATCCTTGTGGCACTCCACTAGTTACGTCTTTCCAACCTGAAAAAGACCCATTAATCCCAACTCTCTGCCTTCTGGTGTGTTAACCAGTCCTCAATCCATGCTAATACATTACCCCCAATACCGTAAGCTCTTACCTTATGTGATAACCTTTTAGGTGGCACCTTATCGAATGCCTTCTGGAAATCCAAATACACTACATCTGCTAGTTCCCCTTTATCAACTCTGCTTGTTAAACATGATTTCCCTTTCACAAAACCAAGTTGGCATTAAGCTTTTCTAAATGTCCTGCTATTACTTCCTTAATAATGGACTCTAGCATTTTCCCAAGGACAGATGTTATGCTGACTGGCCTATAGTTTCCTGCTTTTTGTCTCCCTCCCTTCTTGAACAGGGTCATCACATTAGCAGTTTTCCAATCCGCTGGGACCCTCCCATAATCCAGTGAGTTCTGAAATATTTTGACCAATGCCTCCACTATATCTGCAGCCACTCCCTTTAAAACCCTTGGATGCAGGCCATCAGGTCCTGGCGACTTGTCTGCCTTTAGTCCCATTAGTTTCTCAAATGCTTTGTCCCTTGTGATAGAGACTATTACAAGATCTTTCTTCCCATTAGCTCCTTGCTTATCTGATATCTTTGGAAGGAAACAACTTCAGGGAGATGGGGGGAATATTGGTAGAAATAATAAAACAATTATCTGATCCCTTTTTTAAAAAAAATTTTCATGGAATATAGGCGTTGCAGGCAGGGCAGCATTTATTGTCCATCCCTAATTGCCCTCGAGAAGGTGGTGATGTGCTGCCTTCTTGAACTGCTGCGGTCTATCTGGTTTGATTATTATGTAGATGTTTGGTATAACTGAGTGGCTTCCTAGGCTATTTCAGAGGGCAGTTAAGAGTCAACCATGTAGCTGTGAGCCTGGAGTCACATGTAGGTCAGACCAGATAAGGACTGCCAATTTCTTTCCCTAAAATACATTCGTGAACCAGATGGCTCTTAAAAGAGGTGACTAATGAGGTAGTAGATGCGCTGGTGTTAATTTTGAAAAATTCGCTATATTCTGGAAAAGTTCCATCCGACTGGAAAATAGCAAATATAACCCTTCTAGTCAAGAAGGGAGGGAGACAGGAAACAATAGGCCAGTTAGCTTGAGGTCTGTCATGTGGAAGTTCTTAGAATCGCCCATTAAGGAGGTTATGGCTGGGCACTTAGAGAAACTCAAGGTAATCGGGAAGATTCAGCATGTTTTTGTGAAGGGGAAATCATGTTTAACTAATTTATTGGAGTTATTTTGAAGGAGTAACTTGTGTTGTGGATAAAGGGGAGCCTGTAGATGTACTGTACTTGGTTTCCCAGAAGGCATTTGATAAGGTGCCACATCAAAGCTTATTGCAGAAAATAAAAGCTCATGGTGTAAGGGGTAGCATATTAGCCTGGATAGAAGATTGGCTGGCTGGCTGGCAGAAAACAGAAAGTATGCATAAATGGGTCTTTTTCTGTTTGGCAGGATGTGACGAGTGGAGTCCCACAGGCGCCTGTGCTGGGGCTTCAACATTTTACAATTTACATCAATGACTTAGATAAGGGGAGCGATGGCACGGTAGCTAAATTTGCAGATGACACAAAGATTGGTAGGGAAGTATATTGTGAAGAGGACATGAGGAGGTTGCAGAGGAACGTAGATGAGTGAGTGGGCAAAGATCTAGCAAATGGAGTTTAATTTGGGAAAATGTGAAGTTGTTCACTTTGGCAGGAAGAATAAAAGAGCAGAGTATTACTTTAACGGAAAACGACTGAAGAATTCTGAGGTGCAGAGGGATCTAGGTGTTCTGATACATGAGTCACAAAAAGTTAGTATGCAGGTACAGCAAATAGTTAAGACGGCTAATGGAATGCTATACTTTATTACAAGAGGAATTGAACATAAAAGTAAGGATATTATGCTTCAGTTATACAGGGCATTGGTGAGACCATGTCTTGATTACTGTGTGCAGTTTTGTTCTGCTAAGTTATGGAAGGATGTAAACGCGTTGGAGGCTGTTCAGAGGAGGTTTACTAGATTGATACCTGGAATGAACGGGTTGTCTTATGAGGGAATGTCGGACAGACTGGGCTTGTTTCCGCTACAGTTTAAAAGAGTGAGGGTTGACTTGATTGAAGTATATAAGGGCGAAATCGTCCCAGAATTACACTAAGTGCGGTAGCAGGTGTGTAAAACAACGTTTTACCCGCCAGCTGCAATGGTGGTTTTTGTGCTGTATTTTCCACTTTCATTAATTATGCAACCACAGGAAACACGCTGTCTCACTGGTGGGCAGCCTCTGAATCGCCCGCCAAGCCATTACCTCACACTTTGCTTACTCCAGGTGCCATATCTAAACTGCAGCCGCGCACTCAGTTCTCAGTGCTTGCAGCCCAGGACTGCTCCAGTGAAGACATGGCCCTGAAAGCCAAGAAGAGTTCAGTGACCCGTTGCTGGAATGCCTTTTTGAGGCACGCTGTGATGTCTTCCACCCACCGCTCTGGCCGCAGAAGGTCCTGCAATCTCACCGCTCCAACTTGGGAGGTGGCGGCAGTGGTGGTCAGTGCCAGTGCTGCACAGAACCTGCCATCCAGTGCAGAGAGAGGACGAATGATCATATCCGTGCCACCAGGGTAAGGCAACCATCGCATCACTCTAAACTCACACACTCACAAGGTCATCATACATTCTCAGGCATCTCATCACTGCCAGCTCAAGGGATATCAACACTCTCTCACACACACCCTCACATTCCATCTGGCCTCATCTCTTCTGGAGACTGCCTCCTCAACACTTGCCATCTTGAGGCCACTCACACAGATCAGTATGTGCTCCCATACACACACATCGGGATACCCACTTTCCCCAGTACAGCCCTCACCCCACAGACACTTCCCTTGCCTGAGGCCACTTCTCCCTCTTCCTCAAGCAAGCCCTAGCCCTGCAGCCGTTGAAATGCCACCCCCTCCTTACGGCTGGTCTGGTAGGTAGAGTCCTGCCCGTGAGCCTCCCTAAAAGTGATGTAGTGCTGCCTGAGAAGCCTGGCGCTGATGACTACAGGTGCTGCCCGAAGCAAGGTAGACAAATAAACCTTGAAGTCCGAAGCCAAGTGTAGCTGGCCAGGTACACGTCGCTTGTGTACAGTTGTGAAACACGTCAGCATGCAATCATGGCGATGTGCCTGGATGATCCAGCGTGGGGGGATGACTCCGGCGAGCAGGGCTTACAACGAGATGTTAAAGCATTGAAATTAGGTTCCTGGCATGTGGCGGCAGGAATCGTGGCCTGCAATTATCGGGTGGAGCGGACAATTGCAAACTGGTTTCACGATGGCGTAAAACCGATTTTTGGCCTTGTTGCCATATTGTCCACTCGCCACCAAATACGCCCGCTGCCAACGGGAGCAGAAAATTCCGCCCTAAGATCCTGAATGGTCCTAACAAGGTGAATGTGGAAAGGATGTTTCCTCTTGTGGGTGAGTCCAGGACTAGAGGACACTGTTTCAAAATTAGGGGTTGCCTTTTTCGGACAGAGATGAGGAGAATTTTTTTCTCTCAGATGGTTGTGCGACTTTGGAACACTTTGCCTCAGAAGTTAGTGGAGGCAGGGTCATTGAATATTTTTAAGGCGGAGGTAGATAGATTCTTGTTAGGCAAGGGAATCAAAAGTTATCAGGAGTAGATGGGAATGTGGAATTTGAAACACAAGCAGATCAGCCATGATCTTATTGAATTGTGGAGCAGGCTTGAGGGGCTGAATGGTCTGCTGCTCCTATTACTTATGTCCTTATGACAATCGGATGATAGCTTCATGGTCACCATTACTAAGACTAGCATTCAATTCCAGATTTATTTTTTAATTGAATTGAAACTCCAGTTGCCATGTATGAGAGACCTTAGATTTATAGATGTTTGCACATAAAAAATATGTTGGTTTGCAAATCATTTTGCCTTTTCTATTGCTGTGTTGTCTGTCCCTAAGTTGTCTCTTCCAGTCCCTTTCCTGGAAAAATTGCATTAAAACTTATAGCATCTGGTCAGATTTTTCACTCAATCTATTATTGCCCATTGTAGCTCTGCAACAGTAGCTGCTTGGTGGTGCTATTTCATGCACTGTTTAAGCACCCAAGGATATTGTGACTGATTCTCCTTGATATAATACCAAAGTAGTAAGAAATCAAATCATAGCAAGTAGTGGTGGTTTGTTTTTGCCGTATATGTCCTGTATTATTTAACGTTTTAAAAAATCTTGCATTTGTCCTTTTTCAAAATTCATTCTCTGACATTGCTAGTAAGGACAGCATTTATTGACCATTTCTAGTTGCCCTTGAGAAGGTGGTAATGAGCTTTCTTCTTGAATTGCTGCAGTCCAAGTCGTGAAAGTATTTCCACAGTGCTGTTATGTAACGAGTTCCAGGATTGTGACCCTGTGACAATGTAGGAACGGCGATGTATGTCCAAGTTAGGATGATCCGTGGGTTGGATGCCATTGCCCTAAAAGGTGATAGAGGTTACAGGTTTGGGAGGTGCTGTCAAAGAGTCAGGAGGCTTGTGCAGCCAACCCAATCTTCGACCTGCTCTAATTGCCATAGCATTCATGGGGCTAGTCCAGTTGAGTCTCTTGTAAATTGCAGCTCCCAGGATATTGATGGTGAGGGGTTCAGCAGTAGTAATGCATTGAATGTCAAGGAAAGGTTCTTGTTGGACATAGTCATTGCCTGGGACTTGTGTGGTCCAAATGTCACTTGCCACTTATCAGCCCAAGCTGTTCAGGTCTTTCTGCATATGGCATGGACAATTTCATTATCCACAGCTTTAGAATACTCCCCTGTTCTTTTCAATTTGCCAGACTCTAGTTTTATTGGCATTAGGCTGCCAAATATCAGCCTTCATTAAACTGAGTCTACACCATTAAACCACTGCATCCTGATGCTTCACACCAGATTTTTGGCCAGCTGACAAAACTTTCTGAAAAACAAGTGTTGTTTATTTCTGCTGCATAGCATTTATCTGCAAATCAGAAGGTGAACTTTCTGATTGTATTTTAAATGGATCCAGATGTCAATTGACCCATAGAACAAGATAAATATAATATAGAAATTACCTGATAAAGTCTTAAGTATTTTTTAGACTGCAGTTTTATCTCAGAAGTACTACTTTATTGAACCCATAAACTGATACTCCAAACAAGTTGGAAGTAGCTGGAATGTGTTCAGTATGGTCTTAGAATGAATAACAGATCTGTTTAACTGAGTCAAAATTTATATTAAGCACATTATGTTTCAGACATGCAAACTGATTATGCAAAACACCCACACAAATAAATGTCTGCTTTTCACATATTATGTATGAGCTTAGTAGCAGCTATTACTTAAAACTAATATAATTATACATAATCTTGTGACACTCTGTGGGTGAGAAATTGGGCTCTTTGGAGCCTGCTTTTTTGGGTGCTAGAAGTGCACTTTGAGCTCCAAAATGGCATCTGTGGTGCCAGCACGCATTTGAGTGGTGAATCCTGCCAGATGCTATTTTGGTGAGCATATTAGCAATGTGGGCAGTGAACATCCATAAGAAATTTGCAGAGCAGGCAGACAATTATGTCAGTTGGTGTGCCAATGCTAATTTGATGCCAGGGGTGCAATTTTGGAGCTCAACACTTCAACTAATGACCTGCATTGACCTGGCACAGCTGAACGCTCATTCAACAGCAGGACACCACCAGCCCTCCCCACCCCACCCACTGTCCCCAAGCAGGGCTGTTTAAAGAGATCATCAGCTAAACACAGACTAGTTGCTGGTTGGCAAGTTTGGTGGTAGTTGCACAACCTCGCCATTTGGAGGGGACACCCTTTGCCGCCAGCTATACAACAAGCAGCTGAGGAGCAAGAACATGAGCAAGAGGAAGGGAGAAGGCGACCTAGACCACACCCTCCTCCAAGCTGGCACCTGCACTGTCCTTGTTTCCTGCCCTGGCTACAGACTACTCATGCCCAGTGTCTCATCACATGCAGATCCCACCTTTAATCTATCCTCTAAGATTCACGCAAAGTCACTATTGAGCCAGCAGCTGCGTGTATGAAATCATGTGACAGTGTTTTGTTCTCTTCATCATTTTTCTTGATGTTCCTCCACTGCCTAGCCATGTTGTACCTTTTGGGTATTGAAAAGAAAAGAGAGTTAAGGTTGTGGTGTGGGGAGATGGAGAAAGTAAGAGGTACATATTTACACTGTCTACAGGTTGCAAATTTGAAGAGAGTGTAGGATGAAGGACAATTAGTTACAAGGATACCGTCATCTTTGATGATTTTAGCCGCGCCACTGGCCACAGTCTCAGCAATGGGCATCCTAATAATGGCCAGCATCCTCTCCCTCATGGGGTTAGGATATGCAAGTGTGGCTGTCTCCTTCCAGTTAGCTCCTACTGCCTTAGTTGTGCGCCACTGTGTCCTCCAAGGGAGTGCAAAGTGTGTCAGTGTGTGCAGTGCAATCTCTGCGGCTGTCATGGTTGAGCTGCAAGATGTGGATGTGAGGCTTGCAGCAATGCTAATTGTGGGGGTGAGGTGATGCAAATCTCCTGACTGATAGAGATTATTGGTAGGTTAGATAAGGGTATGGTCATTTGTGCTGTATTTTGAGACTAGTGATGCAGTTGGTCGGATATTACATTTGAAGATGCATTCACTAATCTTGACTACTCAGGAGGCCATTGAACTTCTTGTGGCACTGCATCCATGACCGAGAGAGGATAGCTTTAATTAGTGCTGGCAAGTTGTGATCTTGGGCTCCCTGTTGCTGTACCTAGCACTGGTTGCACAGAGGAATCATTCCAATGTTCAGACAGCACAAATTTCATGTGCTATCTGCATGCAATTAATGGATGCAGGTTAATTGTGCATTACAATCCTGGTGCCCGTTTTTTGGGGCTATAAAATTTAGTCCCCTGTAGCTGCAAACTATTGTGCACAAAATGCAGAATCTCATAAAAAAGATCATATTTGATTGAACCATAGGTCATATTTGATATAAAATACCTAAAGCTAAGTTTATCTGTTGTGAACATCACTCAAAAAATTGGAAATGCCACAATATTCAAAGATCATAAGATAGACCTAGATGAAAGATCCTATATCCTACAAAGACCCAACAGTTCCCCTCAGCCCACCCCTGCCTCCCATCATGGCGTTCAACCATTTTTAAACCCATTATTTGTGCTAGCCAGAAATTCATTTCATGTTCTAAGAACAAGCATTGGAAAGCTCCTTTGGAAAGTCTTTTGAGAGTACTTTGAGTACTTCATACTCCATTGACATCTTGACCTACAGGGGGAATAGGTGAAAAAGCCTTCTCTTTTCCATTCTTCCTGGTCCTCGAAGCCATATTGACCACAGCCTTGGAAAATAGCAACACCATTTTGTTTTGTGCACTTTTAAGCAAAAATCTTAATTGTCACTGATAGGAAGCAACCAGAGGTAGTTTCAGTAAGAATTGGAGTACATCATTCTACTAACCCTAGCAGCTGTTTTAAACCCAGTAAACCATGTTATGACCTGCATTTGAATGTTTCCCAGTTATTAATATGGTTTCTGGGAGTGGGAATGACTCTTGGATTGGTTTAATTCATATTCCCATTATTTCTGATACAATCACTCCAAGATGTCCAGGGAGGCACCCTGGCAGTGACATCAGTCAAGCCACTTAGTAGAAAAGGAGATTCAAGTTGCACATCTTTATGTCAGTAAGCAAATTGCCATGTTTTATAATAAAAAAAAATCCTTCACCTGATTTTCCCTTCTACTCTTTGGAGGAGTGCTTGAAGCAAAAACTTTCTATAGACTTTTATTTTACCTTCTCTTGCTTATCTTTGAACCAGTGGGTGCCACTCTAAAGACTCCAATGCTATTAGTGACAGATAGTTGTGTTAAAATTATGTTAAAATTTTCATACGTATAAAGAAACTAGCACATCAAGTTTCCATAGCGTGTCATTGTGGAAAAACGTGGAGTGGTAACTCAAAATTACTTAGCATGCTCTGATTAAAATTGTTTTGTTTTCCCGCATTGATGTATAAAGCCTACATTTTTAAGTGCAGCTATTGGCAGCGCTAGTGAGTTAAATGAGTGAATTTTTCATCTTCTGTGACAGTTGGTTCCCCAATTTATGGTAAAATATACAGACTTCTACTGAATTTATGACTCAAGTTTACAGTGTCAAAGAAAAGTAAACTAATTAAACATCTCCAGATGTTTAATTAAATGAAGGTCTTGTTATTTCCTTAAAAACAAATAATTACTGTACTGAATGGCACCAAAGCTTAAATACAGTCATGTTTCGCAATTAATCTGACTTTGCTTAATTGCTATTTTCTGCTTTCCTTATATTTTCTTTTTGACTTGATGTTGCCCTGAATTATGGAATTTGACCTTACAACTTGGATTTTTGTATTTTATTTTTAGATGACTGACCTGTTAATGATATATCATATTTATTGTCTCATAAATTCTTTCAGAAATAATGCAACTTTGAATAAATATACATTTGAAATAATTAAAGTAGCCACCAGATCATTAAAACTAATGCATGACAAGTTAAACAATTATATCGATTTACATGGAGAAGAAAAAGCTTTTAATCAAAACCATAGACAATCTGTGAAATCCTAAAGCATCGCTGATTTTGTTTTCAAAACCTATCAGCATGCTGGGCATGAAAATGTACACGTACTCCTTAACCAATGGCACAAAGTTGAAAGTTTGGGATAGATTTGGTAACCTGACATTGTGCTTTTTCCTGCAAGTTTGCTCTATTTTAAATGTCTAGCATTATTACTGGATTTTATATTGTTTTATTAATATATTTTTATTCCAGGGTATTGATGGAGTTAACAGGTCCCATAGAAAAGGGCTTCTAAATGCCAGCAGAAGCATTTATGATTAGCTGGTAAAACTAAATTGTCATTGACATTGAATAACTATAAATTTGCCAAATTGTTCAGATCAGCTTTAGGTGAAGGTGCATAATATAGACCGTGAGTGAACACCCATGATCCAAAAGTGATATCAAGTCTTCTTAATCTTTCTAACCCTACCGCTACATCTTGATGGATCTCCAACATCCACAGCGGAGGTGGAGGCACCCTGCTCATTGCTATGCCCTGTTGCTTTTGATGACTTTGGCGGGCATCCTCTGGAGGGCTGAGACCTGGAAGACCCCGGCCTACTTTGTGTCTCCTGGTGTGAGGTAGGCTCACCCTCCTCGGCCTGTGCAGCTGGAGATGATGGGGTCACAGTCAGCGGGGATTGGGATCGGCTGAACACTCGCTGAGTCACTTGTGTGGATGCCCCAGGGATGATCAGCTGCTGGTCCTCCTCCCTGACGGCCCCTGTCTGACTCCTTGAGGAGAAGGGGCACCTGACAGAGGGTGTAGGTGCCCCACCCTCCTCTCACCTAGCCACTGATGGGTTCACCAATGCCTATAGTGATGGAGTGAAGGTCCGAGCGCAAACCTGGCAGAACCTGCTGGACCAAGGCCTCCAAGACGGCTGCCGTCCTTTCCATTGAGACCTCAAGGCACTCGCATGTCGGAGCCACAACTGAACGCCGACAGAATCCTCCATCCTTTGTTCCAGTCTGTTGACTGCCTTTTGCAACTCTGCCTGATGTTCTGCCGCCCGTCTTTGCATCGCCAACATGTTTGCGATGGCTGTTTCCAGAGGCTCATCATCTGACTCAGACTCAGTGGGCGGCTTTTCTCCAGCAGACCTTCGAATACCATAGACCTGGGCTGTCACTGCCTCCAACCGCTGTGGGGACATGTCAGTAAGATGTTCCCCAGAATGTGACCCCAAGCCTAATCTCGGACTATGACCTGCCGGGGTGTTCGTCTCTACACTGCTGGAGATTTCAGGTGAATGCTGTGATGGGTCTTCTTCAAATGGCTCCTCAGCATCCTCCCCTGAGGTGGCCAGGGGGCTGAAGCTTATGTTGCCTGTGCAGGTCTGTCTGGACCTGCTGCTACCGGTAAGGAAGAGAAGATAGATTTAGTTCATGAACAGGCTCAATACAACATGCAGGTCACTCACTCTGAATGTCAGGATGTGATCAACTCATGGAGGGCTCATCCGTGCTGGCTGGCTTGCTGGGGGAGGCCGATCTCGCCTTCACCACAGGAGCGATCTCTGTCCTTCCCTGCCAACTCGGTAGCATCCACCTCAAATTTGGAGAGCTGCTGTATGTTGCCTGTGCCTCCTCCAATCTGGGATCCCTCCCTCTTGTTGTGCGCAAGCTTGGCCTGCATGAAGACTAATGGATGGGATCTGATGAGAAGGAAGGGAGCAGAGGTTAGGAAGCATGCATGCCTACTGTGTGTCTGAGCACTCCCTCCCACCGCCGACAGTTCGGGCTGTAGATGTTGTTTGTGCACGATAGATGAGATGCTGGTGATTAGGTTTTCAATGCTGATATCTCCCCTGCTAATATTGTGTGAGACCCATGAGTGGTGTGATGTTTTGAGTGCATAATGCCACTAAGAGAGTGTGAGTTTGGAACGAACTGAAGGTTGACTTACCCTGGCAGTGCAGCTGAGTTCATTAATCCTCTTCCTGCACTGGATGGCATTCCTCTGGCGGCTGCCCATGGAGCTGACCTCCTTCGCAACCACCTCCCAAGCTGGAAAGGTGTGGTGGAGCTGCTGGATCCATCCCTGTGAAAAAGAAAAAGAACACCCCCCACTCCCCCCCCGGCCCCCCAGTACTGGTGGACACCTCTAATTAAAGCCACCAGGGAGCTGTGGCTACACCTTGGTGTGCTCTTCTTGTTCCTTGGAGCCATCTCCAGAAATTCTGACCACACCGCTGGGCTGCAGAGTAATGTGTATGTTCGGGTGGCGTTTAAATATGGCACAAGGAACTTTGTAACTCTGAGGTGACAGTGGGCGGATGAATTAGTGCCTTCCCTGCCGCGTGATACAGTAAGCAGCTCGCCTGTACAAAGCCAATAAGGTTTCAAGCAGAAGATCGGGTGTGAGAACCCAGCCCGCTTATTCGCGGGAAACTCACCGCTAATCCTGCCCGCCCCCTGCACTTCGCCTCTGGAGTGGAGAATTCCACCCAATATGTTTAGTCTGATTTCTGTTAATGCCTCCCATATGTTATTGGTAACATCATACAAGAGGGATAAATGGAATACCTGTGGCATTTGTTAACTTATCTTGTTTCTAATAATGATTTAATAGTAAATCATTCAGTATTTTTAAACTGTTTGTATAATAACTTAGAGTTTTTGATCATTTTAATCAGCTTAACATTTAGCGCCGGCTTTTTAGGTAGATTTTGTATTATTTATTTGAAACCCTAATAAGTGACCAAAAACAGACTGATAAAGAGAAAAGAGAGGGTTAACATGTTGCTTGTATACCCAAGTGCCATGGCCAATACTTACCCTCAACCAACACCTCTAAAAATAAATGATTTACCTCATTGCTATTTGTGGGGCATTGCGATGTATAACAACAGTGACTGCATTCAAAAGTAACTCATTGGTTGCAAAGTTCTTTGTGATGTCCCGAGTATGTAAATGCAACTTGTTTCTCTTCTATTGAGTTACAACTCTTGCTAAATAATTGCAGAGCAGTATTGACAGCAAATGTGGTACAGATTATCATAGCAGCCTTGCTGAAGGAAATTATGTGGTGTGAGTGATTCATCTTAATCACAGGATTGGTATCTTTGTTAAGCACTTTGTGTATACGTGTAGATATTATGGTATCTGAGCCAAGTTAAGTCTTTGGGAGTGTGGAGAATGAATTGCTTTCAACAAAATTTGTGCAATAACTGCTTGTGGTAGGAGATAGATCGTTTTAATCTCTTCCTAACCTGAATTCAAACATGAACACTGGTTACTGAAGTGTGTATCGAATTGCAATCTTAATGATTTGCAGCACTCTGTAGCCTAATGAGATAATGTCGTTAACATCAAATGATACCCTTTAGAATGCTATATCTGTATTTTCCCTTTTTAATTTTAACTAAATTGCTGCTGTTATTGGAGACTTGGGGGGAATTTTAACACTCAAGAACAGGTGGGTGAGGGCAGGTGGTGAGTTAAAATAATTGATTTCTTTCAATCCTGGCTGTAATCTGGCCAAACCGTGCAGCAGAGAGGATTGCAGGTGGAGGAGAATGAAGAGACTCAGCACTCACCTTGGAATGAGGGGAATATAGACGACAAGGAGGAAGACAAAGGTGGGACACCTGTTACCAGACCAACCACTTACATTGCTGCCAAACATGCCCGAATATTGTGAAGATTCACCTACTGTAAAATATTAGAAATATGTATGCATATATGTATACATACTAGAAATATGTAAAATGGGAAAGACATGGAAGTGGTGCTGGTCAATAATATTTTTGTGCCAAACAGGAAACTTAACAACATAAAATCATGTCAAACACGATGTGCACACCCACGGTGAATTAAAGTTTCTTTAACCTGCGCTTACTGCTGTTTCCATGTGATGCATTCTGTCTGGTTTCAGTAATGGCAGAGACAGGCTGATCAGACCTGTGACTGCTGTGATGCTTTTGACCTACGCTGCTGGGTTTTGGAACCTCTGAAGACCTGGCTTGGGACTGTCCCACCTGCAAGTGTGCAAAGGCAGACCCAGTCTTCAGGAGATGAGGCAACAGGTCAGGTACTGGGTGAGGGAGGTAAATGTGTGAGGTGGAGAGTGTTATGGCTGAAGTTCCTATTTCTACATCCCCTTGTACCATCCTCCCTGTCCTGGTCCAACACCACATCCCTCTAGCACTCTGCTACCCCAGTATGATGGCAATCAGTGATGCATTATAAGGCCATGGATATATTATCTGTCATCCTGCTTAAGGAAGCATACATGGCCTGCATGGCCATGGTCATAGCCTGGATGTACTCATTTTAGAGTCATGCTTTTGAAGCCCCATGGAGGCAGCCATTTAATGGCCACATCTGCCACTGCTGTCACTGTCTGCTCATGTTTGAGAGTTGCGAACCACCATCGTACTATCTAATTGAACCCACCAAAGTGTGAGTATTTGCATTGTGCATGTTTGTACGTCCTGTGATGGTACACCCTCAGAAACGATTGTCCTCATGCTATGCGTGTGAAGCCCCTGGAAAACGAAAGAAAGGGATATGATTTAGTTGCGGCAAAGTCACAATCTTTACAATCAGCATAATCGATCTTTTCATAGTTCGATCAATGATGAAATAAATTTGTGTCAGAGATATTTGCAATTCTGTCACCAGCTATCTGCAAATTCCCTGTCTCTCCATCTCTGACTGACAGCAGTGCAGATGTGCTACTTATCTCCAGGTCACCTCCTTGCCATCTGTTGGCTAGACTCCTTGTGGAGATCCACCTCCAATCCTCTACCCTCTTTCTTGTATTTTGTGTACTTCTTCTACATGGGGTGATAAAACAGAGACCTGAGTAAGTCAAGATCACGGTTTTTTTAAATTCATTCATGGGATGTGGGTGTGGCTGGCTAGGCCAGATTTATTACCCATCCCTAGTTGCCCTTGAGAAGGTGGTGGTGAGCTGCCTTCTTGAACTGCTGTAGGTACAGCCACAGTGCTGTTAGGGAGGGAGTTCCAGTATTTTGACCCAGCAACAGTGAAGGAAAAACGATATACTTCTGAGTCAGAATGGTGGGCGGAATTTTTCATGCCTGCTGGCGTCAGGCGTGCTCAACGGCGTGTGCAAACAATATGGCGAGAAGGCCAGAAATCCGTTTCACCTCATTGTAATTCATCTGCATATCATTATAAGCCAACCCGCCGGAATCATTCCCCCCTCCCCAAGCATTGGGTCATCCGCCCACGTCAGCGTGATTGCACACTGGTGCAGATCATGTCTTGACAAGTGTGGTGCGCAGAAGTCGGGACTTAGCGCCAGGGCCTTGTTCAGATCACGGACATCCGTGGAGCAGAAGATGCTGGAGACCGACTGCAATCGCACACTGGAGGAAGGTCCATGGCATGTTGGGTGGATTCTCATGGACATGGTTCTGCTGCAAAACAACTCATGGAAGTTGGAAAGTCACCGTTGAGAGTTTGCTCAGAACGGATGATGGCCAAGGGGTGGAGAGGAAGGGGTATGGGGAGGGCACGGGAGTACGGCGTTGAGATAGAGGATCAGCCATGATCATATTGATTGGCGGAGTGGGCTTGAAGGACACCTCCTCCTATTTTCTATGTTTTCTATGTCCAGCTGTGTTTGGGAGAGGAAGATGTTCTGGAAGGCCTAGAATTGATGGAGAGGAAGAGGTGTCGGGGGGTGGCAGGGGTGAGGTGAGGTTGGGAGTGGGGGGAATGAAGGTGTCATGGGGGGTGGGGGGGGTGGCAAGGTTGATGGGGGGGAACGAAGGTGTCACAGGGGAGGATGGGACGGGGATGGGGAGGAGGGGGGTAATGGAGAAGAAGACGGCAACTGGGGAGGTATATGTAAGGGGGATGGAAGGTGTAAGGGAAGGAGTTCAGAGGGGAGAAGGAGTGCGAGAGGAGGGAGACCAGGGGGAGGAAGAAGTAAGGGCGAAGGAAGGAGTCCGAAAGGGGGATGCAGTAAGTCTAGTGAAAGGAGTAAAGCTGGAGGCAAGAGTCGGGAGGGGGGAAGGGCTAAGGGTAGCAGAAGGAGTAAGGGTGCCTGAAGGAGTCAGGGAAGGACAAAGAGGGAGGGGGGGAGTCTGGGGTGTTGGGTAGGGGGAGTTCAGTGCGGGAAGGCATTCCAAAGGCTGAAGGGGCTCCAAGGTAGGTAGGGGTCAGGAGCGGGGGATGTCCAGGTGACCGTGTAGGGGAGGGCTCTGATATGTCATGATTGCCTCCTGGGGAGCGAACTGAGGGTGGGCGTGGGATGAGGGAATGTTGAGAATGACCAAGGGCAGAGTGAGGTAGTAGAGTGGGAGGGTGAGGGTTCGACGGTAGCGATAGAAGGGACGGGCGAGGATGATTGGTGGGTACTCCGAGGCAGACACGGACTTAGGGTGGGAAGGAGGAGGTCGGAGAGATTAATGTGGATGGGAGTGGGATTTCCCGGAAGGAAGGGGATGTGCACATTCACCTGGACATTCCCGAAGGAAAAGGATTGTGGCTGGTAGGTCACGGAAGGGAGGTGGAAGGTGATACCACAGAGGTCAACAGTGATGGGGGAAAGGAAATGGGTGACTGGGAGAAGGGACAGGTTGGGGGAGCGAATGGAAAACTAAATCACCACCATCCTGTCTAAATTGAAAGTGAAATGAGAGTCATGGTGGGCAAGATCAGGTGCTTCATGGGAGTGTGATCATTGGGTGGGTGGTGATGCAGGTCAGCTCAGATGGACAACTGAAAGCAAACCCCAACAGGCAGCATTCAAAATGCTCAGGGCATTGAGGTGGTGTGATACGGGAAGGATCCACTTGCTTAGGAGAGGGCCTGCACGGGGCTTCGAAAGGCCCTGTCCCACATCCAAAAGGCCCTGTCCCACATACACTTCTCCCTCCAGAATCACTCGTTTGTCAGCTACTCCCTCTGTGGTGACAGAGGATGAGGTTGAAGGGCTCACTGGCAAAGGGGACTCAGAGGGAGACGACAGCCTCTCAGATTACTGAGTGGATGACCAAGGGGTATCCAGCTGCCACTCTGCCTCCTTTCGAGTGCGCGGGGGCCCCAGCTTGACTCCTTGAGGGGAAGGAGCACCTGGAGGGACGTTGAGGTGCCCCGTTTCCCTCTCACGTTAGCACTGCAGGAACTCACCCATGGCTCCCGTGATGGAGTGCAGGTCTGCACACATCTCTGCGTTCTGCTGGACCAGGGTCTCCATGGCATTTGCCATCCTCCTCATGGAGATCTCCATACGCGCACACGTGGGCACCACTTCATCAGAGAGCAGGCAGACACACTTCTCTGACTCTCAAGCCACTCTGTTGAGGGCTTCCAACAGCTCTGCATGATGTTCCCCCGCCTTCTGCTGACACTCCACGATGAGTTGGAAGGCCGAATCCAGAGGCTCATCATCTGACTCAGACCTCACAGATGCCTCGTCCCCAGCAGTCCTTCAGGTGCCTGGGAGCTCGGCTGAACCTGCCTCCTCCTGCTGCGGACACGTGTCTGTGCGGTGATCAGATTGCGAACCTGAGCCTGCTCTAGATCTAAGTCCCACCCGAAGCATGTGTCTCTGCACTGGTGGAGGGTGTGGGTAAGCGCTGTGACGGGCCTTCCAGGCTGCTTATTTCCTGCTCTTCAATGGAGGAGGTGCCCTCTTGGCTGGAGATGAGGACCTGAATGGAGTTGAGGAACTGGCTGGCTGAGGGTGTCGCTTGGCAGAGCTCCCTGTGAACCAAAGTAGAGATGATTAGTGCATGGCAGCAGAGTCAAAAGCAGGAGAGAGAGCACTGACATTTGTGTTGAGAGAGGGATGATGTGGTGCGGGATCCTCATGTGGGTGTTCACCACTGACATCACCGTCGCAGCAGGCATGGCCCACACCCTCACCAGTCAGTGCGATTGCATGTACCTCAAAGTGAATGAGGGACCAAATGTGGGCCACTCTACCCCCGTTCTGGGACATGTCCCTGCTGACGTGAGCAGGCTTCTCCTGCATGGAAACAGATAGAGAGAGGGTGAGCAGGATACATGGTACTGCATGGAATGTTTGGTGAGTGGAGCCATGAACAAGAAGAGGATGTGAGCCCCAGAGGATATGAGCCTGATGGGGATGAGGGTGTGTGTGAGAGTTAGTGGTGTTGTCCCTTGATGTGCGAGATCCCTGTGCATGTATGATGGGTTTGTGAGTGTGTGAGTTGAGAGTGATGAGAAGAATGACTTACCCTGGCGGAATAGATGAGATCATTCATCCTGTACTGGCACTGGGTGGCTGACCCTGCTACTACTGTGCATCGGTGGTGGAGGGAGTGAATGTTTGTGGATGGGGTGCCAATCAAGCTGGCTGTTTTGTCCTGGTTAGTGTCAAGCTTCTTGAGTGCTGTTGGAGTTGCACTCATCCAGGCAAGTGAAGAGTATTACATGACACTACTGACTTGTGCCTTGAAGATGGTGGACAGGCTTTGGGGAGTCAGGAGGTGAGTTACCCATCGTAGAATTTCCAGCTCTTGCAGCCACAGTATTTATGTGGCTAGTCCAGTTCAGTTTCTGGTCAATGGTAACCGAGGGTGTAGATAATGGGGGGTTCAGCGATGGCAATGCCATTGAATGTCATGGGACGATGGTTATATTCTCTCTTGTTGGAGATGGTCATTGCCTGGCAATTGTGTGGCCTGAATGTTACTTGTCACTTGTCAGCCCAAGCCTGGATATTGTCCAGATCTTGCTGCATTTGGACATGGACTGCTTCAGCGTCTGAGGAGTCGCGAATGGTGCTGAACATTGTGCAGTCATCAGCGAACATCCCCACCCCTGACCTTATGATGGAAGGAAAGTCATTGATGAAGCAGCTGAAGATGGTTAGGCCTAGGACGCTACTGTGAGGAACTCCTGCAGTGATGTCCTGGAACTAAGATGATTGACCTCCAGCAAACACAACCATCTTCCATTGTGCTAGGTATGACTCCAACCAGTGGAGAGTTTTCTCCCTGATTCCCATCGACTGAAGTTTTGCTGGAGCTCCTTGATGCCACACTCTTGTCAAATGCTGTCTGATGTCTAGGGTAGACACTCTCACCTCATCTCTGGAGTTCAGCTTTTTTGCCAATGTTTGAGCCAAGGCTGTAATGAGGTCAGGAGCTGAGTGGATCTGGCAGAACCCAAACTGAGTGTCAGTGAGCAAGTTACTGCTAAGCAAGTGCCGCTTGATAGCACTGTTGATGACCGCTTCCATTATTTTGCTGATGATTAAGAGTAGATTGATGGGGCGGTAATTGGCCGGGTTGGATTTGTCCGGTTTTTTGTGTACAGGACATACCTGCGGAATTTTCCACATTGCCTGGTATATGCCAGTGTCGCAGCTGTACTGGAACAGCTTGGCTAGGGGCGCGGCAAGTTCTGGAGCACAAGCTTTCAGTACTATTGCCGGAATGTTGTCGGGGCCATCACCTTTGCACTGTCCAGTGCCTTCAGTCGTTTCTTGATGTCACATGGAGTAAATCAAATTGGCTGAAGACTGGCATCTGTGATGCAGGGCACCTCCAGAGGAGGCCGAGATGGGTCATCCACTTAGCACTTCTGGCTGAAGATTGTTGCAAATGCTTCAGCCTTGTCTTTTGCACTGAGGTGCTGGGCTCCCCCATCATTGAGCATGGGAATATTTGTGGAGCTTCCTCCTCCAGAGAGTTGCTTAATTGTCATGACCTGATGTGGCAGGACTGTAGAGCTTAGATCTGATCTGTTGGTTGTGGAATCACTCAGCTCTGTCTATCACTTGCTGCTTATGCTGTTTGGCACACAAGCAGCCCTGTGTTGTAGCTCCACCAGATTGGCACCTCATTTTTAGGTATGCATGGTGCTGCTTCTGGCATGCCCTCCTGCACTCTTCGCTGAACCATGTTTGATCCACTGGCTTGGTGTTAAAGGTAGAGTGGGGGATATACCAGGCCATGAGGTTACAGATTGGTTGAGCACAATTCTGCTGCTGCTGATAGCCCACAGTGCCTCATGGTTGCTAGACCTGTTCTAAATGTATCCCATTTAGCACAATGGTAGTGCCATTCAACACGATGGAGGGTATCCTCAAAATGAGGATGAGGCTTCGTCTCCACAAGGACTGTGCAGTGGCCAGTCCTACTGATACTGTCATGGACAGATGCATCTGCAGCAGGCAGGTTGGTGAGGATGAGATCAAGTATGTTTTTCCCTCTTTTTGGTACCCCCACCACCTGCCATAGACCCACTGTAGCAGCCATGTCCTTTAAGACTCGGCCAGTTCGGTCTGTGGTGGTGCTTCCAAGCCACTCTTGATGATGGACACTGAAGTCCCCCATCCAGAGTACATTCTGCACCCTTGCCACCCTCAGTGCTTCCTCCAAGTGGTGTTCAACATGGAGGAGCACTGATTCATCAGCTGAGGGGGAGGGCGGTATGTGGTAATCAACAGGAGGTTTCCTTGCCCATGTTTGACCTGATGCCATGAGACCTCATGGGATCGAGAGTCGATGTTGAGGACTCCTAGGGCAACTTCCTCCCAACTCTATGCTACTGTGCTGCCACCTCTGCTTGGTCTGTCCTGTCAGTGGGACAGGACATACCTAGGGATATGTCTTGGTGGTGTCTGGGACATGATCTGCAAGGTGTATTTCCATGATTATGACTATGTCAGGCTGTTGCTTGGCTAGTCTGTGAGACAGGCCCTGTAATTTCGGCACTAGCCCCCAGATAGGAGTAAGGAGGACGCGGCAGTTTGCCGTTGTCATTTCCGGTGCCTAGGTCAATGCCAGGTGGTCTGTCCAGTTTCATTCCTTTTAGACTTTGTAGCGATTTGATTCAACTGAGTGGTTGCTAGGCCATTTTAGAGAGCATTTAAGAGTCAGCATGTAGGCCAGACCGGGTAAGGACAGTGGATTTCCTTCCCTAAAGGGCATTAGTGAAGCACATGGGTTTTGATGGCAGTGGTTTCGTGGTCATCATTAGACTTTTAATCCCAGATTTTTATTGAATTCAGATTCCACCATCTGCCATGATATGAATTGAACCCGCATCCCTGGGTTACCCTGGGTCTCTGGTTTACTAGTTCAGTGACAATACCGCTACGCCACATTTCCTATAATCCAGTATCCATCCAGACTCATAACTGTCTAAGGATGAGACATTAAAATTGCTAAGTACTAGATATTGAAACAATGGCTGCCACAGAGAGACCCACCCAAAACCTCTTGTAAATACACAGTGCTGAAATATTTCAAGGCAAGGCTGCCAGCCACTAGAGGGAGATTGTAAGTGACACAGGTGGTGTTGAGAAAGTCTTCAGCAGAGGAAACAAGTTGAGGGCTTTCACTCTCTGCCTTTTGGAATAGGTGTGTCACCCGATTCGAGAAGCCAACTCTACCGTAACCCACCAGCGAACTGTGATCTTATAATAATTGCAACATCTTCTACATCTGACCGTATTCAAGAAACCAGCTCACCTAAATCAGTCACAACATTTAAAATCTACACCTCAATGACAATCAAAGGACGCTTAACCATATATTCTTTTAAATAGTCAGATACATTCTGATTTGTAAAAGGCATACCCTTGTTAAAAAAAAAAGAAACTTAAACCTTTGTTGTGACCAACCAATGAGTTGAATAGAGAGGAGCCAGTTCACCACTTCTCATCTGGTCATAACAGTGAGCATGAGGAGAGATGTAATGGAGTTTATTTGGCAAGACCAAGTGAAAGGCGGAGGGGCTTAAATCACAGGATGTAGTGGGATCAACAAATATATTCAGTTTTCTGGACCTGGTAATGTATTTAAACGGATTCCTAGATTCAATCAAGAGCTGGAAATAAGGTGCTTGCTGCTCACTCCCTCAACTACTTCCAACCACACATTCTTGGTAAGAGATTTCTTCCTCCTTGCTGGCGGAAAACCATGGGCTGAATTTTCACCATCGAGAAAACTTTCATAATTCAAAACATTCCCTAATTTTAAAGACCTCAAGAAAGGTCATTCCTCAGCCACGTTTTTCAAGAAAAAAGAGACTCATCCTATCAATCCCTTCCTGCTACATATGCCCATGCATTTCTGGTTTCAGTTATGATGCCATATGCATAGGATTGCTTTCTTGTTTTGTTTTTCTGAATTTGGAAGAAGATAATCACCTGTTTTCTTTCTTGGTCTAACATTTGGAAAGGCTGCAATAATTAGGTAATAATATATGCACGTGCTTTCTTTTCCATTGTAATACACATGGGATTAAATTTGATGATTCCACTGTTCCAGTAGGAACTCGCACTCTGCAAGGGTCATAGAATTAAGGCTCCAGTTGTTGTAGCCCATCTTCAACCCTCATTCCCTTTAAACGTGTTTTTTCTGCTGGGTTCATGTAATTTGATCTCTGGTACTGATGTGCAGTTGTAGCTATCATGGTAAGTTTTATACATTAGCAAACCACAGGGAATCATCCAACCATCAAAACAAAATTTGTGTTTAGAGTGGATGCCAATCTAGTCATGGTATATCGAGTTCAGCCCTACTTTCTTCAACACTTGGATTAAAGATAAACATAAGATGCAATACTAATGCTATAAAACACAACCTTGCGTGAAAATAACCATTTCCTGCTGGTAAAATTATAACTAGGTCTTTTAACTTAACTCTGATGCTCTAATATATGCACTAATTCATAAAATGCAAACCATTCCAGATTACTGAAATTATTTTTGTATTGAAACATGTTGTTCCTTTTTAAGAAGCATGGTTTCATTGACATGGATCCATTCATGGTTCATGCATGTGCTTCAATGCATTAACAAGCTTAATTGCCATTCCTGTGTCTAACATTAATTGCATAAATGAAATGTATCATGTACCTTTTGACACTTATATGTTGTTTGTTGAAATCTGTAAAACTCGAGTTGAGAGTAAAGGTAGATTAGCTATTACCTTAATAAAGTTGCCAATAAGTTGAAAGTGTTGACATTATGGTATTACTTTTACACTAAGGAAGATCAGTGCAAGATATGAATCAAAGCGAAAGTGCTAGTGCAGTAAAGCTGAAGGGGTAGGTAATTTCCACCCATCTTGCTGGATATCATTTACAATTACGGTTTCAACTATCTTGAGCTTGGATGCAGACCAGAGGACTGTAAGATCACTATGCACAATGATATCGTGAGCAGTGAAATTAACATTTATTATCCGAGGTGTTTTCTACTTAACCCCATGCTGCTAGTTTGAGTAAGTCAGCTAGTTTTCCTGGAAATCTCTCACCCTCAAAAGGCTGTGGATGCTGTGTCAACTGAAACTTTCAATACTGAGATCTAAAGGTATCAAAGGGAGCTAAATGGGGTTGGGATACAGATCAGCCAGGAACTAATTGATTGGTGGAGCAGGTTTGAGAGGCTGAATTGCCTACTCCTGTTTCTGCCTCTCAGTTTGTAAATCTGCAGTTGGCGTTCCTCCATTGCTTACCTTTCCCTGTCTCTGTAACCTTATCCAGCCCTACCACCTTCCGAGCTCTCTGCACTCCTCCAATTCTGGCCTGCCACACCTCACCATCCCTCCCAGACTCCCTTCGCCTCATCATATTTGGCTTTTTAGGCCATTACCCCTATAATTTCCAGTCGAAACTTCTCCATCTCTCTACCTCCCCTCCTTAAAACCTACATCTAGGTTTTTGGTCACCTATCCTAATATCCCTTTATCTGGCTTGGTGTCAAACTTTGTTTGAGAACACTCCTATGAAATGATTTGGGACATTTTATTAAGTTAAAAGTCCTACATAAATGCAAGTTGTAGTTACCACAATTACGATTTATTTTACTTTGGACTATACTGAGCCTTGCACTTATTATTTTGTTTTATTGCAATCGCACTAACATAGCCAGATTTCCTAAGTATAATGCCTAAAGGTTAAACAGCTGGTTGTCTCCACTTTCTAACTTTTTGGCACTGATCAATGGAATGTCGGACTCCAATCCATCTGCATTAAATTTGTGTAGTGGGATGTACATTTCAGGAAACTAGTGGAAAAAAATACAGGACCGTGAAAACAATGGACTGTACACTGAGGCAACTAGAGATGGAAAAAGTACAAATTGCACAATACTTAGAGAGGTGGCTTGTGATAAATAGATGAAATAAATTCAATTGTAAGCTTATTTTCTACTTTTTACAACTCATGTTAATTTGCAGGTAAAAAAGAGATTTCAGCTAGTCTGTCTAGACCAGATGTAGACATATCTAAATGCAGATTGTTGGGCACATGTTGTTTATCACATAAAATGCACTGGACTTGCTACAATAAAGCCAGTTACTGTGGGCCAGTGTCTGCTGCCAACTTTTAATCATTGTTATATTTTAAACTGAGTGAGAGTTGTTGTACATTCATTCACTAACATATAATTGTTTATACTTCTGAATTATTTTCACATTTTAAAGATTGTAACTAAATAAATTCCTCTTTTCAAATTTGGAGGTAATAGCCAAGGCTGCTTAATAATAATGAAAATATGGACCTGGATTTTGTGGGCAGCCATTCATTACATTTGCACTTGCCAACAGACTTTCTGTAGGCTTTTGCATTGGGACTTGGCGGTGATGAATAGAAGTACATTTTGGTATGGCACACTACAGAGCATCTGGAATCCAATGAAGAGGGCAAGCAACCGTGTATCTTCTTAACTGATCAGATTGAAACGTTCTTACTGAGGGACACAAAGTTGAAAAAGATTGCATTAGAATAATTCATTCATTGCCAGTTGCTGGAAGTTGATGTCCGATTTATTTTTTAATGACATGAGCACTGATAGCCTCACTGTTATTTTTACCCCAAAATCCAGGCCATGATGTTTTATAAGGAGTGGCATACAGGTGGATTTTTCAGATAGGCTTCTGTTATTTGGATGTTATACGCACGGGGAAAGAGCTGAGACAAAAAAAATATAAGTAGCAAACTTAAGAGTTTAGCCTTTGGACGAGAGCGTAGATTTGTTCTCACTGTGTATTTTGTTTCATTTTTATGTCATCAGTCACATTAAAAATTGAAAAGCTTCTACCATGTTGGGTTTAATGTACATGAATGATGGCGTAACTTTCATGCTTAAAGAAGGAATATATGGTATGAACCCTACCCTGCACTTCCCTTGGGCCCCAGTTACTTACACTGATTTCCAATTGTTTAGATCAATTTTTATGTTCCACCGAATGTTAATGAGAGTGACAGGCAGTTTAAGCGTAAACTGACATCGAGTGACTGGGGATAAATTTCACCTTTATTTGTGTAGTGAGAAGAAAAGTAGACTCAGCACTGACCAGTAGTATATACCACTTTCAACTTCTTCCCCAATCCAAACCTCATCCATTAATCCTAGACATTGTTCCCATTTATCAACAAATGTTCTAATTGTGCTGTTGTATTTCCTTTTGTACCATACCTCTAAATTTTTGTAATAAACTTCCCTAGCCTGTTGGATTCTCTTTTGTTTTGGGTTCCTCTCTACCCATAAGGCAGGGTTTTTGGGTTGTTGGGCGAGCCCGGGAGCGGCCGGGAAACGGTCTGCTGCCTGTGACCGGCCCCTGACTGGCCGCGATTAACAGCCAGCCAGCGTGAAGGGTGCGCTGAGAAGCTCAGCACTGCAGGGTCTGGGAGCGGGAGGAGTGCGAGCACATGCGCGGGGGAGTGCACACTGAAAGCTCCCTGAAGGCAGGGAACTGCCTCAGGGAGCTGAAGAATTTTAAAATCAAAATTAAAGATTCAGAAAATCGGAAAAACGTGTCCCCATATAGCACTCACTCGCGTGAACAGAAACGCAATAAAAATTTTGTGCAAACATTTTTATTTTTTTCAATTAATGTCAGAAACCTCATCCCGCCCATGAATGAGGTTTTCTAAAAAAATGCCGAAGTTGCCTGGCTGATTCGCCAGCCCACCAACCAGAAGGTTGGGCAGTCAGCGAAAAATAGCTTTAAATGAATTGATTAATGGCCTTAATAGGCCTCTTAATTGGCAGGCGCACTACTGACCCTCGAGTCTGCCTGCCGACCGAAATAGCGCGCAAATGCGCGATGACGTCGGGACGCTCGCCCAAAGTTATCACGCGCTACTTTACGCCTGATCGAGCTGGGCGCTTGCCTATCCACGGGATGTAAAATCCTGCCATAGAGTGCATTTCCCATTGGTTTTTTGCCATCCCCAATGACTTATATTACAATTCTACACCTGATCTCCTTTTTTAGCACCCAATCTGTGGACTTCACGGCTTAATTGGGCTTAAAGGAGTAAATGATTGTTTCAACATCATCAGGTGGAATTTAATCCCAGGACGGGAGTCTCGCCCGTCTGATGGAGAGCTGGTGAGAACCCCCTGTATTAACTGGCCAGCAGCGGGACTTGCCTGGGATTTAGGACTCCAGGGCAGAAATTCTGCCCCCCCCCCCCCAAAGAGCTGTCAGCCAATCAGAGGTCTTTCAGCATCCCCCCCATTCCCCCACCGATGCTGGGTTCCTCAATCTGGCATTCATTGCATTTGAAGGTGGGACCCTGGTTGAATGTCAGCGGTGGCAGGATCAGGCCCTTAAGTTGGCATTAACTGAAAGGACATAATTGGGCTGGGGTGGGAAGGTGCTGGGATCCCCATCCTCCTGCCCAATTAAATGCCCCCCCTGCCTCCAAACTCACCACGGGGCGAGTATTAAACTCTGCCCATCATTTGCAGTTCTTCTTTTTAATTCTGCATTTCCTACATTACAACCTCATTGGCTATAAAGCGCTTTTGGAAATCCTGAGGTTTTGAAAGCTGCTGCATAAATGCAAGTCTTTCTTTCTTTCTTATAGTTTTAACAATTGCTAGTTTCAAATATGTATATACGAACATATTAAATAGGAACAGGAGTAGGCCACTCAGCCTCTTGTGCCTGCTCCACCATTCAATAAGATCATGGCTGATCTGATTTTAACCTCAACTTCACATTCCTGTGAAATAGGTAAACCTGCATTTCTGCAACTACGCCAAAAAGAGAAAAAAATGCATTAAGAGTAAATGAAGCCCAACAATATCACTTGCCATTCAATAATCTAAAAAAAAATGCATTTCACTTTGATGAAGAGATGTAGCATTAAGAACTGTCTTTTGTTTTTCCTTCCCTCAGGTATCTGAGAATTCTACTGTTCAGTTTCCAGCAGTAAACTTTACTTCATCAAGATCATTGGAAGAGTATTCTCTCCCCCAAGATGGCAAACATTTGCTACAGTGGACACAAAAAATATATGGGTCTGTGACTTCTTTCACCGAACTAAATAAGGCTAATAACATATACATCAAAGTGGGTGAAGGTAGGTCAACCTTACTTTATAATAAGGAATGTTTGTGCCTAGTAGTCCAAGCTTTATTAATCACTGTGGTTCACTCATAACCAGGGATATGACTTAAGTTGTACAGTCATTTGGGCACTGAATAACAGACCTTTAGATTTTCTTCTTCCAAACAATATTTATTACCTCCCAAATGCACATTTATTTTTATTCTTTCATGGGATGTGGGCATTACTGACAAGGCCAGCATTTGTTGCCCATCCCTAATTGCCCAATTGAAAAGGTGGTGGTGAGCTGCCTTCTTGAATTGTTGCAGTCCATGTGGTGTAGGCACACCCATTGCTGTTAGGAAGGGAGTTCCAGGATTTTGATCCAACAAGAGTAAAGGAATGGTGATATAGTCCCAAGTCAGAATGGTATGTGGCTTGGAGGGGCACTTGGAGATGGTGTTCCCATGTGCCTGCTGCCCTTGTCCTTCTTGGTGGTAGAGATCATGTGTCTGCAAGGTGCTGTTGAAGAAGGCTTGGCAAGTTACTGCAGTGCACCTTTTATAAGGTACACATTGCTGCCACTGTGTCAGTGGTGCAGGGAGTGAATATTTGTTGGATGGGGTCAAGGGCAGGAGGGTGTGACTACATGTGAGGCAAATAGGGGACCCAGAGGGCAAGCGTGTCAGCCTCTGCAATTGTCCGATAGATTTGAGGTTCTCTCAGCTTGTTTGGATGAGAATGGGGGCTGCAAAGTGGATGAGCAAACTGACCATGGCACTGAAGTATAGAAGCCATTCAAGTGGGGGGAGCAAAACAAATGTAGTGGTAGTAGGGGGCAGTAAAGTGAGGCGGATTGACACTGTTCTCTGCAGCAAAGAGCAAGAGCCCAGGCGCCTGTGTTGCCTGCCCAGTGTCAGAGTTCGGGGCAACTGCTCCGGGCTGGAGAGGAACTTGAAGTGGGAGGTGGAGGATCCAATTGTCATGGTCCATCTAGGTACCAATGACATAGATAGAACTAGGAAAGAGTTTCTACATAGAGAGTATGAAGAGCTAGGCATTAAATTAAAAAGCAGAATCTCCAAAGGTTATAATCTCCATTATTACCTGAGCCATGTGCAAATTGGCATAGGGTACATAAAATTAGAGAGATGAATATGTGACTCAAAGATTGGTGTGGAAGAAGTGGGTCCCGGTTTGTGGGGCACCAGCACCAGTACTGGGTAAAGTCAGGGCTGAACCATTGGGATGGTCTACACCTGAACCATGCTGGGACCAGTGTTCTTGCAAACCATACAACTAGGGAAGTAGAGAAGGTTTTAAACTAAATAGTGGGGGCAAGGGGTCAAATGTGGGCAGATGTGGTATATCAAAGAGTGGAGACAAAGGAAAAGTGGAAGATATTAATATGGGAAATGATAAAAAGATTGACAGGAAGGGACAAGAGAATACATGTCTAAGAGTAAATCAACAGATAAGGCTATAGTTTACGAAAATAATAACGGCAGAACTTAAGGCTCTGTATCTGAATGCATGTAACATTCAAAACAAAACGGATGAACTGATAGTGCAAATAGAAATTTAAAATTATGATCTAATAGCCGTTACAGAGACCTGGCTGCAGGATTGCATAGATTGGGACCTGAAAATTGAAGAGTTTGTGACTTTTAGGAAGGATAGGAAGTTAGGAAAAGGTGGAGGGGTGGTTCCATTAATTAAAGACAACATTAGTACAGTAGAGAAGGATGACCTAAGTTCAGGAAACCAGGATATAGAAGTGGTTTGAAATGAGGAATGATAAAGACAAGAAGTTGCTTGTGGGAGTGGTGTACAGACCCCCTAACAATAATCACATGGTAGGACAGGGTATCAAAGAAGAAATAGTGAGAACTGATCATAATGGTACGGCAATTATCATGGAGGATTTTAATCTACATATACACTGAAATAATCAGATGGGCAAAGTTAGTGTAGATAATGAATTCATAGAGTGTTTCAGGATAATTTCTTAGATCAGCATGTTGTGGAGCCAGCCAGGGAACAGGTAGTAGACCTGGTATTGTGCAATGAGATGGGATTAATTAATGACTTCATAGTGAAGGTAGCAGTGATCATATTATGGTTGAATTTTACATTCAGTTTGAGGGAGAGAAGAGTGGGTCTAAGACTAATATTTTAAACTTAAATAAGAGCAATTATGTGGGCATGAAAGCAGAGCTAGCAAAAGTGAATTGGCAATTTAAGTTAAGGGATAGGTCAATGGTGATGCAGTGGCAAACATTTAAGGGGATATTTCAGAATACACAGAATAGATACATTCCAACAAGAAAGAAAAATTTCAAGGGGAGGACCCACCAAACGTGCTTAACTAAAAAAGATAGCATCAAACTTAAAGAAAAAGTATAAAATTGCACAAAGATGGGTGGCAGGTCAGTAGATTGGTGGGAATATAAAAACCAGCAAAGAATGACTAAAAGATTGATAAGGAGGAAAAAATTAGAGTATGAGAGAAAGCTAGCTAGAAATTTAAAGCCAGCTAGTTAGAGTTTCTATAGATATTTAAAAAGAAGAGTTAACAAAGTGAGCATTGGTCCTTTGGAAAATGAGTTTGGGGAGTTAATAATGAAAAATAAGGAGATGGCAGATGAATTTAACAGGTATTTTGCATCAGTCTTCACTATAGAGTATACAAGTAACAATCCAGAAATGACTATAAGTCAGAAATTGAAAGGGAGGGAGGAACTCGAGAAGAATCCTACAGCGGGATATAGACAGATTAAGTGAGTGGGCAAAAACTTGGCAAATGGAATATAATGTGGGAAAATGTGAGCTTATGCACTTCAGCAGAAAGAATAGAGGAGCTGAATATTATTTAAATGGAGAAAGACTGCAGAAAGCTGCAGCACAGAGGGATTTGGGGGTCCACGTGCATGAATCTCAAAAGGCTAACATACAAGTTCAGCAGGTAATAGGGAAGGCAAATAGAATGCTGGCCTTTATTTCAGAGGGAATGGAGTGTAAAAACAGGGAAGTCTTGCTAAAACTATATAAGGCACTAGTTAGACCACACCTAGAATACTGTGAACAGTTTTGGTCCCCTTATCTAAGGAAAGATATACTGGCATTGGAGGCAGTCCAGAGAAAGTTCACTAGGTTGATCCCGTGAATGGAAGGATTTTCTTATGAGGAGAGGCTGAGTAGGCTGGGCCTGTACTCATTGGAGTTTAGAAGAATGAGAGGCGACCTTATTGAAACATATAAGATTCTTAGGGGGCTTGACAGGGTAGATGTTGAGAGGTTGTTTCCCCTTGTGGTAGAGTCTAGAACCAGGGGGCATAATCTCAGAGTAAGCGGTCGCCCTTTTAAGACAGAGATGAGGAGGAATTTCTTCTCTCGGAGAGTAGTAAATCTGTGAAATTCTTTACCACAGAGGGCTGTAGAGGCTGGGTCGTTAAGTATATTCAAGGCTGAGATAGACAGATTTTTAATCAGTAAGGGAATCAAGGGTTATGTGGAAAAGACAGGTAAGTGGAATTGAGGATTATCAGATCAGCCATGTTCTCATTGAATGGTGGAGTGGACTCTGGGCTGAATAGCCTACTTCTGCTGCTACGTCTTATGGTCTTATGGGCTAAAATTGCAATCACCGGGGCTGTGGTACTTAGCAACTTGTTGGAACTGGGTCCTGATGGATTTCATCTTAGGGTCTTAAAAGTAGCGGTTAGTGAGGTAGTTGATGCGTTGGTTTTAATTTTCCAAAATTCACTACATTCAGGAAAGGTTCCATTAGATTGGAAAATAGCTAATGTAACTCCTTTATTCAAAAATGGAGGAAGGCAGAAAGCAGGAAACTTCAGGCCAGTTAGCTTAACATCTGTCATAGGGAGAATGTTACAAGCTATAATTAAAGATGTTATAACAGGGTACTTATATAAATTCAAGGTAATCTGGCAGAGTCAACATGGTTTTGTGAAAAGGAAATCGTGTTTAATAAACTTATTGGAATTCTTTGAAGAAGTTACAGGTGCTGTGGATAAAGGGGACCCGGTGGATGTACTGTACTTAGATTTTCAGAACGCATTTGATAAGGTGACTCATCAAAGGCTATTGTGAGAAATGAAAGATCATGGTGTAGGAGGTAACATATTGTCAGTGATAGAAGATTGGTTAGCTAATGGGAAACCGAGAGTAGGTCTGTTGGATCATTTTCTGGTTGGCAGGATGGTGTGTGATAAGTGATGTGCCACAAGGATCATTGCTGGGGCTTGAACTTTTTATATAAATCATTTGGTTGAAGGGACCAATGGTATGGTTGCTAAATTTGCTGATGACACAAAGATAGGAAAGAAAGTAAGTTGTGAAGAGGACATAACAAGGCTACAAAAAGATATAGATAGGTGAGTGGGCGAAGACCTGGCAAATAGAGTATAATGTAGAAAAATGTGAGGTTGTCCATTTTGCCAGGACAAAAGAAAAGAAGCATATTATCTAAATGGCGAGAGATTGCAGAAGTTTAAGATGCAGAGGGATCTTGGTGTATTAGTGCATGAATTTCAAAAGTTTATTATGCAGATGCAGTAGGTAATTAGCAATGCTAATAAAATGTTATTCTTTATTGAAGGGGAATTGAATACAAGAGTAGGGAGGCTATGCTTCAGTTATACAGAGCATTGGTGAGACCACATCTGAAGTACTGTGTACAATATTGGTCTTCTTATTTAAGGAAAGATGTAAATTGGAAGCAGTTCAGAGAAGGTTTGCTAGATTAATATTTGGAATGGGCCTGCTGTCTTATGAGGAAAGGTTGGACAGGCTAGGCTTGTACCCCCTGGAGTTTAGAAAACTTGATTGAAACATATGAGATCCTCAGGGGACTTCACAGGGTGGTGTGGAAAGGATGTTTCCCCTTGTGGGAGAATCTAGAACTAGGGGCCACTGTTTAAAAATAAGGGATTGCCCATTTAAGTAAGGTGAGGAAAATTTTTTATCTCAGAGTGTTGTGAGACTTTGGAATTCTCTTCCTCAAAAGATGGTTGAGGCAGAGCCTTTGAATATCTTTAAGGTGGAAGTAGATAGATTCTGATAAGCAAAGGGGTGAAAGGTTATCAGGGGTTGGCAGGAATGTGAAGTTGAGGTTAAAATTTGATCAGCCTTGATCTTACTGAATGGTGGAGCAGGCTCAAGGGGCTATGTGGCCTACTCCTAATATGTATGTTCGTATAGGTGCTGACCAAGTGGGCTGCATTGTCCTGGATGGTGTCAAGCTTTGAGTTTTTAAAAATTCTTTTACTAGATGTGGACTAGGCCAGCATTTGGTGTCCATCCCTAATTGCCCTTACACTGCCACCTTCTTGAATTGCTGCAGTCCATGTGGTGCTGTTACCCCACAGTGCTGTTAGGAAGGAAGTTCCAGGGTTTTGACCCAGTGACAGTGAAAGAACGGCAATATAGTTTCAAATCAAGATATTGTGTGGCTTGGAGGGGAATTTGCAGGTGTTGAATGATGTTGGAGCTGCACTCATCCAGTCAAGTGGGGAGTATTCCATCACACTCCTGACTTGTGCCTTGTTGATGGTTGACAGGCTTTGGGGAGTCATGAGGTGAGTTACTTGCCTCAGAGTCCCCAGTCTCTGATCTGGTTTTGTAACCACAGTATTTATATGGCTGGTCTAGTTCTGTTTCTGGTCAATGCTAACCCCAGGATGTTGATAGTGTGGGTTTTAGCAATGGTAATGCCATTGAATGTTAAGTAGAGATGGTTAGATTCTCTTTTGTTGGAGATGATTATTGTGGCGCAAATGCTGTGTGAAATATTTATAATTTTTCATAAATTTATTAAAATGTCAATTTTACTAAATGTTAATAACTATAGCGGTACTAAGAAAATCATAGACAATATTTCTGACCTCTCTTATAGATCCCCTGTTGCCACCAACATGCACCATAGAAAAGAACTTTCTCTCCCAGAATTATCTTGCAGCATATCTTAAGACTCAATCCGCACAGGGCTGTTTACTATCCAACCCAACAGTGGAAAAGGAGGTTCATGTCATTGAACTTGAATCTCCAAGTTCCAGTCCTTACAGGTAATATTTTTATTGCTTTGTGTTCTTGGATACTCTAAATGCTGAATTACTCTGTGATAATACATAATATGCTTTATAAAAATCAGTCGCCGTGCCTAGAATCTGGAGTGATGTTAAGAGCCACAGATGTCCCAAAACTTTAAAACTGCAATTAAGTGAAACATTTTTAATATATTTTATGTATCATATTCCCAACTGGGGATTGCACTTGAAACTAATTATCCTCTGGATTTATGAAAAAAGTAAAGCTTTTAATTCAATTGCATCAAAGTAAAACTCCCATTATTTCCTTAATAAAGCACTCGTCATACTCTATGGCACAGAAACAGAAAATGAACTAATTCATTTTTATAAATAGAAGACTATTTAAAAATTGAAAACTAACATTGCAACCTATTTTGTCATCTCTTATACATACTGTATTTGTAAACTTGTTTAACGTTTTTGACATATTGTAATCAGGTTTATAAGCTATAACCACTGTCTTGGTTCAGCTTTCATTACGGGTATAGAACTAATATACTTCCAGAGGACTCCCTGATGACCATTATTTAATAGGGCATCTACGTGTTAACTTGCGGGATTCTTGGAATTGGTCCTTCCAGCTTCAGTGAACAGTTTATGATGACACATTATGTCATTTGAACTAGGATACAATAGTTTCCACAATTTCCTCTTCCTTGCCCCAATTTGTCAAGCATTAAAAATCAGATTCACATTTTATAACTGTTAGCATAAATATTACATTTCTAAAGGAAAGATCACTGCTACAGAAAAAGTAAATGGCACTAAAAATGTACATAAGATTTTAAAATAAAAAGAGTCTCTATTTGCAGTCATTAGTGGCATGGTTTGAATAAGCTGTTTTAACCTGCAGAGTTCAATCACCAGCTGTGGTAACTATACTTTCCAGTACTAATACTGTCTCTGCAAGCCCTCTCTAATTTATGTACATAATTGAGGAATTATTTCTCTTCCATTTTATTTTCCATGGAAATGCTCTTTTGATCCTCTGTTAACTCTGCTTCTCAGTCTCCAAGACAAAATCAATATGAACACATTTTCTGGCCATACCATCTGACTCTGTCACACCAAATTACACAGTCATATTTCTACCATTAGGAGGCAGAATAAGTTTCCAGATCACCTGGCAAGCACCTCTCAACAAAAACAGTCAGATAATACCTAAATACACCGCTTCAGTGTTGTGCAACCATTGCCAAAGCCTCAGTTGGCACACACTTTAACAAGCTCACTTTGTTATATCACATATGCAACAGACTTTTAAAACTTCTCTTGTGGATTCCCACTTTAATAACCCCATTTCAACCTCCAACGTTTTAACCTAGCAATACAAGCAGTATATAGGAACGCAACTTTTTATTATCTTGTTTTTGTTTACATATGATCTAAAATTCCCAGTCTAATACTCAAATCTGGTGACCAGCTGTGACCCAATTGATAAAGTTGCCAGGGTACTTTCAAGATATATGAAGCAGGAAACAGAAGATCATCTGCAGTCATTCTTGCTTTCATTGGTGTTAGTGGCAGGGGCTTTGGAGCAGGTTGACTGCCCTCTCAATTGTACTTGATGCATGGACCAGGTATGGTAAATAGAAGAGGAAATAGTAGTTATCCTCCTTTTTAAAAAGAGAACCAAACTGTGACTGGCATTCAGCCAGATCAAAAAAACAAAATATATTGTTTTAACATGCAAGTTAAACTTGTAGATAAGATAAATGTGTTTATGGTCAAATTCCACCCTCTGCAAAATCTGACCCTTCAACTACTACTGGAAAAAATGCGTAGAATTATTTTGAGTGAATGTTATTGTGAATCATTTTCTAATGCATATTGCGTTGTAGGCTGTTTTGCACATGTTCTATTGTCTGGGATTAAATCCAACTTTTTAATCAACTGGCCAGACACTAGAGACACGTTCAGTTGGAAAAGGCTCAGGATAAGTAAAATTTCTGGCATACTTACTTAACTTTTTTTACTCTCTTCTATAGCAGGATTTTCAAGGTGGACATAGTTATTGACATACGACCTGTGCATGCGGACACCATACTTTCCAGATATATTTTGCTGATCCTCAAATGTGAGAAAGCAGTCAATTGGGTAATCAACTCACATGATGTCTACGGAAAGCTGGAAGTGGTTGTAAGTGTTTGAGCATAAAATACTGTTCAGTAAATGAATCCTTCTTAACCAGAAATCAAACCAATAAAACTGAGTTTAGCATTGGATTAGCTTGCAAGAAGTCATTTAAAATTGTGATGCATTAACTAACAGATGACTTCTAAAAATGTTAAATTGCTGTAAAGAAGTGAACTTGCAAAAGCTTATGGACTTCAATCTGTCAAAGTTTTGTTTCTCCTTCCTGATATGTGTTAATTGGAAGAATGTAACTTTCGATACATTTTGGTTGATGATTACAGATCATCATAAAAACAAGTTAATTCTTTGCAAAAGCTTTATCTTCTTCAACTTTGCTTAGCAAAATAGGTTAAGGCACTGAAGAGTGTAATATGAGACATGGAATACTGAAAATGCATTTTTCTGTTAGTCGTGAGCAGTTGATTCCCTCAGGCTGTTGGCTTTTGAGTTCTGTACTTGCATGAAATCTTCAAAAAGTAATTCTACAGCTTATTGAGTCTTGCACTCAAGGGCAAATAATGTTGTTTCTTTTCTCAGTTCCCCACAGCTTTCCATTCTTGCTGAAGCATGTTTCCATCCCTTTCGTCGACTAGTTTTTTTAAACCATGAGCTAGGGGCTCTTTCAGATTTGAGAGTATTTCAGTGCCCCATGTCATTGTCTTCAAGAACATTTTTTCCCATTTTATTACATACACAAGTTGTGTGATATATTGCATTACCATGCACATCAATGATCTATTAAATACACTGGAAAGAGTTGAAGTAGATGGATTGATGCACAAATAATTTTCCTGGAAAGTAAGAAGTCCACATAGTTTTTATATTCCAGAATAATATGGTGGGAAGGTAACATCTGAATGTGTGCTACATTTACTATAGTTGAACATATTTTCCTTTGTGCTGTTTTAGTACCACACGTTCAAATACCACTTGAGTATTGGAAAAACATTCATATATGGAAGTATAATTAATCCTATTGGCTTAACTCTCTCTACAATGATCAAAGACAAATTGACTCATTTTATTAAAAGGTGAAACTGGCTAAAGATAAAAGAAAAATTTATACAACATGTATAGGCAATAATTGTGGAATAAACTCACATTATCTCTTTCATGTATGCCAGTGTAATTATCAGGGTTTTTTTTTCAAAATGTAAAGTGCTTTGTAAAGCTGCTCTTTTGGAGCATCATATTGAAATCAGCGATAGTTTTTCCTTGCACCCTAAAGCTAAATTTGAAGAGATACCCATTTGTTTCTGTATAGGATCATAGAACTGCATGTTAGTGACATAGTGTAAATGTCTCCAGAGACTTGAGCACAAAGACCTAGGTCAAAACTCCAGTGCAGCAATGAGGGAGTGCTTCATGTTGGAGGTGCCATCTGCTCTCTCAGATGATGTAACAGACCCCATGGCAGTTCAAAGAAGAGCAGGGAAGTTATCTTCGGTATCCTGGCCAATATTTACCCCTCAATCAACTTCACTAAAGGAACCACGTAAATACTTTGGCTACAAGAGCAGGGTAGGGGTTAGGTATTCTGCAGCAACTGACCAATCCCCTACATACAAAAGCTTTCCCACCATCTACAAGGCATAAGTCAAGAGTATGATGGAATGTTGTCCACTTGCCAAGATGAGTGCCTCTCCAACGACATTCAGGAAGCTCGATATGATCAAAGCCAAAGCAACCACTTGATTGGCACTGCAGCAACTTGCCAAGGCTTCAACAGTATCTCCCAAACCTCGTGACCACAAACACTTAGAAGAAAAAGGCAGCAGACACATGGACATACCACCACCCCAAGTTATCCTCCAAGACACATACCATCCTGACTTGGACATACATTGCCTTTCTTTCATCCCCATTGCATCAAAATTCTGGAACTTCCTCCCTAACAGCACTGTGGGTATGTCAACACCATGCAAACTAGAGTGGTTCAAGAAGGCAGCTCACCACCGCCTTCTCAAGGATAATTAAGGATGGGCAATAAATGCTGGCCTTGTCAGCGACAAGCTCTTTCCACATTGAATGAAAAATAAATTATCTGGTCATTATCACGTTGCCGTTCGTTGGAACTCGGTAAGCGCAAATTAGCTGCTGCAAAAACTTTCTGGGGAGAAAGTTGGATACATTCCAGAAACAACACCGGGATTATGATGCAATGCAGGCTACATACAAACTTCGGGCTGCCTGCTCATTATAATGCTTAGCGTGCTGTTGAGTGGGCACATGACTGAGTATGGGGTGCAAAATCTTGATAGGCTAGCATGAGTGCACCATGAGGAAGCCTGCCGTCCTGGTGAAGCCACATGCACACTCCAGCTGCTTCTTTCTGGTCAGAGAGAGTACAATGTATTCTTCTCTCTCGGCATACAGAATGTCAGTCTTACATAGCAGTAGATGGCAAAATGGGAGATATTGTTAATGTCACCCTCTGGAGCCCGGAAGGATCCCAACACAAAGAAACTCATGGCCATAGTTGCCTTCACAGCTGCTGGCAGCGCTTTCCTTGTCCTGCTGTGAGGCTTCAAGTCTGCTGCATTACATGGCACATTTCAGTGAGTATCTCCTTTATTAAATGGAGATGTTGTACACGCAGTTCATCGGCGAGGTTGAGATAAGCGAATTGCCGCCTGAAGACCCTGGGTGGGTAAGCCTTTCTTCTGAGAGCACTCCTCACTATGCGAGGAGCTTGACCTCTTCTGTATTGCATCTGCTTAATCTCCCTGTCATGCTGTAGGCAAATGGGGATGGTAATTGCAGCACCTATGACTGGGAACAAGTGGTCTGATCAGAACCCTTAGGTGTTGACCAGGTGCATCATGACTCACTACAGACTTCACCAACTTTAAACAGCAGTAGAAAACTCACAGCACTGCTACAAACTCAGCAAGAGCCAGTTGACATCAGCAAGAATATAATCTGAAAGTAGTTCATCAGCCCTTTAAATGGAGTTGGTAGAAGGTGGTTCTTCCTTTCTTTTTATTCATTCATAGGATGTGGGCTTTGCTGGCTGGGCCAGCATTTATTGTCCATCCCTAGTTTCCCTTGAAAAGGTGGTGGTCAGCTGCCTTCTTGAACCGCTGCAGTCCATGTGGTGTAGGTACACCCACAGTGCTGTTAGGGAGGGAGTTACAGGATTTTAACCCAGCGACAGTGAAGGAACAGTGATATATTTCCAAGTCAGGATGGACTTGGAGTGGAGCTTCTAGGTTGTGGTGTTGCCATGTATCTGCTGCCCTTGTCCTTCTAGTTGGTAATGGTCATGGGTTTGAAAGGTGCTGTCTAAGGAGCCTTGGTGAATCTTGTAGATGGTACACACTGTTGCTATTGTGCGTTGGTGGTGGAGGGAGTGAATGTTTGTGGATGTGGTGCCAATCAAGCTGGCTGCTTTGTCCTGGATGGTGTCAAGCTTCTTGACTGTTATGGGAGCGGCACTCATCCGGGCAAGTGGGGAGTATTCCATCACACTCCCTGCTGCTGAACAAATATTTAGCTGTGCATGCTTAAGAGTGGGTGTTAGTTGGAGCAGCGAATGGCATTGGTGGTCTCAAACCAGTGTACATGCTGATTTATGTCACAATCTGCTTACTCTGAATACTTGCGGTATATGCTCCTAAGACCCACGCTAATGGTGTCACCAAAATATCACCAGCATAGGCCACACCAAAAGTGTGCACCCAAAATGGCACCAAAAGCATTGAAAATATGGGTGATATGAAGTCAAATTTTGTGGTTATTCTTTATGTTTTAATTCTGTTTTTTTTAAAATAGAACTTCATTTTAATTATTTTATTTAACCAGAAAATTTGTCAAACAGAATAAACAATAAAATGCCCAGTTTTTAACTTCTGAATTAACAAATCCAGATTAGCAATGTAATACATAAGAAAGAAAGACAGAAAGAGAAAAAGGAAAGGAAGACAGACCATGGGGATCTCCTATCAGCCACTGAAGTACCTTGAAGTAATGTAGGAAACATAGCAGCCAATTTGCACAGTGCAGGCGCCCACAGCAGCAAGTATGAAATTGGCACAAAATCTATTTCTGTGATCTTTGTTCAAAGATAAATATTGCCAAGAAGACCGGGTATAACTCCCCTGCTCGTCTTCAAAATAGTGCCATTGCAAACGTTTAACGTCTCATCTGAAAGAAAGCACCTCCGACAGTGCACTGGAGTGTCAGGCTAGATTTTTGTGCCAAATTGCAAATGGTGTATTTATAATGTACTGAAACGCATTATTCCTTCTACTATGGTAGATTCTATGCACAGATTTTTAAAGATATCTTTTGTGCTGATTTTCTATTTTATGTATTGCGAAAGCCTAGCTCCCATTGTATAAGAGATTTTTTTTAAAAAGCGGGAAGAAAGATCTTGATGTCTCTGTTTTCTCCTACGCAGAAAAAAGTGATTGCAAATTCTGGATGGATTATATCACCCTATCTCACACAAGAGCTATAGTTTACGACACAGAATAAGTCTCTGCTTTCATTTTTAAAAATTTCTTCACCAGTACAAGAAATACATTTGTTATCACAACTAAAAGCCTGGATGACAACTCCCCTAACTTTTATATATATATATATATAGGTTTTATAATTATTTGTACTCTATTCTATGCCTTCCTTTGTATTGAAGGTTATTTGCAAAATATGGATGATCTCTTTTTGAATAATTATTTACAAATAACTGTGTTTCTGGAAAGTTTTAGCAACAAATGGTTTAATAACTTGATATCAAAGCATGTCTCTGGTTGCTGTGAGATGCATGAACCCTGACAGTAACATGAGTAAAATGCCTTTGAGAATTGGAATGAGGTATATGCTCGTCATGACAATGCAGTTATGAAATAAGTATTGGTTCAGCTGTCAATCCATAGCGTGAAATCAATAAGATCATGCAGAAGAGGAAATCAGACAAACCTAATTTTGAGTCACAATTTGATCAGTGTAAATTATTCTCTGTATACCATATATGAAATTGACTATTTGCAAAAAACACTAACGTAGGTGGAAAATAAATAACTATTACATTAATGCAATGCTATTTTGTAAAAAAAATTTAAGAACATTAGCAAATGAAACCAAAATGAATATATAGAGGTATTAAACATAATGTTTATGAAAACATTCAAACAAAGATGCAAATACAGAAAACAAACCTGTGGGGTATTAATTTATAGCTAATTAAAGAGGTGAGTTAAAAACTAGAAGAGTTAATGCCTGATGAAAAACTAGTGAGGGCTGGTGGATGTACATTACATAGGCATGAAATGTGATGGTGTGGTATTTTACAGGTTTCTGATAAGAAATACAGAATCAAATTGAATAATTAAGCATGATTTTGTTCTCCAAAGTACAGCAGAGCAGAGCAAAAAAGCAATGCTCCTAAAAACAATACAATCGTAGTAACAGTCTAAGTCGAGTATTGATAATTTCGTGGGAATTTTCAGTGGGAAAGGATTAAAATTTGGTCACAATAAGGGGAAACAGAATGAGGAACAAATGGGGAATTTAGCTGAGATACACTGCATTACGTCTGTGAAATGATCAGACATTTCAATGGAAATAATATTTGGACCATGAAATTTATATAATGTGTGTATTCTTGTCTGAAAATGGATAGACTACAGAACAGTCTATAAAGGATTTGCTTAATGCGATATTCCCATGGTCAAGTTTATTTTACCAAATGCTATCAACTACTGATAATTTTAGAATACATTTTGCTTTTGGCAACTATAAACACAGTCATCTTGAAATGGAAAATGATATATAAATCATTAACATTTGCAGGGCAGAATTCATAGTTTAACCTCTTCCTCCGCACCTACTGTCATGGTCTATGAATGCCTCTTTCTCGCTGCCCCTCTCTTTTACTCAAATACTGTGCTTTAATATTAATGTAACATCCAAAGCCAATTGTAAAATTGTTTTGAAGAAACAGAATTATAAATCATCTTTCTATAAACATTTATTCTGTTGACTTCGAACTTTTAATGTAGAAATAAAAGTTCATTTTTACCTCAGATTTCAAATCTTTGCAAGATTTACATACCAACAATGATTGTGTTATTTTTTACAGATATTTTATTTGATCATATTATAAATTATCCCCTTTCTGAACATATCATTTCTATGGCCAAGAGGGCAGACCTCATTGCCCCCAATCAGCCACCAGAAGTTATAATTTTACCCAGATTTGACTCTCATCACTTATGGTCCTCCCTATCTCCTAGAAGGATGTTATGCAACTCAAATCAGAAACTTGAACCACATCGAGCTCATATAAGTGCAAAATACTGTGGATGCTGGAAATCTGAAATAAAAACTAACCCCTGAGGAACTCCACTACAAACCTTCCTCCAATCTGAAAAACAACCATTTATCACCACTCTCTGTTTCCTGTCACTCAGCCAATTTCTTATCCAAGTGCCTACTTTCCTTTTTATTCCATGAGCTAGAATTTTGCCCACAAGTCTGTTGTGTGGTACTGTATCAAATGCCTTTTGAAAATCCATATGCACCACATCAACAGGGTTTCCTTTATCAACCTTCTCTGTTACCTCCTCAAAATACTCCAGCAAGTTAGTTAAACATGATTTTCCCTTGATGAATCCATGCTGGCTTTCCTTAATTTTCCTGCAATTGTCTGAGTGATTATTGATTTTATCCCACACTATTGTTTCCAGAAGTTTCTGTACCACTGAGGCCAAACTGATTGGTCTGTGGGCGCCGGCTTTATCCTTGCACCCTTTTTGAACAAGGCTGCAGCATTCTCAGTTCTCCAGTCCTCTGGCACTTCCCCTGTGTCTAAGGAAGACTCGAAGATTATCACTAGTGCCTCTAGAATTTCCACTCTCACTTTCCTCAGTACTCTTGGATGCATCTCATCCAGTCCTGGTACCTCATCTATTTTAAGTAAAGTTAGACTTTCCAAAACCTCCTTCCTCTTGATTGTAAGTTCTTCTGCGGTTGCATGGGAAGGTGCCTTTGGAGGGGTTTGAGGTGTAACGGTGATGGAGGAGTGCCAATTTTGGTGCCTGGCCACCTACTGTATTATGGGGACTGGGTTGGGGGTGGGATGGAAAATGGTGGGTTTGCCACCACCTCATATTTTATGTGCTCCCCCACCTCCCTCCGCTTAAACACGCCTGGCAGGGGCCTGTAAAATCCAGCCCCTGATTATCACTAGAATGTATAGCTCCCAGAAATATTGGCCAGGATTTCCCGGTTGGTGAGCGGGTGGCGGTGCCCGCTCGCCGATGCGTAAAATGACGCACGGTGACGTCAGGCGGAACTCCCGACATCACCACACCCCATTTAAATTTTCAGGTAGGCGGGGGCTCAGCAGAATCAGCTGTGTGCCCATCGACCTGTCAATGGCTAATTGAGGCCATTGACAGAGACATTGAAGTAATTAATGGACCTGCCCTTCCAACCTTAAGGTTGGCGGGCAGGCCAGGAGCCCTGGCGGGCATTAGAAAAAGCATGAAACCTTATTGAAAAATGTAATTAAAGTGTATTTAAAAGTGATGGACATGTCCCAACTCATGTGACAGTGTCACATGAGGGGACAGGTCAGGGAAATTTTTTTCCCCCTATTTTTAACGGTTTTTGCTGTAGAGCCAATCTCCCTGAGGCAGCACTTAGCCTGTCACGCTGGGTGGGCCTTAACTGGCTGGCCCACGTAAAATGGCGGCACCCCCGATCAGAGGCGCGCCTCCAAACGCCAGCTCTTCAACTCCCCCCCCACTCCCGACGGGGTGAAATTCTGCCCACTGTTACAAACTGTATACTGCACTTTAAATGTTGGTGTTTCTGTCAATTGGTTTTCCAGTTCAGCTGAAGATAGGTTTGTTCACGTTAAATGTGGAGTGGTACCACCATTTTGTGTAAAATGACCAAATAATGTAACTACAGTTATAAACGACTTCAAGCAGAATGTAAACCAGTATGCATTTTTTTTTATTAAAGAGGGCAGGACTTTACGGGTGATTTAGCTTGTAATCTCAAAACTCTGTAGATTGTTAAACTATGTAGATTGACTACAGTGAAATATATTTTGGTTGCAAATGTGTAATCTTAGATTACTGCATATAACCAAGTTTATACATTTTAGGTACAGTAAATTCATTACTCATTTTACTTCACACTGCCATTGTGATATTTGTTGCAGTTCACATCCTCTCTGCACAGCTGCAGAGATACTATCTGTTGTCTGTTGGGGATGAAGAAGCATAATGGGAACAATGCCAAAAACTCTGTTTATTAGGGAATGAGCTAGGATTGGGGCTAAAATAAAGTGCCTACAGATTTTGCTTTGTTTATTGTGATTACATTTATACTTTTAACCCTAGGAATACAGATATTTAAGCCTGTCGTGATGGCTTGTAATGCTTTTGTTATGGTAGCAAACTATTAAACTGCAAAATATTATTTAGCAAAACTAAAACTATAGATAAAATGGGATTTCATACAATGATTTTTCAATTAGCACATTCTGGAAATCTGAAAGTGGATTTCTAGCATATAAACATTTGCTCTAGCTGAAGATAAAAGTGGATATCCCCGCATAACAGCTCTCTCCTCAACGTTGAATTCATGTTGAAATACTTGATTTCCTGTAACATTTAATTTTAATTGTAAAAGAATTCTGGATTAGATTCACATAAGCAAAGAAATGTGAAGTAATCACTTACTTTGATTAGTTTTATGTTAACACTTGTTTTCATTGCATCAAGGTCTCTGATAGGGACAGCATCAACTTTAGTCGAGACACAGAAACATCCATGATTGTGGTGAAAAAGACATCATCTGATCTGACATCTGCCCAGATTGATCTTCTGCACTGGGCTCAAGAACGTGGACACAGTCCAATTACTTCATATACAAAAGCCTCAGTTGCTAACAGAGTTCATTTAAGGCTTCAGGAAGCTGGTAAGTGTTGATGAGTGTATGTAGCATGAATTGTATTCTGAGCCTGGAATCTCACCAACGAAAAGTAAACGTTCACGATATGCAAACGTTGAATTGAAGCAAGTTGGAATGAGTAGTAGTAACAGTGTCATCTGCGAGCATTCAAAACAAACCTGTAATAATTCTAATAAGTAGATATTCTTCTGCATTAATCTTTTAGGATTAGTTATAAATAATTGGCTCAGTGCACTTCACTGCAACCACAAGTCCTGTTCCTGCAGTAAGTAGCACTCAGTTTACCTTTACATATATGAGAAAACAGCAAGTGACCAACTTTCGGCATGAGGCAAGCAAGTTAAACCAGCAACATTTACTTAGGGAAGAATTTTCCGGTCGGCGAGCGGGGGCGGGGCCCACTCGCCAACACATAAAATGATGCGCAGTGATATCGGGTGGGTGTCCCGACATCACTGCAGATCATTTAGATTTTCAGTTCAGCGGGCGCACAGCTAAGTCGGCTGCGCGCCTGCCGAACTGTCAAAGCCTTATTAAGGCCTGTTAAAAACTAATTAAAATAGTTAAATGAGCTGCCTGTCCAACCTTAAGGTTGGCGGGGGGCAGTCAAAATGCCCAGGCGGCCTTCGCATTTTTCATGAAACCTCATCCACGGGCAGGATGAGGTTTCATGAAGTGTTTAAAAATTCAATAAAAATTATTTTAAAAACTTATTGACATGTCCCAGCTCATGTGACACTGTCACATCAGGGGACATGTTTTAAAAGTTTTTAATAACTTTATTCAGATGTTTAAAAGTTAAACAAATCTCCCTGAGATTTGTGGGCCCACATAAAATGACGGCACGGAACCGTTCGGGGGCGCCAATCGGGTTCGCGCTCTCTCCCGCCCGCCCCCGCACAACCCCCCCAACAGGGGGAAAATTCAGCCCTTAGTTCCTTCATGTTGTTAGTTCCATGGCAGAGGCATCAATCAAGAATAGTACTCTGTCTTAGGCGTTGTTGAGCTACTTGAGTTTAGTTGTGGCTTCACCTATCCGGGTGAGAGTTGTGTCACACTCCTGATGAACTTTGAAGATAGTGGTGAGACATTGAAGTGGTCAGGCGCCATTTGTTTCAGAGTGCCCAGCTTCTGCATCGCTCCAGCAGCCATAGTGTCGATATGGCTGTTCCTTTCAAGGTATGTGATACCTAGGATGTTGGTGGGGAAGACTCATTGGTGGTTGGTAATGTCACTGAAGGCTAGTAGATGCTTGGGCCTTTTCTTCTTGCCACTTGTCAGCTGGAGCCTGGATATGTTTCCAGGGCCTCCTGCAGACCATTTCATTGGTCATAATCTTGTGCGCTCACCATGGTGAGTTTGGTGGCGGGGGTACATTTAATCGGGATGGGAGGGTGGCAGGTGGATACCCCACCCCACCACCAATTGAGGACCTTAAGTGGGCAATTAATGCGGAAGTCTTGCTTTAAAGCAGTTAATGCTGCTCCCAGCGTTAAATTGCTGTGGGGCAGCCGTTGAGAACATGAGTGGGCTACTCCCTCTTCCCGACTTCTTAGCCAGGGGAGGAGTGCAGGGACCACTGTACCCTGTAAAATTCAGCCTAGTGTTTCTGAGTGAAGTTAGATTGTCAATTCTGTGGACCATGTTGAGGTGAACAAGGAGAAGAATGGAGAAGGAGACTACAGCTATGATGGACCTGCAACTCTATCTATCAGTGGAATTACACCATCTTAGTACGAAAGGTTATTTTGATAATTTCTCAGCTGAGTTTGATAGTTTGGCATTACCCAGTTAAACAGTTGTAAATTCTTTTTTGAAAGTTGAAGATATATGAAATTTGTGGTCTTTTTGAAACTGAAGTGCTGGAAGTGATTCAGAAATTCTTAATGGAGACAAGAGACGCATTGCAGCTGCTATGGGAGAAATCAGCCATCCAAATGTCTGCAGAACAAGTGGTTAACTAACAGGTGCAGGACCTTCACAAAGAAGAAGACAAGTTGCTTCTAACCGTAGCATCATAAAAAAAATATTTGCGTCTCAACAGGAAATCAACATTAAGTTGGCAAGAGGCACTAATTGCTGCAACAAATGTTGGCCAGAAAATGACTGGCCTTTGAAGATACTCAAAAATCTGTTGCTTCTATTAAGAGCCATATAAAATGAAATTGCAGGTCAACTTGTTGAAACGCATAGTTCATCTGACACTTATGCCATATGAGTAAATTATCTCTGTGGGACTAATTTGTTAATTAAAAGGACTGAAGCTGTTTGTATTATTTAATTTTCTGAATTGATCATCACATTTCCCAGATTGTCTCTGAAGTAACTAAAAACTGGCTTAGAAACATAGAAAGTAGGAGCAGGAGTAGGTCATTCGGCTCTTTGAACCTGCTCTGCCATTCAATATGATCATGGCTGATCCTCTGTCTCAATACCATACTCCCGCACTCTCCCCATACCCCTTGACACCTTTAGAGTCTAGAAATCTATCTATTTCCTTCTCAAATATATTCAGTGACTTGGCCTCCACAGCCTTCTGTGGTAGAGAATTCCACAGGTTCACCACCTTCTGAGTGAAGAGGTTTTTCCCCATCTCAGTCCTAAATGGTCTACACCGTATCCTGAGACTGTGACCCCTTGTTCTAGACCCTCACCCTCCCCCCACCCCTGCCCCCAGCCAGAAGAAACATAATCCCTGCGTCCAGTCTGTCCATCATTGTCAGAATTTTATACATTTCTATGAGATTCCCTCTCATTCTTCTAAACACTAGTGAAAACAGGCCTAGTCGGCCCAACCTGTCCTCATACGGCTTCTTAAAAGGCCCGGGTTGTGACATAACTACAAGAGTGTAAGCATGTGACATAACTACAAGAGTGTAAGCATGTGACATAACTACAAGAGTGTAAGCATGGTGTTTCCTGGTTCATAAAGTTATTTTGGAGGAGGAAGGAGAAGACTGTTGCAGTAAATTGCACACACTTCTTTAACTTCTAGAAAATGAGTTTACATTCAGCAGAAACTGATCGTGTAAAAGCCTCTTTGCTTTCTTGTGGTGGGGATTCTAAATGAAATGTGTGAAGGCATTGGGAGCAAATACCCATGGCAGTCAGTGCCAGCAGCCAAGTCCTGATGACCTGAATGCAGTGCTGCAAGAAGTTCAGTGACCTCACATGAATGATCAGAATGAGTGGATTCATCTTGAATTGCCATATCTTACCATTTGCATCACTAATTTCACAAACTGCGCAATGCAGCACAACTGCATAACTCACATACAATCTCTATCGATCACAACACCTACCTGACATTCATAGCTTCAACTCACACTCACGCACTTAACATTGCTGCTAGCCTGACACCACATGTCACAGGTTACACACATGTGCCTGTCATGAATGAATAGCTGGCAATCATCCAAGTAGATAAACCGCGCTCACTGACCCACTTTCCTCCTCAGGACAATTTGTGCATAAACTGATGCAACAGGAGCTAACTGGTGGGAGACAGGCACTACTGCATGTCCTAACCCTGATGGAAGAGACGGTGCTCGCCATCATTGAAGTATAACTGAAGCTCACAAAGGTGATGGTACCCTCATATCTAATCTTCCTGTCACGTCCTACATCCCCTTCATCCCACAGCCTCTTCTGATTTACAAGCTGCAGGTGGTGTAGGAAGAAACTTTTGCCTCATACTTCCCCACCCTCCTCCTTATTCATTCATGGGATGTGAGCGTTGTTAGCAAGCATTTGTTACCCATCCTTCATTGCCTTTGAGAAGATAGTGGTGAGCCGCCTCACCTGAAACCTACCCTCTCGCGTCTTTCTTCTTTCAGACATCCAAGAACCTCAACCTAACCAGGCAGTGGTGGAAGTGTAACAAAACACTAATCAAGAAGAAATACCGTCATTCACTGTCACCAGCTCAGATGCTGGCACTACGTGTAATTTAGAGGATAGCACAGGGCATGGTGAAGCACTGGGCATGAGTGGCCTGCAGTCAGGGCAGGGGTTCAGAGTAGCACAGGTGCCAGCTTGCTAAGGGTGGGATTGCACATACATTCAGTTGCAGAGGACTTAATTGAGGCCTAGGTCTTTGATGGACAGGCAACAGAAGAAGGCTAAGGGAAGGGTATACACAGCAAAATGCTTGGTGCATTGACAGCCAACCCAGAAAGCCTGTGAGCAATATTCAGGAGGACATAGGAGTCCGATACCAACACGGCAAAAGGCTTTGCGCAGACCCTGGAGCCCATCCTTTCCAACATGGAAGTGATGGCCAACTCCATTAGCACACTTGTAAACCCAACTCTAATGCAGTGCCGATGTCTCAGCTTCCATTGCAGCACAAGCAGAAGCTACCCAGTGTCTGCAGTGAAAGCTCAGACTTAGTCATGCAAGGTCAGTTTTCTGCAATACAAGCTCAGATTGCTGTGATCATGGTTATGGATACCAATGTTCAAAGGGGCTTGCAGGATGTCACAGCAGTTGAGCATCCTCTCCCCCAGGGGCGTGGCAGTTGTTCCATGGAGGATAAACTGCTGTCCTCTCTTGTAATGACAATTAATGCTTCCACCACTGCTACTCTGTCAGTACCATTGCTGTTGCCTGCCAGCTGAGACTGCTGACGCCCATTCTAAGACGGTGCTGTCTGAAGCTGGGCCTTCTAGGTCCAGGGCTGCTTGAGGTCATCCTCCAAGGAAATCTGCAGTTCCCCCACTGAAAGTCAGCAGCCTTCCACCAGCCATGCTGCAGCCACTGGGGCAACACAGTAGGCGTGCTAGGACAGGCAAAGGCACATGGAAGAAAGGCGCTCAGTGAATGCACACAGGTGATTAGTTGATCTTGTATGCAATGTGGTATGGTTTGATTTAGAAGTTTGGCTTGGAATGTTTATTTTGTGCTGGCTTTTATTTTTGCATTGTAGTCAAGAGGGTACTGTGTTGGTCAGTGATAGGGGGAAGATTAGTCGTGGGACTTGGTGAATGGGGATTTGGGGTTGATTTGACTGGTATCATAATTGGATGAATCATTCACGACTAACCCTGCCAGAAAGGGGCTGTATTAGTTGCCTACTCCCTTCCTCCTCCTCCTCCTCCTAATCAAATGGTTGCCATATAGGTGGTAGTAAGGACAGCACCTGGATGATGGCGAGGTCGTGTAGCATATAGCAGACTGCCACAGGGATTGACATTGTAATCTGAGTAGTTTACTAGGCCATTCCAGAGGCCTGATAAGAGCCAAGCACATTGCTGTGAATCTAGAGTCACATGTAGGCCAGACCAAGTAAGGATGACAGATTTCCTTCCCTAAAGGACATTAGTGAACCAGATGGGCTTTTGCGACAAGCGATGATAGTTTCATGATCAACATTACTGAGCTGCCATGGTGGGATTTGAACCCATGTCCTGAGAGCATTAACCTGGGTCTCTGGATTACTAGTCTCGTGACATTACCCTACGTCACCTTCCCCCCCATGATGGTGCTGGTGATGGTGCTCCAATGCGTGTGCTGCTCTTGAACTTCTAGGTGGTAGCTGTTGTGAATTTAGACGGTTCTGTTGAAGAAGCATTGGCAAAAGCATGCCCTGGAAAGCCTATAAAACATTTTCATCTATTGTAAAATGCCATTATTAAATCACTAATTGCTTATAAAGAAACAATAAGACAAGTTAACTCAAGGAAATTGTGCTGTAAACATTCCAATATTAGGGGCTCAGTTCACTTTTAAAAAACAGTGATTAAGTTCATCAGCATCCAGTGTCTTGCACAAAAGTTTGTTCCATAGGAATTGCACAATAGGGAATTTTGTAATTCTGGAGCCTGAACAGCACAGCACTTTTTCCCTAACTCTGTTCAAGAAACGCTCCAGTCTCCCTAGTGGTATCATCTAGTTCACCTATGTTATAGCTGAAAATATATTGCAGCCTCAAGACTACTATAAAAAGTACTTGCAGATAAATTAGAAGTTACAAACACGAACGACTTGCCTATCATTTGTAAACCAGCACAAGAGTCCTTACAATAATAAAACAAGAAACAATCTGTGTTTTCAACACAATAACTGAAGGACAGTATGAATGCATAGAACTTCTATTTTGTATTTACTTATTACTGAGGACACCAGTAGATACTTTAATAGATGCAACGAGTGTCATTCTGTGAAATAGCGGCCTGAAATTTTCAGGCGGTGGGCGGGCTCGGCGGGAGCAGGTGGGTGCGGTTGCAGAGCCGATTGGCGCCCGCAATCGGCTCCGCGCTGCCATTTTACTCAAGTGGGCCAATTAAGGCCCGCCCAGTGTAAGATGTGAGCCGTAGCACTCAGTAGCATGGAGCTGCCTCAGGGAGATTGAATCGCTATTGTAAATAATGATTAAAAGGTTTAAAAATGTATTTAAACATGTCCTATCTTTGTTTAATTAATATAAACTTTAGGAAACCTCATTCCGCTCGTGGATGGCGAAGGCTGCTTGGCCTTTTCGCCTGCCTGCCAACCTTACTGTTGGATGGGCAGCATTAACAATTATCTTAATCAGTGCCTTAATAGCCTTAATAGGCCGTTTACATATCGGCGGGCGTGCAGCCAACTCCGGTGCGCCTGCTGAACGAAACATCGTGAGACAGCGCGATGACGTCGGGACACATGCCCCTTGACGTCATTTTACGCATCGGCATGTTGGGCCCGTTGTCCTCCCCCCCACCCCCCGCAACGCTGACTAAAAAATCCTGCCCCATGGAATTTCTGTATGTAAAAGTACAATTGTGGTTGGTTTGCTAACTGTAGACCTTTGACATTTAGCTGAAAGACTTATTTGGATCCTGACTCGTGTACTTGGCCCTTTTCCTGGAGATGAGTCTGTCAGTTTGGTCAAGCCATCTGGGGAGGGAAGCTGGAAATTCTTTGTCATGTCTTATTGATAGGTTTCCCAAGGCATCATTGGTACCATTCATGGAAATATTCTCAAGCTAAACCATTTCATGCTCCTATCTTAGGCAGTGTAACAGACTAACCGAGGACAGGGGGGGAGAATAAAAGGGAAACTGGTTTTCTGAGATCCTATTTTAAAAACCTAATTATTCAAAAAAAGGTTTGAAAGATGAATGGGTTAAAGTAGACTGAATTATGATTAAAAAATAATTGTAAATGTTAAATTCTTAAATTTCAATCTACATATGTGACACAAACCCACGTAGGTTCATTCCAGTGTACAAGAAACACTGGAGAATGCCTGTATTGTCCAGATTGCATTTTTTCGTTATGAAATGCATTGTAATAGTACAGTAATACTACTGTTACTGTTTCATACTATGATATTAAATAGTACAATAGTGTTATGTTCCAACTCTTCAGAATCATTATTTATTACATAGCAGTACATAGCTAGTCATTTGAAAATTGGCACACGGTCATTTAAAAAACAATTACATGAGTTTAATCTTATTTCATTCAGATCATTCTATAGAATATCAAATATTTTTGGTGTTCAACAGAGTGATGTGAGTGAAATGAGAAGATGCAGGTTTATTCTAGTTATCATTTGGCAGTAAATTAGATCTTGAAAGTGAAAAGCTGTTTCAAAACTTTTGATTTAAAAAAAAAGGTCAAGATTGTTTGTTGCCTCCTTTCTCTTTCCACCATAGCTGAAGAAGAGGAGGTAGAATCGTTTCTTCCACCAGAACTTTCAATTCTGAGAGAGCCATTGCAATCATCTGATCAGGCATTTCCTGGATTTCCAGAAGTCTTTCGATTTCCATTTCCCTTTGACCCAGAAGATTACGATGGGGTGGACGCAGCTCACAAGCTGCCACAGAGATCCCAGGATAGTACATTTGAAAAACTGATGAGGAATGGATTATCTGAGCCAGAGGAGATTCAGACCATTGAGAATGTGGCCCTATCTGTTCAATGTGAGAATGAAAGAATGATAGCTGCAATTGAAAAGAACAGCTTGCAGGTTTGTTTAAATCCATTACATGTTTCCTCTGCCGTGATAATTTGTGAAGTGTTTGTCGATTCACATTTACAGTGTTAATTATATTAGATTTCAAAACCTAATGGGCACGTTCTTTGGCTGCCTATACAATTGCGGATCAGACTTTATTCCTTGCTGGCTAAACACCAAGGCTGTGCCTGAGTTTTGTGTTGACACAAAAGAGTTATTTTAATTTGAAGGTAGCACAGCTAAATAGCATTACAACACTTTTCAGCAAAATGGTTAGTGCAGCTGCTATGGTTGAGTATGAAACTTGAAAGAATTACTGCTCCTTCCCATGACACTTCTTTTAATAGACACACACGGACATACAAATTAGGAGCAGGAGTAGACTACTTGGCCCCTCTATCCTGCTCCGCCATTCAACAAGATCATGGCTGATCTGATTGTAACTTCAACTCCACATTCCCACCTACTGCCGATAATCTTTCACCCCCTTGCATATCAAGAATCTATCTAGCTCTGTCTTAAAAATATTCAAAGACCCTGTTTCCACTGCCTTTTGATGAAGAGAGTTTCAAAGACTCATGACCCTCTGAGAGAAAAAAATTCCCCTCATCTCGGTCTTAAATGGGCGACCCTTTCTTTTTAAACAGTGATCCCTAGTTCTAGATTTTCCCAAAAGAGGAAACGTCCTTTCCACATCCACCCTGTGAAGACCCCTCTTTGTTTCATTCAAGTCGCCTCTTAAGCTTCTAAACTCCATCAGGTACAAGCCTAGCCTGTCCAACATTGCCTCATAAGACAACCTGCCTATTCCAGGTATTAGTCTAGTAAACCTTCTCTGAACTGCTTCCAATGCATTTACATCCTTCCTTAAATAAGTAGACCAATACTGTACACAGTACTCCAGATGTGGTCCCACCAATGCCTGGTGTAACTGAAGCATAACCTCTCTACTTTTGTCTTCAATTGCCCTCGCAATAAACAATAACATTCTATTAGCTTTCCTAATTACTTGCTGTACCTGCATACTAACCTTTTGCGATTCATGCAATAGGACACCCAGATCCCTCTGCACCTCAGAGCTCTGCAATATCTCACCACTTAGATAATATGCTTTTTTATTCTTTCTGCAAAAATGGACAACTTCACATTTTCTGGCATTATATTCTATTTGCCAGATCTTTGCCCACTCACTTAACCTACCTATATCCTTTTGTAGCCTCCTAATGTCCTCTTCACAACTTGCTTTCCTATCTATCTTTGTATCATCAGCAAATTTAGCAATCATACCTTTGGTCCCTTCATCCAAGTCATTTATAAATTGTAAAAAGTTGAGGCCCTAGCATTGATCCCTGTGGCACACCACTCATTACATCTTGCTAATGACCCATTTATACCCACTCTCTGTTTCCTGTTAGCTAGCCAACCTTCTATCCATGCCAATATGTTATCCATGAGCTTTTATTTTCTGCAATAACCTTTGCTGTGGCACCTTAACAGTTGCCTTCTGGAAATCTAAATACAGTATATCCACCAGTTCCCCTTTATCCACAGCACATGGAACTCCTTCAAAGAATTCCAATAAATTGGTTAAACATGATTTCCCTCTCACAAAACCATGTTGACTCTGCCTGATTACCTTGAATTTGTCTAAGTGCCCTGCTATAAGGTTCTTAATAATAGTTTCTAACATTTTCCTTATGATCGATATTAAGCTAACTGGCTTGTAGTTTCCTGCTTTCTGTGCCCCTCCCTTTTTGAATAAAGGAGTTACATTTGCTATCTTCCAAACTAATGGAACCAACCCTGAATCTAGGGAATTTTGGAAAATTAAAACAAAGGCATCTCACTAGCACCTTCTTTTAAGAACCTAGGATGAAGTTCACTGGGACCCAGGGACTTGTCAGCCTGTAGCTCCGACAGTTTGCTCAGTGCCACTTCCCTGGTGATTGTAATTTTCTTGAGTTCCTCTTTCCCTTCCATTTCCTGACTAACAGCTATTTCTGGGATGTTACTTGTATCCTCTATAGTGAAGACCGACGCAAAATGCCTGTGAATTCATCTGCCGTTTCCTTATTTTCCATTATTAATTCCCCAGACCCACTTTCTATAGGACCAACACTCACTTTGTTAACTTATTTTTAAAATATCTATAGAAACTCTTCCTATCTGTTTTTATATTTCTAGCTAGCTTTCTCCCGTACTCTAATTTCCCCTCCTTATTAATCTTTGCTTTTTTTTAATATCTGGACTGTATCTTTGTTGATAAGAAAATGATTTTGATTTTCAACTTCTGTGTCTCAAAGAAATGAGTTAGTTTTGGGAAAAATTATTTAATTTTTTTTATTTAAAAAAATGAAATGCACTGGAACACATTCGCTACACCATTTGCAACTTGGTCTTATCTATGGCCAGAAGAGTTATGTTGTGTTCCAGAATTCACTGCCTGCAACACCAACAGTGTAAGTTTTCTCCTGTGCAATCCCATCAACCACACCACAGCACTAGACTTAAATTACCAATACTATAAAATCACAAATGTGTTAGTTGTCAGGTGCAAAGGACCATTATTCTAGCACCAATGCAAAGGGACTATATTCATAATATGGACATGTTTATTCAGGGGAGGAGTGTTATTACATCCTCAGGACACAGCAAGGATATTGTGTATTTTTAATATGTTTTGTGACCTTTTCTTTAGACTGATGCAACTGCAGTAACACAAGTTTCTTTACTGGATCCAAAGTGCAAAGCAAAGGAAAACTCTACACATTACATTTTGGAGTCTTCACTCACAAGCTGTGAAACTACTAAATACTCTGCTACAGATGGTTCCACCATTTATTTGAACTCAGTAAGCAAAACAATAGATAACGTTCATTTTTAAATTTGTTTCAGATGATTGAATTAATTTCTTATCTTGTTCTTCCAATTGTCCACCAATGGGTATTAGCTCCCACTAAAGATAAAAATGTCCAATATTTGCACTTGGGGAAAGATTATTACTTTTTAAAAAAGTTTACTTCACTTTTGCATTTTCGCCAATACACAATTGCTGTTTTTTAAATGATATGCTATGTAGAAGTTATTAGTTAGAAGAATTGTAAACAAATAATTCCTTAAAATACAATAACACAACCTAAGTAAAACTTAAGTAGTTAGATTTTATCCACCAAAAAGCAGTTTCAGAATTCTTTACCCCCCTCTGCACCGGATAATTTCCCCCCTACCTAATACTTTTTATAAAAAGGAACAATTAATTCTTGTTAGAATTAGGATTCAGGACTGTCAATTCTATAATCACAGCAGGAACCTGATGACAAATTTAAACGGTAGCTTAGATGAACCAATACTTTTCTCTTGACCAAAGCTTACTTTACTACATAGTAAAGCTATTTTTTTCTTTCATGTTGTTCCTGCTCAGCCTAGAAAGAGGATACCAGGCATACGGTTAAAGAATCAGAGACAAATGGTTGCAGAGAAGTTGAAAGAAAGTATTCGAGGTCTATAGGGAGAGAAGTAGAGAGAAAAGTAAAATATAATCAAAGGAGAGAGTGGAAAGCAATAATTTTTACAGCACCTGCATGTAAAGTTGCATCTCAGTATTTTTCATAAAACAATGGACACAGAATGGGAGGCAAAAAGAGGATGAAGAAAAATGGGGAGAGAAACAAAAGATGCTGTCATAAAGTAAGAATTTAAGGAGTTAGCAAGGCAAAAAGATTGATGGCACAAGTTACAGATGGCAGGGGCATAATAAAGGAATGACCACTGATGGAAAGTTGAGGAGAGTGTGAAATAAGTAGTAGCAATGCATTGGAAGAACAGAGTGTGTACAAATTTAAACTGATGCAGATTATAGGAAAAGAAAGACATTTTCTTTTACTTATTGATTATGAATGATCAATATTTTGGGAGATCAACAATACAAAACAATTTTTCTAAACCATTGAAATTTTCCTTGATAGATTGTGATTGAGTTAGAGTACCCTGTTGAAGGAAGTGGATGGCATGGTGATAATGAAGAATCCGGAGACAATGGCTTCCCCGGAGATGGTGATGATCCAGTTGGAAACAGACCGAAAACTGTTCTGGTATGCAGTTTAATGTATATAGTATTTTTTATTTACATTCTGAAGCACTTTGTACAAGCAGTACAGGTTAAAGGTCATAGAAATGTGCATATTTGCAAGGACAACAGCCTTCTCAAATTCACATTCCTACAAAGAAGAATTGATAATACTATTAACCCTACGCCTGCTGGCCACAGAATTTGTTCTAACTTTAGGCAGACCCTATTTATTGAGCAGAGTGAGGGCTAATGTTACAGTTTTAGTTTTTGGCTGTCATTACCAGCATAAATAATGTTGATGAAGAATCAAAATAATAAAATCTAATAGGTTAGTTTCTTCCCTGTTCCCATCGATACCATGTTAATGTTAAAAAGGCAGTTTCCATACTTGAGATCTGCAACGATAAGTTGTATAATTATTTGCAAGCTATCACTTGAGAGTAATTTATTACAAACACAACCTTATCATGGCTTTTCTGAAATGAGCTCCTCGTTCAATTTTCTATCCATTTACCTTTCATACAGGGCAGGATTTTCGGGTCGTTGGGCGGGTGCGACGGGCGGGCCAGGGAGCTGCCGGAAAACAGACCACTGCCCTCGATCGGCCCCCGGCCGCGATTTCACGCTGGCTGGCCAATTAACGGGGGCGGGAGGAGTGCGAGGGCAAAAGCCTGCGTATGCGCAAGGGGAGCGCACACTGAAAGCTCCCTGAAGGCAGAGAGCTGAAGGATAATAAAATCAAAAATAAAGATTCTGAAAATGTAAAAAACATGCCATCACATAGGACTCACTCATATCAACAGGGACATAGTAAAAATGCTGTCAAAACATTTTATTTTTTTTTAATAAATGTTGGAAAACTCATCCTGCCCATGGATGATGTTTCCTAAAAAATCCAAAGGCCGCTTGGCCGATTCACCTGCCCGCAAACCGTAAGGTTGGATGGGCAGCGAAAAGGAGCTTTTAATTAATTGATTAATGGCCTTACCAGGCCTCTAGACTGTCGGCGGGCATGCTGCCGAGTCTTGCGCACACCCACTGACTGAAATATCGCGCAAGTGCGCGATGACATCGGGGCGCTCGCCCGGCATCATTGCGTGCTATTTTACGCCCAGTCGGGTCGGGCACGTGCCCACCCATGGGAGTAAAATCCTGCCCACTAGGTTGCAGTTCCATAGGTACCTCACCCAAGTGGATTTTCTTAATTTGTGCACAGTGAGTGTAAGCAGGATTTGCACCCCAATATGGGAGTGAGAATGATGGCAGGCAGCCTGCAGTAGGTGGGTACCTACCTTAAGGTAATTTAAAGGCCAATTAAGGTCAGTTATCAGAAGCTAACTGCCTGGAGACAGCCTCCCTGCAGGAGATGGGGAGGCAGAGGAGGCGGTTGCAGCCAGGGACAAGTACTTCAGGATGCCTTTAATGTCAGGATCTCGACCCAAAATGCAAAATGCTGCCTGTTATATCTACGACTGATCCTATCCTTGCAATGACACGCACACACGGACTTTCAACAGGTTTTCCTGAATAGTGATGAGAAGTGTTTAATTTTCTCAGACTAGGGACATTAAAGAAGTTGTAGCAGTTATGATTTTGTAGAATTTTCAAAGCTGATTATTCGATTAATTGAACATTTTAATCATATTTCATATGTTGCTAAATTACCCCAAGGAGTTTGTGGTATACTAGAATTTGTAGAAACAGTTTAATTGTTGATGGCAACTTGTGTGGATATTTCAGGAATAATTTCCTTTTTGTTTCAGTTTAACTGTACATACTTCACACCTAGCAAGGAGTCTGAAATGCCGTCCCATTCTGTTTTCCCTTCTCTGACACAAATCAACAATGCAACTTTGAACATGGAGCTGTACAACACAGATCTGTTCCGTACTCCCTCACAAGGAATGCACACTGTTTCAGAGAATCGCCCATTATTTGTTGAGGTAATCATCTTGGCATGCTTGCGTAAATGGAGCTAAAGAATTGTGTAGGCTGTGGTTTTAGCTAAACTATTGCAGTTCTTCTTTTGGCACTGGTGCATGGATTTGAGTGAACAGATGGTTAATTTGTGGTTTAAATTTCTTTGGTTTGCCAGAGAAAATTGTAGGAACAATAAGTCCAAAATTATATTGGGGGTTTGACCAAAGGGATTTTTCTAAGCATGACGCTGACCATAATTTCATTCCAGTGTGCAATGGTAGTTGTGAAACTAGCGATTTTCCCCACAAATGTTGCACCAGCCTGTTAGTACAATACTCAGTTTGTTTATTTACATTCTGCTCATTCGTAGCATTGCTGATTGGTGTGAAATAGTGTTACAATTAACACCCAAATTTACCAAGTTCATGTTCAACAAAATTAATGCAATGGCTGATCATTCAGTTGCTTAATGATCTATTGATAATGGTGAATTTAAAAGGGTACCATTTCCCCACAAACTGCTGAAGGGTAAATTTAATTATTATTAGTGTAATGTGCCTATTTCTATTGTTCCAATGTGTATTTATAGATAGAATGATCATACACTGCTTCTAGGAGTTGAGAATGAGAGCCAAGAGAACACCTTTAATACTTTCTTCCAATGGTCTAACCTACATTTACAACAAATGGCAATTTCCATAAGGAAACCAGTATCACCAGTGAACTAAAACTTGCAGCCGAAAACATGGCATACAAGGAGTACAGTTACCAGCTTACCATGATATTTTACACAGGAGACCATGTGCACTGCCCACCGCATTCCCCTGTCCATTTTGGAGAAGGGTAAATACCACATTGTTGAACTATTGCACTCAGATTATAAAAATATTAAACTTATCTACAATTCAATGATGGTGAATACTGGTACAATACTTTGTTTGTATTTAAACAGTTTAAAAAAAAGGTTAGGATCTTAAATAAGAACAAAAACACTGGAAATACCCAGCAGGTTAGGTAGCTTTTTTTTATTCTTCCACAGGATGTGGGCATCACTGGCGCCAGCATTCATTGCCCATCCCTAATTGCCCTTGAGAAAGTGGTGGTGAGCTGCCTTCTTGAACCGCTGCAGTCCATGTGGTGAAGGTACACCCACAGTGCTATTAGGGAAAGAGTTAGGATTTTGACCCAACAACAGTCAGAATGGTATGTAGCTGGGTGGGGAACTTGGAGGTAGTGGTGTTCCCTTGTGTCTGCCCCCTTTGTCCTTTTAGATGGTTGAGGTCACAGTTTCGGAAAGTGCTGTTGAAGGAGCCTTGGTGAGTTGCTGCAGTGCATCTTGAAGATTGTGCATACAGCTGCCACTGTGCGTCGGTGGTGGGGGGATTGAATGTTGAAGGTGATGAATGGAGTGTCAGTTAAGTGGGCTGCTTTGTCATGGTTGGTGTCAAGCTTCTTGGGTGTTGTTGGAGCTACACTCATCCAAGCAAGTGGAGAGTATTCCCTCACACTCCTGACTTGTGCTTTGTAGATGGTGGTAAGGCTTTGGGGAGTCTGGAGGTGAGTTACTCATACAAACATGTGAAATAGGAGCAGAAGTAGGCCATTCGGCCCTTTGAGCCTGCTCCGCTATTCAATAAAATCATGGCTGATCCATTTGTGTTTCTAGTTCTAAACTCCCATCTACCCCTGACAACCTTTGATTTCCTTGCCGAACATCTGCCTTAAAAATATTCATTGACCCCGCTTCCACTGCCTTCTGAGGCAGAGAGTTCCAAAGTCGCATAACCATCTGAGAGAAAATTAGGCGACCCCTAATTTTAAAACAGTGCCCTCTGGCTCTGGACTCACCCACAAGAGGAAACATTCTCTCCACAACCACCTTGTCAAGACCATTAAGGATCTTATACAGTTCAATCAAGTCACCCCTCGCTTTTCTAAACTCCAGTAGAAATAAGCCCAGCCTGTCCAACCTATCCTCATAAGGCAACGCGCTCATTCCAGGTATCAATCTAGTAAATCTCCTCTGCACCACCTCCAATGCATTTACATCCTTCTTCAAACAAGGAGACCAAAACTGCACACAATATTCAAGATGTGGGCCAGAATTTTCAGCCCCTGTTGGCGTCGAGAGGTGAGTTATTCATACGATCGGTGTTACGCTGTCATGAAACTAGTTTGTGATTGTCCACTCCGCCCATCAATGGTGGGCCGCATCTCCTGCCGCTGGATGTCGGCAACGTCATTTCAGTACATTTGCATCTAACTATAGACCCTGCTCACCAGAATCATCGTCCCCACCCCCCGCGCTGGATCATGTGGGCGAATTGGCTTGATTGCACACCGATTCAACAAATTTCCTAGGGGATCTTTTACACTGAGATCATTTATTAAATCTGCCTCATTACACGTTACCAGATCCAAAATAGCCTGATCTCTGGATGGATCCACAACATATTGTTCTAGGAAACATTCCCGAATACACTCTATGAATTCTTGCTCGTGGCTATCTCTGCCAATTTGATTTCCCAATCTATATGAAGATTAAAGCCACCCATGGTTGATGTACTGCCTTTTTTACATGCCCTCATTATCTCCTGATTTATCCTCTGTCCTACAGTATAGCTACTGTTAGGGGGCCTATAGACTACTCCCACCAGTGTCTTCTTCCCCATATTATTTCTTACCCCCACCCATATGGATTCTACATCTTCCAATCCAAGATCATTTCTTGCTATTGGACTTATTCCATCTCATACTAACAAAGCTACTCCACCACCCTTTCCTTCCTGCCTGTCCTTTCAAAAAGTCAAGTACCCTTGAATATTTAGTTCCCAGCTTTAATCTTACACCGCTGGCACGGATGAGCTCATTCATCCGTTTTCTGCACTGGATGGCCGACCTCTTGTGTGCAGAATTGGCATTGACTGCCTCTGCCACCACCTCCCAAACCAGAGTGGTGAAACTAATGGGCCTCCTGTGGCCAGAGAGGGGGTAGAGGACATCGGAGCGGGCCTCCATAGTGTCCAGAAGGCATCCCAGGGATGCATCACTGAATCGGGGGACTGTGCTTTTCTTGGCTTTTGGGGTCATGCCTTCACCAGTGCCCTCCTGGGCTGCGAGCATTGAGAACTGTGCATGTAATTTCCGTTTATATATGGTGCCCTGCGTGAGGTAGCTGCGAAGTAATGGCATGGCAGGCAAATCAGTAGCCGCCCAGCAGTGAGACAGCATGTTTCCTGTGGCTGCATAATTAATGAGGCAGGAATGGGACGAAATGGCATGAAAACCCGCCACTCCGGCCTGCAGGTAAAACGTCTATTTTCCCGCCTGCTGCGCACATAGTGCAAATCTAGAATGATTGCACCCATGGTCTGTATAACTGAAGCATAACACCCTTACTTTTATGTTCAATTCCTCTCGTAATAAAGGATAGCATTCCATTAGCCTTCTCAATTATTTGCTGTACTAACTTGTTAGACCCCCCTGCACCTCAGAATCCTGCAGTCGTTCTCCATTTAAGTACTACTCTGCTTTTTTATTCTTCCAGCCAAAGGGAACAAATTCACATTTTCCCACATTGTACTCTATCTGACAGACTTTTGCCCACTCACTCATATTATCTACATTCGTCTGCAAACTCCTTATGTCTTCTTCACAACATACTTTCCTACCTATCTTTGTGACATCTGCACACTTAGCTATCATGCCTTCGCTCCCCTCATATAAGTCATTGATGTAAATTGTAAGAAGTTGAGGCCCCAGCACAGACCCCTGCGGGACTCTACTCGTCACAACCTGCCAGTCAGAAAAAGACCCATTTATGCATACACTCTGTTTTCTGCCAGCCAGCCAATTCGCTGTCCAGGCTAATATGTTACCCCCTACACCATGAGCTTTTATTTTCCGCAATAACCCTTCGTTGTGGGATCTTATCAAATGCCTTCTGGAAATCCAAGTACATTACATCTACAGGGCTCTCCTTTATCCACAGCACATATTGCTCTTTCAAAGAACTCGCTGCAGAATTCCCAGCCTCTGACTTGTTCATATAGCCATAGTATTTATATGGCTGGTCCAGTTCAGTTCCTGGTCAGTGGTAATTCCCAGGATGTTGATAGTGGGGGATTCAGCGATGGTAATGCCATTGAATGTCATGGGGAGATGGTTGGATTCTCTCTTGTTAGAGATTCATTGCCTGGCACTTGTGTGGCGCGAACGTAACTTGCCACTTATCAGCCCAAGCCTGAATGTTGCCCAGGTCTTGCTGAATATGGACATGCAATGCTTCAGTATCTGAGGAATCGTGAATGGTGCTGAACATAGTGCAGTTATCAGCGAACATCCCCACTTCTGACCTTATGATGGAGGGAAGGTCATTGATGAAGCAACTGAAGATGGTTGGGCCTAGGACACTACCCTGAAGTACTCCTGCAATGATGTCCTGGGACTGAGATGATTGACCTCCAGCAACCATAACTATCTTCCTTTGTGCTAGGTTTGACCCCAACCAGTGGAGAGTTTTCCCCCGATTCCCATTGACCTCAGTTTTGCTAGAGCTCCTTGATGCAATTGGTCGAATGCTGCCTTGATGTCAAGGGTAGTCACTCTCTCCTCACCTCTTGGGTCCAACTCTTTTGTCCATGTTTGGACCAATGCTTTAATGAGGTCAGGAGCTGAGTGGTCCTAGCGGAACTCAAACTGAGCGTCAATGAGCAGGTTATATGTGAGCAAATGCCACTCGATAGCACTTATGATGACCCATTCCAATCCTTTGTTGATGATTGAGAGTAAACTGATGGGGCAGTGATTGACCTGGTTGGATTTGTCCTGCTTTTTGTGTACAGGACACACACCTGGGCTATTTTTCACATTGCCAAGTAGGTGCCAATGTTGTAGCTGTACGGGAACAGCTTGGCTAGGGGCATGCCTAGTTCTGGAGCTCAAGTCTTCAGTACAATTGCTGGAATGTCGTCAGGGCCCATAACCTTTACCACATCCAGTGCCTTTCGCCGTTTCTTGATATCACGTGGAGTGAATCGAATTGTTTGAAGACTGGCATCTATGATGCCGGAGACCATCCACTCAGCACTTCTGGCTGAATATGGTTGCAAATGCTTCAGTATTCTCTTTTACACTAATGTGCTGGGCTCCCTCATCATTGAGGATGGGGATGTTTGTGGAGCCTCCTCCTCTAGTTAGCCATTTAATTATCCACCACCATTCATGACTGAATGTGGTAGGACTGTAGGTTTGGTCTGTTATTTGTGGGGTTGCTTAGCTCTGTTGCATGCTGCTTCCGCTGTTTGGCATGCAAATAGCCCTATGCTGTAGCTTCACCAGGTTAACACCTTTTGTTTAGGTGCCTGGTGCTGCTCCTGGCATGCCCCCTGCACTCTTCATTGAGCCAGGGTTGATACCAGGGTCAACAGGGCTGGGTATGCATTTGTTATTTCTGGTGCTTCGATCAATGTTGGGTTGTCCAACCGGTTTCTTAGGCCATTTCTGAGGGCGTTTAAGGGTTAACCACTCTTGCTGTGGGTGTGGCGTCACATGAGGCCAGACCAGGTAAGCACAGCAGATTCCCTTCCCTAAAAGGCTAGTGAACCAGGTGGGTTTTAACAACAATCATTTCATGGCCTCCATTATTCAGACTAGCTTTTAATTCCAGATTTATTAATCGAATTTAAATTCCACAGGCTGCCATGGTGGTATTTGAGCACCTGTCCCCAGATCATTAGCCTGGGCCTCTGCTTTACTAGCCCAGTGACATTATCACTATGACACCACCTCCCCCAGGTTGATGGCCTTTGATCCAAAACCCGGTTCTGATGAAAGGTCATTGATTGAAACGTTAACTCTCTCTCTCTCTCTACACAGATGCTCTCTGACCTGCTGAGTATTTCCAGCATTTTTCGTTTTTATTTCAGATTTCCAGCAACTGCGGTATTTTGTATTTGCATTAAGTTTAAGATCTGTGTAACCGATTATTCTCACACTGCCCCATTCACTATATCCACAGGGAAATAGGCAAGCAAAAGAATAGACTGGTGACACAGGAAAAATTAGTACCTCAATATGAGTCCACTAGACTTACAAAGTTTTTTGTCAGTAGGCAATGAGAATATTAGTTATTACTGCCCAAGTATGGTATGAACAGCAACCTCTTGGTTGTCTATTGAGTCATTTGATCTGGACATGTGATCACAACTAAAACCATTCTAAATGTTTGACATGACATGTTGACATGTTCACATACATGTAGATTCATTCATCAGCAGCATATTAAGGACATGATGATCTAACCAAACAAATTAGTATCAGGCAGAAACACCAAAATAAAGGCTAGCTGCACCTTCACAAAACCAGCTGCCATCTCTAGATGCTTTTTGTTATGATTCCAGCTGCTGTTAATACTGGACAAGTCAGATCCCAGAGTGAAACCTGGCTTGATAAATTCTAACTTTTTAGAAACTGTGGAGTTAAGTTACTGAACAAATTCACACGAGTCTGCAGATGAACTTTTAATACAAAGAATATAATATTTATTAATCAAGAAAAATTAACTTTATTACACCAGACAAAAAGATTGGAAAGACCTCAATATAAACACAAGACAATTCAAATTCACCTATTCCTTTACCCCAGCAATATTTTTATGGACACATAAACCAGTGAAAAGTTACCACTACCTTGACACAAAGGCTTCTTGCCTGGGACTGGCATGGTTGCAAACGGTTTTCTTCTGGTGAACTCCTGAGCATTCACTTGATGCTTCTCACCCAACTTGTATCTCTCCCCGAGACATCCAAAAACCGCACTCTAAACCCACTGTTTCTTCAACTACAGAGGAAACAAAATGAGTTCCCTAAACTCAAACTTTAATGAGTCCTAGAACTGATTATTCAGTTAACTATTGTCCCAACAGCCTTGTCGTTTTTCTTATCAGAGAGCTTAAAATTCCTGTCCTCTCTCTCTGACATACACTGAACTCTCCTTTTTCCCCTGCCTTTTCTCTGTCTTTGTCACTTGATCACTGTCGCTAGGCAACAGTAAAGTTTTTCTACTTTGTGTTTTTTTTCCAGAATCAATAAACATTTAACCCATCTCTTCAACTTCGGGGGTTATAAAAGCCCAAAAGACCTGACCTTTTAGTCAGGAGTCTAGCCAGACTCCCAGGCACCAAGGCTCACAGATAACCTAAATGAAACTGAAACCATTTTGCCTTTCTTAACACACAAATGTATATATATTCAACTTAAAAATTATACATTGTTCATAACACTTTGAACATTATTACTCTTTTCTGACCGACAACAGAATGATGTCAGCCACATTATTCCATCAATTTCAAAGTAGTATTAAGAAAGTATAACATTGTCATTTTCTGAGTTAGGCATGATTGAGATCTGGTTCCATTCCATGCACATTGGCCTTTGCATAAGGCATTATACTTTTGATCTGCTTCTTGTCATGAAACCCATTGATCCATGGACAATGTAACATTCAAAGGTATAAGATGTTCCAATTCTGGTTACATTGGTTCCTGCCTAGTAACAAGGGTGGGACCCTCTGGGAGTGTTTTGATAGGTTCCCAGATCAGTTCAAGGGTCAGTGAACAACTCTTCAGGGAGACAGTTTGAGGCAGTTTGCTAGCCTAGAAGTGTCAACATATACAGGGACAGGAATAAATAAGTTAAAAGAAGGGAGCAAAGAAATAGGCTCCAAATTAAAGAAAAGGCTGACTCTATACTGTAGGCCATTGGGGCAAAGGTACAAAGGTACCCCTTTGGAGCAGTGGTGTTATGCTTGGCACAGCCATAGGTCTGAAAGTGTGCTTGTGAGCTAGGGTTGAGTCACTCGGGAATCCAGGGAGAAGGAATCTCGGAAGGCATGATTGAAACCCTGCAAGGTGGGTCATTGTTAAAGCCGTGAGACTGGGAGAGATGTTTGAAGAGAATTCCAAGGCAGGATTTTCAAAGGTGGAGATTGGAAACCCTCATGAGAAAGACGAAAGGCAGAATTTTCCATGCTCGCTGGCATCGGGCATCATGGCAAGCGTGAGCGGACAATAAGGCGGGAAGGTCAGAAATCGGTTTTGCGGCATTGTGAAACCAGTTTGCAATCGTCCGCTCTGTCCATAATTGGTGGGCCTCGTTTTCTGCCGCCGCACATCGGGAACTTCAATGTAGCACATCTGCATATCATTATAAGTCCAGCTCACCATTCCCCCATGTCAAAGTTACCACCCACATCGGTGGGGAAACACGCTAGTGCAGAACACGTCTTGACACGTGTGACATACAGAAGTCGGGACTTACCGGCAGGGCCTCACTCACATCACGGACATACAAGGAGCAGAAGACGTTGGAGCCCTACAGCAATGGGACCCTGGAGGAATGTGCATCGCACGCTGGATGGATTCTCTTGGACATGGCTGTGCCGCAAAGCAGCTCACATAAGATGGAAGGTCACCTTGAGGGTCTGCTTTGCGACATCAGCGTCTTGGCCATGGTCTGCAACAGATGAGTGTCGAGGGGTGGAGGGTAAGGTGTAGGTTTGACTGGGAGAGGAAGGTGTACCAGGGGACTGGGAGAGGAAGGCCTACCAGGGGACTGGGAGAAGAAGGCCTAGGCCTGACTGGGAGAGGAAGGTGTGATGGTGGTGGGGTTGGGGGGGCTTGTGTAGTTGGGAGGGGGGAATGATGGTGCCAAGGGGATGAGGTTGGGAGGGGAAACGATGGTGTCAGGGGTGTGATGTTGGGAGGGGGAGGGAGTACGGGAGGAGGGTGTAACGGGGGAGAATACGGCAACATGGGAAGGTAGGTGTAAGGGGAGAGGAATGTGTAAGGGAAGGAGTTCAGAGGGGGGCAGGACTTCGGGTGGTGGAAAGAGTTCGGAGGGTGGAGGAAGGAGTAAGGGTGGAGGAAGGAGAAAGGGTAGAGGAAGGAGTAAGGAGGGGGAAGGAGTCCAGGGGGGAGGAAGAGAAAGGGTGGAGGAAGGAGTAAGCAGGGGAGAAGGGGTCAGGAGGGGGAAAGGAGTCCGGGAGCGGAAGTAGTTCTGAGGCGGGAGAGTCCAGCGGTGGAAAGAGTAAGGGGGCGGAAGTAGTTCTGAGGCGGGAGAGTCCAGCGGTGGAAAGAGTAAGGGGGGAGGAAGCAGTCCGGAAGCAGGAAAGAGTAAGGAGGAAGGAAGGAGTCCGGCTGGAGGAAAGAGTAAGGGTTGGAATGTCCAGGCGAACGTGCAAAGGAGGGGTCTGTGGAGTTGATGATTGCCTGCTGAGAGAAAACTGAGAATGGCCGTGGTAGGAGGTAATAGTGAAAATGAGAGAGGGCAGAGTGAGCTGCTAGGCTGGGAGGGTGAGGGTGCGACGGTATCGGTAGAAGCGATGGCGATTGTGGTTGGTGGGGACTTGGATGCAGACACGGATCCTAGGGGTGAGGAGGAGGAGGTCAATGTGGATAGGGGTGGGACTTTCAGGAAGGTAGGGGATGTGCACGTTCACCTTGGTATCTCCGAAAGAAAAGGGTTCTGGCTGGTAGGTGGCAGCGAGGAGGTGGAAGGTGATGCCAGAGGGCTCAACCATGATGTGGGAAAAGAACATGGGTGACTGGGGACAGGGGAGCTAAAGACAAATGTTACATGCACCATGCTTTTAAAACCGAAAGTGAAAGGAGACTCGTTTTAGGCGGGAAGAGGTGCTGCTTGGGAGTGTGATCAGATGGTGGGCAGAGATGCGGGTTAGCTCAGATGGATAACCGAAGCAGGCAGCATTGAAAATGTTCAGAGCGTTGAGATGAGTGTGATGGAGGAAGGATCCGCATATGTGACAGAGTGCTTGCACGAGGCTCCGAAAGGCCCTGCCACACACACACTTCTCCCTCCAGAGTCACTTGTAGGCTGGCTGCATGCAGCTAACCTGCAAGTCAGGGAGGGGGAGGATGCAGTGGGAGGACTCACGAAGCCTGTCAATGAAGCTGAAAGACACCATTACACATTATTCAGTGAAAGAGAATACATTTTCATATTATAAAGTGACAAATGTGTTCATCCGTGCAACCAATTGTGATCAGAATTTCTTAAATTTTTTAGTCCTAACACTTCTAGGTGCTGCCCTGACATCTGCAGCAGGGGTGGAGACAGCCTGTGCAATGGTTGGCCCTGTTGCCTCTGATGACTTTGGCATGGGTCCTTTGGAGAGCTAAGGCCTTGGGGGTTCCAACTTGCTTTGGCTGTTCTCCTGTGTGCCAGCTGCTCCCTCTGTGGTGACAGAGGACGAGGTTGATGGGGGTCACAGGCAAAGGGGACTCTGAGGGAGAGGACAGCCTCTGGCATTCCTGAGTGGATGACCCAGGGGTGTCCAGCAGCCGTCCCCTTTTCCGCCGCAGTGCCCCTTTTCCCTCTCACGTTGCCAGTGCAGCAAGTCACCCATGGCTACCGTGATGGAGTGCAGGCCTGTGCGCATCTCTGCTGGACCAGGGTCTCCATGGCGTCCACCGTCCTTCCCATGGAGATCTCCATTTGCATACGTGCGGGCACTACTTCATCAGAGAGCAGGCAAACGCACTCCTGAGACTTGCATGCCACTCTATTGAGGGCTTTCAACAGCTCTGCATGATGTTCCCCGCCTTCTGCTGACTCTCAATGATGAGTTGGAAGGCCCAATCCAGAGGCTCATCATCTGACTTGGACCTCACAGATGCCTCTTCCCCAGCAGTCCTCCAAGTGATGGGGGAGCTTGGCTGAACCTACCTCTTTCTGCTGCGGACATGTGTCCGTTCGATACCCACCAGATTGTGAACCCAAGCCTGCTCTAGATCTAGGTCCCACCAAAGTGTGTGCCTCTGTGCTGTTGAAGGTTTTTGGTAAGTGCTGTGACAGATCTTCCAGGCTGCTTATTTCCAGCTCTTCAATGGAGGAGGTGTTCTCTTAACTGGAGGTGAGTACCTGGATGGAGCTGAGGGACTGGCTGGCTGAAGATGTTGGTCACTTGGCAGAACTCCCTGGGAACCAAAGTAGAGATAATTAGTGCATGGCAGCAGAGACACTAACAGGAGAGAGAGCACTCACATTTGTGTTGAGAGAGGTATGATGTGGTGCAGGATCCTCACATGGGTGTTCGCTACCGATCCCACCGTTGCCACAAGCATGGCCCATGCCCTCACCAGTTAGTGCAATGTCACGCTCCTCAAGGCGAGTGAGGGGCCTGATGTGAGCCCCTCCACCCCTGGTCTGGGACCTCCCCTGCTGTTGTCAGCCCACTTCTCCTGCATGAAAACAGATGGAGAGAGTGTGAGCAGGACACATGGCACTGCATGGAATGTTTGTCCAGCGAGTGGAGCCATGAATGGAATGAGGACACAAGCTTGAGAGGATATAAGCCTGATGGAGATATGAGGGTGTGTGTGAGAGTTAGTAGTGTTGTCTCTTGAGGTGTAAGATCCCTGTGGGTGCATGATGGGTTTGTGAGTGTGTGAGTTGAGAGTGATGAGACGATGATATATCCTGGCAGAACGGATGAAACCATTCATCCTCTTTTGGCACTGGGTGGCTGTCCTCTTTTTACAGGGCATTGGCACTGACCACCGCTGCTTTCCATGCTGGATTTGTCACCTTGCTTCCTGGCCTTCTCCCAGAGCAGGGATAGAGGGCATCACGACGAGCCTCCATGGCTTCTAAAAGGCATTCCAGGGACGCGTCACTGAATTAGGAGGCTGCAGTCTTCTTTCCTTTCGAGGCCATGTCTTCTGTGTAACAGTCCTGGGCCGGAAGCCCTGAGAGGTGTGCCCGTGGCTGCGCTTTAAGTGTGGCGCCCGGCGTGAGGAAGAGGCAAGGTGACTGCCTGGCAGGCAAATCGGAGGCCATCTCACAGCACAATGGCCAGTTTCCAGGGAATGCATGATTAATGAGACGGGATTGAGACATTACGCCGTGAAAAGCTGGCATTGCGGCCAGTGGGTAAAAGGTTCTTTTTCCCACCCGTGGCCACACTTAGTACACATCTGGGACGATTCTGCCCAAAGTTTCAGTGGGATTATCTCCTGGGAGATTCCCTGAGAAACCTATGGACTCTGTCTTGGTTGCATCTGTCATTTACTCTGTAGTGTGGTGTGTTCAACCACAGTTTGTTAAATCACAAGTACCTCAGACTTACCCTGAATGTTAGAGTGTAAGATACATATTGTAAATTGTTTTATCTTTCTGAACTCGTATAGTAAAATTTGTTTTTGTTTGTTCAAAACCCGTGGAATCTTGTGGCTTTATTCCAAAAGCAGGTGCCTTGAATCTCAACCTTTATTTACTTCAAACAAAACGCTATTGGTCCCTAACAGGATCTCCCCCCATGCCCCAGGGTCTGGCCAAGGATCGTAACAATCTCCAGCTGATGGTGTGCAAATGGCCCTAAGGCCAATCTGAAATTGTGCCCTGTTATTCACTACTACAGAGGTGCTCCATGAACTCTCCCCAACAGTAACATTACGGGAGCAGACAAGCAGTGAGGGATATTCACCCGAAGGGTCTCCATGATGACAGTAAAATTAATGTTTCTGCTAGAGAGTGAATTAGGATAAGGGTGCGTCTTTTTCAACAAAGAATGGGAAAAGACAAGGTCTCTAGAATTTTTTTCCTCTTTCAGGCTGACTTGCCAATTTGAAGAAGTTGTGACTTCAAAGTATTCTAATAAGAAATTATTATTTTTTCTTCCATCACACGGATTTAGGTATCTGTTACCAAATCTGACCCAGAACTTAGCTTTGTTATCCAGACCTGCTACATTTCTCCATCATCGGACCCTGTTGCCTATTCAGACTACAGCATTATTGAAAACATTTGTCCGAAGGAGGATTCTGTGAAATTCTACAGTTCTCAGAAGCTCGATTTCCTGGTGCCTCATGCAGAGATGGAAAAAAAGAGGTTCAGCTTTGTGTTTAAGCCAGTCTACAACATATCCTTAGTCTTCCTGCATTGTGAAATTACATTATGCAGCAAAAAGGATACTGAAAGCCAAGGATTTCCTAATCTTCCTAAGGTTTGCCATATTTCTAAATATAAAATTATTTCAGCTATTGAGATTGAAAGATGATATGTTCAAGCAAGATGCAAAATGAAGGCTATTTACACAAGTTAGATGTTTCTTCAGAGTGTCAGAATAATTAAATTTACTTATCTGTGTCCAGTAACGCCTAAGTTAGAAGGTTTTCGGGCATTTATCCAGTTGAAGATAACACACGCTTTATCCTAAGAGGCTAGTGGGCAAAATTAAAACACATGGGATTAGGGGTGATATACTGGCATGGATTGAGAATTGGTTGACAGACCGGAAACAGAGAGTGGGAATAAATGAGCCTTTTTATGGGTGGCAGGCAGTGACTAGTGGTGTACTGCAGGGATCGGTACTTGGGCCCCAGCTATTCACGATATATATAAATGATTTGGATGAGGGAACCAAATGCAATATTTCTAAGTTTGCTGACGACACAAAACTGGGCAGGATTGTGAGGAGGATGCAAGGAGGCTTCAAGGCGATTTAGAAATGTGTGTGTAGGCAAACACATGGCAATGCAGTATAACATGGAAAAATGTGAAGTTATATACGTCAGTGTGAAAAACAGAAAGGCAGAGTATTATTTAAATGGTGATATATTGGGAAATGTGGATGTATAAAACGATCTGTGTGTCCTTTTATACCAGTGAATGAAAGTAAACAGGCAGATGCAGGAAGCAATTAGGAAGGCAAATGGTACGTTGGCCTTCATTACAAGAGGATTTGAGTTCAGAAGTAGGGATGTCTTACTCCAGTTATACTGGGCCTTGGTGAGACCACACCTGGAGTATTACGTGCAGTGTTGGTCTCCCTACCTAAGAAAGGATATACTTGCCATAAAGGGAGTGCAGCGAAGGTTCACAAGGCTGATACCGGGGATGGCAGGACCGTCGTATGAGGAGAGATTGGTTTGACTGGGTCTGTATTCACTAGAGTTTAGAAGAATGAGAGGGGATCTGATTGAAACGTATAAAATTCTAACAGGGCTAGACAGACTGGATACAGGGAAGACGTTTCCCCTGGTTGGGGAGTCTACGACCAGGGGCCACAGTCTCAGGATACGGGGCAGGCCATTTAGGACTGAGATGAGGAAAAATTTCTCCACTCAGAAGGTGGTCAACCTGTGGAATTCTCGATCACAGAAGGCTGTGGAGGACGGGTCACTGAGTATATTCAAGAAAGAAATTGATAATTTTTTGGATATTAGGGGCATCAAGGGGTATGGAGAGAAAGCGGGAATATGGCGTTGAGATAGAGGATCAGCCATGATCATGTTGAATGGCAGAGCAGGCTTGAAGGGCCGAATGGCCTCCTGCTACTCATAGTTTCTATGTTTCTAAACAAATTACTGTAGGTTTGCTGATTGGCTGGCAAGCATGAGGGGAACAATAGCTCCCTGGTGTATTTGCTGTGTCAGTGTCTCGACCAGTCAGAGCCAACTTGCCAACCAATCAGCACCCCTTTTCTCATGCAGTATAAATTGATGTTTCCTTTGAAATTTGGCATTCTTGAGTCTGACCTGAGGAAGCAAGACAAAAAGTTTCGACAGCATGTCTCTCTTTTTCAGCAATACTCAAGTCCTGTACTATCAAGAAACTTTACTGGGTTTGATTTAGATTATGTTGTGATTTATTAAATTTCTATTTTACAATATAAATATTGACCAAAAATATTAACTAAACACATGTAAATTGTGCAATTAACCAATCTGTACAGAATTTCACAGACTAATAGCTTATTACTTTTGTAGAAAGAGAATAAATGTAAGTTCATGCCCTTAAAATATTTCAGGTAGATCGTTTTGCCAGAATTGACATCAAAAAGCCATTCATTGTCATCACATATATCAATTCATAAACATCAGTGATAAAACATTTAACTCATATTGCTGATAACACATTTGCATTGCAACTGTTGCGTTTGTACATACTTGATCTCACTTGGTGCATTTATTTCATGCTGCAGTGCATTCCTCCTGATGAAGCTTGTATAAATGTGAATTTGCAAATAATAATGGCTATGATGAGAAACAGACAATCCTTTACCAAGCCATTGGCTGTTATTCGTGGAAGAATGAATCTACCTAACACACAAGGTAAGCCAGCAACAAAAATCTGAAAGTAGTGTACATTAGTGTCCATTGGTTCATATAATCAGTAATGTACATTGAATTATGTAAACAGTAATTGCATTTTTCCAGTTCTGGCCCCTTATGCATCCCCCGCTCCCTTTGCCCCACCATTAGCAGCTATAGCTTCCACTGCCTCAACCTTAAGCTCGGCAATTCCCTCCCTAAATCTTTCCACCTCTCCATGTCTCTCTCCCCCTTTAAGACAGTCCATAAAACCTTCCTCTGACCAAGCTTTTAATCATCTATCATAAAAGGTCCTTTGGTTCTTTCAATTTTTGTAAGATTATGCTCCTGTAAAGCACCTAAGAATATTTTACAATATTAAAGGGGTTATATAAATACAGATTGTCATCAATGTTTTCTGTTTCATGTCTAGTGTGTTAAGGACACGAGACTCAAATGTACAGAAATTAAATTGCTCAGTAAAAGACTTTTATTATCCTTGCCATATACTGGAATTATGGCCAGATATGTTTTTTTTAGATCTGCTATTATTTGTGCATTTAGACGGATAATTGAATTGACTAATAGGAAAGTTATTTTTGCTGTTCATTGTGGCTTTGCACTATTAAGGCATAAGAACCATGATTTAGGTAATTACTTTCACCAAACTAAGCATACAATAATGGTCCCTCTGGTAAAATGAGATGTAATATGTTTCAACAATTTGTATTTGTTTTAAGTAGAAGCTATTCTTCAATTATCCGAATTTTATTTGAATAAGTATAAGTAGTCTTCATTGGACTGTAGTTTCTGACAAGAACAACAAATTGCATTTGTAGCACTCAGCATGCAAAACATCCCAAGGAAAATAACAAGGAACGTGCAGGTTAGAGCTGGTAAGCGAAGTGACTGGGGGGAAGGGGGCTTCAGAAAGTTTTAAAAGGTCAGAGAATTCAGGAGGGAGTTCCAGAAAATAGGACTGAGGTGACTGAAAAATATGTGACTATGATGAGGGGATGCAGAGGCCAGAGTCAGAAGATCATAAGGTGTGGAATGCAATGTAAGGCTTGAGGAAGCTGTACAAGAAAGCAGGAGTAAAGGTCATGGTATGATTTGAAGATGAAGATGTGAGTTTTAAGTTAGCTGTATCTGGAGCAGGGTGGTACTGTTGGCCAGCAAGGACATTGGTGTGTGGGTTTTACTTTGGAACAAGTTGGAGGGTGAATGATAGAAGGCCAGCAAGGAAAGCAATGGCCTAATTGAGTTTGGAGGTGGTAAAAGCTTGCATAAGGGTTTCATTAGAGATGGGGTTAATGTAAGATGGAAGTGAAAATAAGTGGTCTTGGTGACAGAATATAAAGTTTGAAGTTTAGCTCCGGATCGACAATGAGCGCGTGATTGGCATCCCATCCAAAAAAAATCTGGAGTGGAGCCCAAAGGCAGACTGATGTCTAAACATGCCATCTTTCTGGCAACTCCTGCAACCAAGCTGGTGTCAAAAGTAGTGCTTTGCATTCCTTTAGACTCAGCCAGGGAGGTTGAGAGGGGTTCCCTGATGTTTGGGCAATCCAGGGCCTCCATAAATGTTGTCTAAGCTTGCGACCTGGAGAGGACAGTCCAGTTTTGCTGAAGAGCATTAGCGCAAGACGAGAGACAGCAGTTCAGAAATGCAAAGCTCAGCTGGCCGAGTATGGGCCCAGAGAAAACAGATGCCAGCAAATTGTGCACTTTCTCAGCCCAGTGTCTTACAGCAAAATCAGCAGAGACTGCAATACCAGAGTGGGGCTCCTGAGCTACACCAGGCAATAATTAACACAGTTAACCACCATGCTGCCAACCATCATCTCATGAGACGGAAGGCTACCACCACATAAAGCATCTTATAATAACGACCAACACTCTTTTCCACTCGAAAGGGAGCTAATTCCAATGTGGTAAATTTGCCTTTGTACAAATTAAACGGTAATTGGTTTGTTATTTTAGCTTAATACCAAGATACAAGTAGAAGGATTGTATAGGATTTTTACAAGAAAATTATTGACCTGCGGTGTTGCCGCTCATCAAAAATTCAAACATTTTGGATTTACATTTGGACGTCATTAGTTTGTGGTAGCAATGCATGCATTGTTCAAAAAGACCAATGAAGTGAAGATTAATGGTTATAACCACATGGACATGTGAATGTTATCGTTTAAATCTGCCCCATAAAAAAAAATTGGATCTCAAAGAGCAATTGTTTTCAATAAAACCCGCGAAAACATTTTTTTTTTTAAATGTGTATGACCTGGGTCTTTACCTTGGTAGCAAAGCCATAAATTGTCTGCAATTAGAAGCTCAATAACATTTTTAAAATGAGCCATGACAGTATCGGTAGGAGTGACCACCACACGGTCCTTGTGGACACGAAGTCCCATCTTCACATTGAGGATACCCTCCACTGTGTTGTGTGGCACTACCACTGTGCTAAATGGGATAGATTTCGAACAGATCTAGCAACTCAAGACTGGGCAACCATGAGGTGCTGTGGGCCATCAGCAGCAGCAGAATTGTACACAACCACAACCTGTAACCTAATGGCCTGGCATGTCCCCCACACTACCATTACCAAGCCAAGAATTCAACCCTGGTTCAATGAAGAGTGCAGGAGGGCATGCCAGGAGCAGCACTAGGCATACTTAAAAATGAGTTGTCAACCTCATGAAGCTACAACACAGGACACTTGTGTGCCAAAGCAAGTGATAGAGATAAGCTATTCTACAACCAATGGATCAGGCCTAAGCTCTGCGGTCCTGCCACATCCATTCATGAATGGTGATGGACAATTAAACAACTCACTGAAGGAGGAGGCTCCACAAATATCCCCATCCTCAATGATGGGGGAGCCCAGCACATCAGTGCAACAGATAAGGCTGAAGCATTTGCAACAATCTTCAGCCAGAAGTGCCGAGTGGATGATCCATATCGGCCTACTCCGGAGTTCCCCAGCATCACAGATACCAGTCTTCACTCCACGTGATATCAAGAAATGGCTGAAGGCACTGATTACTGCAAAGGCTATGGGCCCTGACAATATTCCGGAAATAGTACCGAAGACTTGTGCTCCGGAACTTGCCATGCCCCTAGCCAAGTTGTTCCAGTACAGCTACAAAAGTGGCATCTACCTGGCAATGTGGAAAACTGTCCTATACACAAGAAGCAGGATAAACCCAACCCATCCAATTACTGCCCCATCTATCTACTCTCAATCATCAGAAAAGTGATGGAAGGGATCATCAACAGTGTTATTAAATGGTACTTGCTTAGCAATAACTGCCCACTAATGCTCAGTTTAGGTTCTGCCAGGGCCACTCAGCCCCTGACCTCATTACAGCCTTGGTTCAAACATGGATAAAAGAGCTGAACTCTAGAAGTGAGGTGAGAGTGACTGCCCTTGACATCAAGACAGCATTTGACCGAGTGTGGCATCAAGGAGCCCTAGCAAAACTGGTGCCAATAGGAATCGAGGGGAAACTCTGCTAGTTGGAGTCATACCTAGCACAAAGGAAGATGTTTGTGGTTGTTGGAGGTCAATCATTTCAGCTCCATAACATCACTGCAGGAGTTCCTCAGGGTAGTGTCCTAGGCCCAACCATCTTTAGCTGCTTCATCAATGACCTTCCTCCCATCTTAAGGTCAAAAGTGGGGATGCTCGCTGATGATTGCACAATGTTCAGCACTATTCATGACACCTCACATACTGAAGCAGTCCATGTCCAAATGCAGCAAGACCTGCACAATATCCAGGCTTGGGCTGACAAGTGGCAAGTAACATTCGCATCACACAAATGCCAGGCAATGACCAGCTCCAACAAGAGGGAATCTAAACATCACCCCTTGACATTCAATGGCATTACCATCGCTGAATCCCCCACTATCGACATCCTGGGGTTACCATTGACCAGAAACTAAACTGGACTACCATATAAATGCTGTGGCTGCAAGAGCAGGTCAGAGGCTGGGAATCCTGTGTTGAGTAACTCACCGTCTGACTCCCCAAAGCTTGTCCACCATCTGCTACAAGGCACAAGTCAGGAGTGTGATGGAATATCCTTCTCACTTGCCTGGCTGAGTGCAGCTGCAACAACACTCAAGAAGCTTGACACAATCCAGGACAAAGCAGCCCGCTTGATTGGCACCCCACCCACAAACATTCACTCCCTACACCACCAATGCACAGTAGCAGCAGTGTATACCATCTACAAGATGCACTGCAGGAACTCACCAAGCCTTCTTAGACAGCACCTTCCAAACCCACGACCACTACCATCTGGAAAGACAAGGGTAGCAGACACATGGAAACACCACCTGGAAGTTCCCCTCCAAGCCTCTCACCACCCTGACTTAGAAATATATCGCTGTTCCTTCACTGCCGCTGGGTCAAATCCCTGGAACTCCCTAACAGCATTGTGTGTGTACCTACACCACATGGACTACAGTGGTTCAAGAAGGCAGCTCACCACCACCTCCTCAAGAGCAATTAGAGATGGGTAAAAATGCTGCCATAGCCAGTTACACCCACATCCAAGGAAGAAATTTTATTTAAATTCCTTGCTTGATTCCACTTTTACCTACTGAGCATAGACAGAACATTTCTATCATTTCTATTCTCTTATCACATTCTGTCAGTATCTCTAGAACACCCCCCAGGACCCACCTTTTGCTGTTTTCTTCTACCATGATGATGTCATCTGCAGTAAAGTACTTTGCTTCCACATTTACTGCCCACTGCCCAGCTCTAACTCTCCACAACATCTCACAATACCTCCACTGCCTCTTATGATGACAGGTTACTTGTCCAACGTTCAGCCTTAGATGAGCCACACTTTCTGCTAGATAAACACTGGGAAGAACAAAGCGATTGCCCTTTGTCCCTCAACAAACTCCATGACCTCCCTGCCAACCACCACCTCTGTCTGAAGCATACCGTTCATGGCCTCGGCTGAGCTCCTGACTCCTTAACCTCTAAGGGTAATTTTAACCAGACCTGTGTGACAGGAGACTGACAAGATTGGATTGGCCCCCTGTTTTCAAAGCTTTCCTGACCAGCCTCCCATCCTCAACCTTCTAAACTCCAGTTCATCCAAAACTCTGGTGCATGCATCCTATCCTGCAATGTCCCATGAAGGGAATTACATAGCCTATAAAGTTTATCTGTTTGTCTGCACACTGTTACAATGAAAACGTATGAGCATCATCTGGAATGATTACCCCACCCCTTTATAAGCAACATGTTTTTGTAACACACGGACTTGGTTTATCCTTTGTTTTCTATGTAAAATAAACAGTCCTTTCAATGTAAAAATATTTTCCTAACTATTTACTTATGTGTTTGTGCTGTTTAAACAGTAAGAAGGGGAAAGGAAGAGAGAAGCCCATCAAATGTACTTTACTGAACTGTGATTATACTGTGAACATAGGAGCAGTAGACCATTCGGCCCATTGAGCCTACTCTGCTATTCAAACAGATCATGGTGATCATCTACCTCTACACCATTTTTCCCCACTATCCGCATATTCCTTAATGCCTTTACTAAGCAGAAATCTGTTGATTTCTGTCTTGAACATGCTCAATGCTTGAGTTTCCACAGTCCCCAGGATAGAGAATTCCAAAGATTCACCACCCTCTGAGTGAATAAATTCCTCCTCATATCAGTCTTAAATGGCCTGCCCCTTATTCTGAGACTGTGTCCCCTGGTTCTACACTCACCAGCCAGCGGAAATATCCTATCCATATCTACCCTGTCAAGCCCTGTAAGAATTTTGGAAATTTCAATGAGATCACCTCTCATTCTTCGAAACAAGAGAATAGAGGCCCAGTTTCCTCGATCTCTCCTCATAAGGCAATCCTGGCTTCCAGGGATTAGTCTAGTGAACCTCAGTTGCATTCCCTCCATGGCAAGCACATCCTTCCTTAGACAAGGAGACCAAAACTGTACACAGTACACCAGGCGCGGTCTCACCAAGGCTGCAAACAATTGCAGCAAGCCATCTTTACTCCTGTACTCAAATCCCCTTACAAGAAGGCCAACATACCATTTGACTTCCTAATTGCTTGCTGCACCTGCATGATAGCTTTTCATGAATCATGAACACGGGCACCCAGGTCCCTTTGGACATCAATACTTCCCAACCTCTCATCATTTAAGAAAACTCCACCTTTCTGTTTCTTCTACCAAAGTGGATAATTTAATACTTATTCACATTATATTCCACCTGCCATGTTCTTGCCCATTCACTTAGTCTGTCCAAATCCTCTTGAAGCCTCCTTGTATTCACCTCACAACTCACATTCCCACCTAGTCCTGTGTCATCAGCTAATTTGGAAATATTACATTTGGTCCCCACATACAGATCACTTATATAAATTGTGAACAGCTGTGGCCCAAGCACTGATCCTTGCGGTATCCCTCTAGTAACAGCCTGCCGTTCTGAGAATGATCCGTTTATTCCTACTCTGTTTTCTGTCTGTTAACTAATTTTCAATCCACAGCAGTACATTACACCCAACCTCATGTGCTCCAATTTTGTTTACTCACCTCCTGTGTGGGACCTTATCGAAAGCCTTCTGAAAATTGTTACGATCACAGTCGACGTTATTCGCTGAGCAAGCCAAATCTCAGAGCGAAATTTGTCTTACTGATCATAACTTTTTTTGTTTTGTATTTTGAAAACGAGGGGAAAACTACTGATCCCAGAAGCATAGAATCCCAGTAACACTTCTGGGATTTTAAAATTAAAAGATTTATTAACAAGAAGAAAGAAAAACTTAAATACACAAGATTAAAATTACACAGCTGAAGCAGTCTTACAAAACATTCCCCAAAAAAACCCAACTTGGTCAGAACACATAAGTAAACTACATGGCAACAGCTCCCTTATAGATTTTTAACCCAAGGCAAAAACTGCTGTCACTTTAATAAAGTATACCACACGACTTCTCACCCTGTTCCACTTTGGTGTGGAAATCCAAAAGAAGGTTCAGAAACAGACTGCTTTCTGAAAACAAAGATTTTTCTGGCTTGAAACTGGATGGCTGCTTCAAATTCACAACTTTTCTTAGCACAGAGCTGGTCTCAGGACATCTCCCCCATGCAGCCACCTCAACTCAACTAAACATCTTTCCTTAAATATCTTTTTTTCCCTTTCATCCTAGACTCCATTGTCCGAAGCACCTCTTTGAACTCAACTTTTCCAAAATATAAAAATCTTTCACGTCTTCCTATTGGCTCCACTTTCGGGTCAAAAAAAATTGAATAACCTTCCCATGTTTACTTATGAAACCTTTGTAAGTTGTAAAAGTCCCTTAAACTCCCTTTGAAATTTAGCAGCTGAAAAGTCAAGTCCTTACCTATCACCTGATACAAATCTTAAAACCCAACCTATTTACTTGTAATTCCAACTTCACCATAGCCTCTCATTACAAATGCATGCACCTAGCACTTTACCTTCCACCTCTCAGTTCCCACAGACAAGTTGCCTTTACTAACCTTCCCCCCAATTTAACTAATCATGGACACACACACACACACACACACATCCTTCTTTTCAGAATACCACCATATTCCCAAAAATATAAAAATAATAACACCCATCTTCACAAAATCCAAATACACCACATCACTGGTTCTCCTTTAGCTATACTACAAGTAACATCTTCAAAAACTCCAACAGGTTTGTCAAACATGATCTCCCTTTCATCAATCTATGTTGGCTCTGCCCAATCATATCATTATTTTCTAAGTATCCATTTATCACATCCTTTATAACGGATTCTAACATTTTTCATACTACTGATGTCAAACTATTCTGTAGTTCTCCATTTTCTCCCTCCCTCCCTCTCCCCTCCCTGGGCTTGAGTTGAAAAATTAAATGGATTGGGAGAACATTAAGATCTCAATAACTCAGTTTGGTTAAGCTCCCTCCTAGAGGATACAGGAGCAGTAGGTTCCTTAAAATTAAAAAGCATCTTGAAGTAACCCCATCATTCAAATATATCAATACATTATACTGTGGACAAATGGCAAGGTAAGAGTTCAAAGCAAGATGAATAGAAATACAATGTCTTCAAATGAACAAAAAGTTGTTGTTTACTGTATAGATGTGTCAAAGTCCCTCGCTCCCCTCATTCTCCAATAAAGAGGAAAAACAGGCAGCTTCTTTCCAGACATCTATCTAACTGAAGTGATTAAGTACTTACATGGAAATGTAGAAAAAAATGCAGATCAAACCCATCACTGCTATGTGATACAGTGCACAAGTACAGCTACTGAGCCAAGTGTTCTTTACTACTTTATGGAATTATATATTTTACTACTATTATACTCAGCTCACAGAATATAAGGTTTTATTTAATAGTTCTATTAAATACATTTATTTGTGTTCTTTTCAGTGACACCTGACAGCCAGATTAATGTAGAGAGACCACGGCCTTGTAAGTTGGATGATTAAATGTTATTTTAGCTTTACAAATTCATATCATTCATATCAAAATCAATATTTTTATGTACTTTGATTGTTTATGGTTGTCTCGTTTGTTGTCAAAAAAACCCTTTGTTAAGATTTTTTTTTTAATAAGTCCTGCTAATGTGAATTGCACTCTGGTGACTGGATTTATTTAGGTAAAGCTTTTTCAAAAACAATTTCTCCACTAGGAGAAGTAAGTTTGCAATTAAAAAACATTTTTTGATCTAGTTTTATTTAAGCTAAGTGCCATCCCTAGAAGCTAAGAATTCAATCACCTTATTATATGGAGAAGAGGTAACTGCTAAAAACCTAGCAACCTTTCAGGAATCTGTGTAATAAGATATTATCAATCTGTATTCCATTACAGAAGCCAGAAAATTACTTACAAAACATGAATTTCTAAGTTACAGACTTTTCTAACGTATAAATACTGATGCGGTTAAAAAAAACAATGTGCAGAAAGCAGCATTTAAAAACTTATGTATGTGATCTTTTTAAAATTATTTTTCATTAAGAAACTCAGTACATAGAGAATAAATCTCTGGGTTTCATTATTTTTTTTATTTTCTCTCTCACCCCCTCTCTGTATTTAGAAATTCAAATGTATGTGCTAAGGAAAACATGAGCTCACAAAACTTCCCTTTACTTTTCTAATTATAGTACCAACCCAAATTCAAACCACAAACTTTTCATGCCTTTACCCTACTGCCAAAACTAGTTAATATTGCCAGCTGAGATAATGGGGGTGTTTTAATATGGATGAGCAGGTGGAATTGGGTGAGGGGGCTTAAATGGGGAAAAATTCTCAGCTTGTGGGGCAGCTGCTCAACCCACTGACTTCTAAATCTTACTGAAGCGGGTCAAGGGATGGGCAGCCAACCCACTCCTAGGATACAGGTTGGCATTTTAAATATGTTAATGAAGCCAGAAGCGTCAGATTTAATTTGCTTTACAAGTTTAACTGTGACCAGCTGGGTTTCCCAGGCCTTGGAAAACCCAGCAGTAAAGCAAAGCACAGCATTAGGGAGAAAGTAAGTGGCTTATAACTGCATTTCTTGTGAGCCAGGAGGAGCAGAATATTTCCTCTAACCCCTCAAGCTCACTCAACAACAATACCTTGCGTCGCATCACAGCCCCCCACCCCACCCCGCCCATCCCTCCCAGGATCACAGACTGGACATTCCACACCCTCTCATCTCCTCAGCCCTCTGTCAATCAGGCTGATTCCCAGACAGGAAACCTTGTCAATGACAGAAGACGCACACTGTGGAGTTAAAACTCCAGAGCAGACTTCTAGGTTTCCCACGTGCTACCAGATCTCTCTCCCACCCACCCACCCATCCTCTCTTCCACCATCATCCCCCCCAGCTGACCAAAGCATACAAAAAAGTTTAGTTTTTCCTCTTCCATGTAAATGGTCATGTATTTGGAGATCTTTGAAATATTCAGCACAATGCAAGAAAGCTAAATTAAGGCTGAAATCAAGAAGATTGTACCACAGTCGGCATATATGTGCTGTGTTAAACACCATACAAGTTACCATGATAGCATGATTCATAAACAAAGCTGACCCCCTCAAGTGACAGCAGCCGGAATTTTCCACCCCCGTTGGCATTGTACGTGATGGCAGGCGTGAGTGGACATTATGGCAGGAAGGCCAGAAATCGGTTTGACACCTTCGTGAAACCAGTTTACGATCGTCCACTCCACCTGTCAACGGCGGGCCCTCTTTCCCACTTCCGGAGGTTGGGAAACTAATTTCAATGCATTTGCATCTCATCAACTTGCTTGCTTGCCAGAATTATCCTCCCACGTCAAATTTTCCACCCACATCCGTGGGAAAACACGCCAGCCTAGAACATGTCTGGACAAGTGTGACGCTCAGAAGTCGGGGCTTAACATTAGTGCCTTGCCCAACATCTATTTGTTAAATGATAATCGCGTTAGAAGAATATCTTATTTTCTACACTGTAAATCTGTGTCATATCATCCTTTTATATTTCAGTTGTCATTCATGGCCTGGATACCCCAACAGTTGTGGGAATTGCATTTGCAGCATTTGTGATTGGTGCACTTCTGACAGGAGCTTTGTGGTACATTTACTCCCACACAGGTACGTATCTTGTCAAATGTTTAACTTACTTATGGCCCTGCAGCAGGCTCACTCTCTTGGATGGGGATGGGATGAATGTTGAAGGTTCTCTGAAAATGCAAGTAATTTAATGCAGTGGAACTGTTGAAGTCAAATGGCTAATGAGGAATAGATAGGATGGACTCTATTATATAAGAAAGTACCTTAGGTTACAGTATTAATGAGCATACAAATCACAGTTTTAATCCCTTTTTCTGAATTTGTAAAACTATGCATTCATAGTTTGAGTGAATTCAAATCATGAAGTAGAGGCCAGACCTGCCAGTACGTAAAATGACGCCCGATGACACCATCCCAATGTCATCGCGCTGGCTCATGATGTTTCGTTTGGCGGGCACGCGCCGGAGTCAGCTGCGCGCCCGCCGATATTTAAAAGGCTTATTAAGGCCATTAAGGAAGTAATTAAGGCCAACTTTACGCTGCCCGTCCAACCTTACAGTTGGCGGGCGGGCGAAAAGGCCAAGCGGCCTTTACGTTTTTTAGGAAACCTCATCCACGAGCAGGATAAGGTTTCCTAAAACTTTAATGAATTAAAGAAAGCATTTTTCTGAAATGTAAAAACATGTCCCATCTCATGTGGGGACATGTTTAATTAAATTTTTAATCCATTTATTTATTTATTTCAAAAGCGCTTCAATCTCCCTGAGGCAGCTCCATGCCTCAGGGAGATTGAAGCGCTCTTTTGTGGCCCCGACTCTCCCTCCTCCGACCCCCACCCCCAGTATAGGTAGCGCTGAGCGCAACCACTCGCATCTTACGCTGGGATGGCCTTAATTGGCCCGCCCACGTAAAATAGCGCCGTGGAGCTGTTCATGGGCAGCTCCACGACCAAGCCCACCTGACACAGGAAAAATTCAGGCCAGAAAGTATATTGTTAGCACTTCACGAGTATGCGAAATAAATAATTAAAGATTTAATTTAATATCAGTAAAATGCCATAGTACATTAATCAAACCACTTAAGTTTTAAAATTGTTGAATGTTGCTTGAAAATGCAAGTAATTTAATGCAGTGGAACTTTTGAAATCGAATGGTTAATGAGGGATAGATAGGATGGAATCTATTATATAAGAATCATTGACAGATGATAAACTTTCTTACATGGAAAGGTGCTGAAGAAAATAGAAGGAGTGGTGGGTTGATTGAGGAGTTGAAAAGGGTATCACAGAAGAAACAGTCCCTCCTGAATGCTGAAAAGGAAGGGGAAAATATGTTTTGTGGTGGCATCATACTGGAGGTGGTGGAAATGGCAGAGTATGATCCGTTGAATACAGGGGTTGGTGAGGTGGAAGGTGAAGATAAGGGTGATTTCGGGAGGGAGGGAAAGAGGTGAGAGCAGAAGTGTGTGAAATAGAACGTGCACAATTGCCAACCTTGTAAACCATGGTGGGAGGAAGAATTGTTGGTTGAGGGAAAAGGAAGACCTTAGAAACGCTAGAGAAATTGATGCTCATTTTTCACTCATACGTGATGCTACAAATCTGATTCCACAGACAAAATAACTTCCATTCATAAGTTTTTCTTAAGTGAAGCCAACCTTTAAAAAATGGAGAAGTAAATTTTCATTCAAAAGAACTCTCAAAAATGTCAGGAGTGAGAGAAGAATAAAAACTTGATGTAAACAGACACAGCAACAGAAATTCAGCTCCTGATATCTGGCGATGGATTAGAATTGATGGTGGTTATGGAGAAGTCCCATGGTATTAATATTCCCACCTGGTTGAGCTGTGGTAATAGATCACAGAAGCAGAGATCTAAATGGTGGAAATATTAACATTTGGTCTGTGAGAGCAGAACAATGTAAATCCAATATACCTTTTCTGCTTTACTACAAGTTCCATTGACAGAGTCCCCTGGTGTAATGTACTCCCTTTTGGGCAGTGTAAGTTCCACAGGAAATGACAAGATCTGTTTCATAAAAATGTTTCCAGTTGTAAGAAAGATCTTTCATAGTATCTGAATGCAACATTGACTTACTTAAATTATTGCTCAGCAAGAAGTGTTAGAGGAGGAGAATGTGAGAGGACCACCCTGGGACAGGCAGTCAGCAGCAACTAGAGGAGAGTGCGAGAGAAGGACCCTGGGACAGGCAGTCAGAAGCACCTAGAAGATCCAGTCTATCTAGAGAATCTAGCATCTAGCCTTTACTCAAATAGGAATAAGGGTAAAATAAAAGCAAGGGTCCATATTCTATTTAGTTAAGATATGTCTGGGGAGCTCAGTCATGTGATTTGCACATCCTGCACTATGTGGGAAACCCTAGATGCCCCTGGCAGTCTGGATGACCATGTGTGCAGGAGGTGCCTCCGACTGGAGCAACTCGAGCTCCGGGTTTTGGAGCTTGAGCAGCAGTTGGGGGCACTACGGTGCATTCACGAAGCTGAGAGGTTTGTGGATAGCACATCTCATGACGTGGTCACCCCGCAGCTTAAGGAAGTGCAAGCAGAGAGGGAATGGGTGACTGCCAAACAGAAGAAGGAGATCAGGCAGGTAGTGAGAGAATCCCCTGAGTTCACCTCGCTCCCAAACCATTTTTCAGCCTTGGAAAACGGTGAGAGTGACGGTTCCTCTGTAGAGGCCAACCAGAGCCAAGGCCATGGCATTGTCGGTGGTCCAGCTGCTCATGGGGGAAGGAAGAAGTGTGGAAGAGAAATAGTGGTAGGGGATTCTTAAGTGAGGGTAGTAGACAGGCGCTTCTGCAACCATAAACGTGACTCCAGGATGGAATGTTGCCTCCCGGGTGCCAGGGTCAAGGATGTCAGGGAACAGCTGCAGGGCATTCTGAAGGGGGAGGGCGAAAAGCCAGAGGTTGTGGTCCATGTTGGGACCAATGACATAGGAAGAAAGAGAAATGAGGTCCTGCAAGCAGACTTTAGAGAATTAGATAGGAGACTGAAAAGCAGGACTTCAATGGTAGTAATCTCCGGATTACCCCATCTGCCTCACAGTAGTGAGTATAGGAACAGAAGGGTAGAGCAGATGAATGCGTGGCTGGAGAGATGGTGCAGGAGGGAGGGCTTTAGATTCCTGGCGCATTGGGACCATTTCTGGGGGAGTTGGGACCTGTACGAATTGGACGGGTTACATCTGAACAGGAACAGGACCAACATCATCGCAGGGAGGTTTGCTAAAGCTGTTAGGATGGATTTAAACTAAATTTGCAGAGGGACAGGATCCTGAAAAGTGGTTCAGAGAGGAGAGAAGCTGAGATAGAATTAGAAGTTAAAATGCTACTAAGTGAGTCTGGAAGGCAGAGGAAACATAGCCTAGATAAGAAGGAAGAGAAATTAGCAAAGCTAAATGGAATATATTTTAATGCAAGGAGCTTGAGAAAAAGACAGGCGAGCTGAGGTCACAGATAGGCATGTGAAAGTACGATATCGTAGCTATGATCAAGACTTGGCCAAAAGAAGGGCAGCTCAACATTCCTGGTTATAGGGTATTCAGACGAGATAGAGAGGGGGATAGAAGAGGAGGGGGTGTTGCAATATTGATCAAGGAATCAATTATAGCAGTGAGGAGGGATGATATCCTGGAAGCCATAAGGCCATATGGGTAGAAGTAAAAAACACACAAGGGGCAAACACGCTATTAGGTGTGTACTATAGGCCCCCAAATAGTCAGGGAGAGATAGAGGATCAAATATGTAGTCAAATTTCAGAGAAGTGTAAGAATAATATGGTAGTAATAGTAGGGGATTTTAGTGTGCAAGGGAGGGAGCAAAATTCTTAAGTTGCATCCAGGAGAACTTTTTTAGCTAGTACGTAGAAAGCCCAACAAGGGAGGGGGCAGTTCTGGATCTAATATTCGGAAATGAGCCCGGCAGATAGAAGGCGTATCAGTGGGGAGCATTTTGGAGATAGTGACCATAATTCAGTCAGATTTAAGATAGTTATGGAAAAGGATAAGGTTAGGCCGGGAATATAAGTTCTAAATTGAGGGAAGGCAAATTTCACTAAGATGAGATACAATTTGGCCCATGTAGACTGGAAGCAGCTACTTGCAGATACAACTGTGTCAGAGCAGTGGAAGGGATTCAAGGAGGAAATCACGAGAGTACGGGGCAAATATGTTCCCGTAAAGACAAAGCGGGGGACCAAATCCAGAGAACCCTGGATGTCAAAGGACATAAAGGTTAGGATTAAGAAAAAAAGAGAAGCTTATGGCAGATACTGATGGCTCAATATGGCAGCGTCCCTAGAGGAGTATTAAATTGCACTGGGGACCTTATAAACGAAATTAGGAAAGCTAAGAGAGAAAGAATTGGTGGGTAGAGTAGAGGAAAACCCAAAGGGTTTTTTTAAATATATAAAGAACAAGAGAATAACTAGGGAAAGATTAGGTCCAATTAGGGACCATAGAGGTAATCTGTGTGTGGACCCGGAAGGCGTGGGCACAGTCCTCAATGACTGCTTTGCATTGATCTTCACAATGGAAAAGGGCAATGCAGGTATAGACATCAGGGTGGATGATTATGAAATATTAGAGGAGATTAACATAGAGAGAGTGGAGGTACTAGCTGGTTTGGCGGCCTTAAAAGTGGATAAATCCGCAGACCCGGATGAGATGTATCCCAGGCCGTTGAGGGAGGCAAGGGAAGAGATATCAGGGGCCCTGGCAGTAATTTTCAAATCCTCTCTGGCCACAGGTGAGGTGCCAGAGGACTGGAGGGCTGCTAACATTGTCCCATTATTAAAAAAGGAAAGAAGGGATAGACCAAGAAATTACAGGCCAGTCAGTCTAACCTCGGTGGTGGGGAAGTTACTAGAAAGAATTCTGAGGGACAGAATATATCTGTACTTGGAGAGACACGGATTAATCAGGGATAATCAGCATGGAATTGTTAAGGGAAGGTCATATTTGACAAATTTGATTAAATTTTTTGAAGAGGTAACCAGGAGTGTTGATGAGGGTAACATATTTGATGTGGTCTACATGGACTTTAGCAAGGCTTTTGATGAGGTCCCTCATGGAAGACTGGTCAAGAAAGTAAGAGCCCATGGGGTCCAAGGCAAAGTGGCACGTTCGATCCAAAATTGGCTGAGAGGCAGGTACCAGAGGGTGATGTTAGAGGGATGTTTCTGTGACTGGAAGTCTGTGTCCAGTGGGTTCCGCAGGGTTCGGTGCTGGGGCCCTTGCTGTTTGTGATAAATGATTTGGACTTAAATGTAGCGGGTATGATCAAGAAGTTCGCAGAAATCATGAAAATTGGCAGAGTGGTAAATAGTGAGGAAAGGCGTAAACTGCAGGAGGATATCAATAGACTGGTCAGGTGGGCAGAGCTGTGGCAAACAGAATTCAACCTGGAAAAGTGTGAGATAATACACTTGGGGAGGGCTAACAAGGCAAGGCATTACACTATGAAGGCTAGGAACCTGGAAAGTACTGAAGATCAGAGGGACCTTGGTGTGCATATCCACAGATCCCTGAGGATAGCAGGGCAAGTAGATAAGGTGGTTAAGAAGACATATGGGATACTTGCCTTTATTAGCTGAGGCACAGAATACAAGAGCAGGGAGGTTATGCTGGAGCTGTATAAAACGCTGGTTAGGCCACAACTGGAGTACTGTGTGCAGTTCTGGTCACCACATTATAGGAAGGATGTGATTGCACTGGAGAGGGTGCAGAGGAGATTTACCAGGATGCTGCCTGGGCTGGAAGGTCTGAGCTATGACAAAGGATTGGATAGGCTGGAGTTGTTTTCCTTGGAGCAATGAAGGTTGAGAGGGGACCTGATAGAGGTGTATAAGATTATGAGGGGTATAGATAGGGTGGATAAGAAAGCACTTTTTCCATTAGTAGAGGGGTCAATAACCAGGGGGCATAGATTTAAGGTAAGAGGTAGAAGGCTAAGAGGGGAGCTGAGGAGAAATTTTTTCACCCAGAGGGTGGTGGGAGTCTGGAACTCACTGCCCTAAAAGGTGGTTGAGTCAGAAACTCTTGTAACATTTAAGAAGTATTTATATATTCACTTGTGTTGCCTTATCCTCCAGGGCTATGGGCCAAGCACAGGAAAATGGGATTAGTGTTGTCAGATCTTTGTTGATCGGTATGGACACGATGGGCCGAATGGCTTCCTTCTGTGCTGTAAACATCTGAGTCTATAAAAGCAACTTTAAAGTCATACGGACTCAAAATGTTAGCTCTGTGTCTCTCTCCACAGATGCCGCCAGACCTGCTGAGTTTTTCCAACATTTTCTGTTTTTATTTCAGATTTCCAGCATCTGCAGCATTTTGCTTTCATTCCATTGCTCTAGGTAGTTGGGTAGATGCAATTAAATATTAAAACACTATCTGCAAGATTAATTAAAATGAAATGGTTGAGTAAGAATGGTTGTATTTCTGTACTGTAGATTCTGTTGCTTTGCTATTACTTCCCAGTGCTTGGAATTAGGCTGGTTGTTTTGTTATTGATGGATTTATATTAGTTTTCTGAGGAAAGGTTGAGTATTTGTTTGTCTACATGGCTCTATTTCTAAAATATCCAAAGCCCTATACATGACACTGAAAAAGTGCTCAATTGGCTCTTGTGTGCTAATTGTAGGTGCAGCTGGTGATCAATCAATTAATTCAACAGTGTTTCTTTGTACAGGATAGATGTACGTCCATATTTATCAAGGATGACTGGAAACACTGAATTGTTCATTAATTTGTATATAGGGAAATGATGGAGCAGCTGGCAGGTCACATTGTTGACCCACTGTTTCAGGTCGAAGAGCAAGTCCATAATCTGCCTCAAGTATACAACAAAATTAAGTTACTTGTTCAAAAGTTCATAAGAACTCTACCATCTCTCTTGACACTAATTTTACATAACAGCTGTGTGACTGTAGGTCAGAAATATTTCTTAAGTTACAGGGAACAGTCAGGCATGTATAAACCTGCACCAGAGGAAAAATATTTGTTTCCCTTCAGAGAGAATGACAAAAGCTAGTTATCACTTTCTCTTACTTATAAAGCTTAAAGTACTGGAGGGAGAAAATAGCAAAATATTCCACTGTAATGCAATTGTACTGAACATAGCCCATTGCCTTTAAAACATCCATTGAAATTCAGCAAAAGATACAACAGCTGTCTGAATTACTATTATTCAGCCCTGGAGGTAGAAACGCAGTTCAGCGTCATCTAGTACAACTCATTGAGTGCACATTGTTCCATTTAATTCATGTTTCCCTCCATCTCTCTGTGCATGTTATGAATTATGACCAAAGATCCAAATGTGTTCATCTCAAAAAAGTGAGCATATTCCCCCTAAATCTTTAGGATTAGAGTTCAGCTTTCTGCATTACTTGGAACCTCATTTGTTAAGTGCTTCCGATTCATTGTATTAACGTAAAGTATTAAATATCTGTTAGACATCTATTATCTGCATCTATCTTCAGGTTTTGGGTGTTAATTTACCCCTACAAAAACATTTTTCTTTCAGTAATAATTGTTAGCACTTATTCACTTGGAGAGGAAAATGAAATATTGAATAAATCCTTGAAGAATTGTAGACTATCAAATTTTCAAGTGTCCTGATTAAAATAATCTGACAAAGCAAACTCAAATCATACTGAAGCAGATGGAAAAATAGCAATCAGATTTCCTGGACAGGGAATTGTAATATATAAGCATGTACCCCAGTCAGATACTAACAAAACAAAAGCAGTTTACTGCTCAGAGCTGGATTTGTTTCATTTAAAAGTGTGCAAATTATTTTTATAGACCCTCAGTGGTCTGTACACCCCACCATGTTCACTCTGCTAACCAGGCTTTTTCCACAGTATATCTTGATTTTCGACAGATTAGCTCTTGCTGTTCTTGGAGACAGTTCTAGTAGTACTCAGCTATTTTCATATATTTCAGTGCAGACTATGAATTTATCCCTTACTGAATGGTGAACTGATTCTTACAGTTAGCAAATCCAGTTAAGTCCTGAAAGCCATTTTCCTCCCTAAATAAAGTATTTACCATTACATGGCTCGGGAAATGGTTAAATGTAGAATGAAGTTACCAATCCGGGATAACAGCAGGGGTTCAAGGCCTGTTCTGATTTTCGCATGAATCTGTGATGAATTATTTTTACTTGGCAGTGAGTTTCAGAGCAGAGGGGCCTTGAAAAGGGATTCTGATTAAACAAAAGCACCTCCACTAGTGGATGGGGAGAAAAAGAGCTTCATGGCTTTCAAAAGCTATGTCCATTTATACTTGTTGGTATATTGTTGACTGGTCCTGCAGAGGAAGGAATTATATCCAGGAGATGATTATGAACATAAAGCCTTAAACTTTATATCTCACATACTAACCATTGATGAATTATTATTGCTGTACATAACAAGATGATCCTTTTCAAGATAAGATATTTTACTTCTGTTCACTTAATTGTCCCACAAATGCATGACTAAATTTATGTAGGGTCTTTGCATCTGGTGAATTGGTCAATAAATTGACAACTGTCTACCTTCTGCAGGTGAAACAGCTGGAAGGCAGCAAGTCCCCACATCTCCTCCAGCATCAGAAAACAGCAGCACTGCTCACAGCATTGGCAGTACTCAAAGCACTCCCTGTTCAAGCAGCAGTACGGCCTAACCCTAAGGGAAATAGTTGTGGGGGAAATGGAGTATCGAGGCAAAGTTCAAAGTGGCTAATTGTTGATGTTAGTATCCTGAGGATAAAAGGAAGACCTTCCTTTGAAAGCAGAGATCTGTTTTCGAGGCAAGAAATCATCTAGGTTGCTTTATACTTTAGGCAAACTGACTTAACTCGAGTACATAACACTATATGTGACAAAACTACTAATTACCCTGAGTTGGGAACTTGCTAACTGTTTATGGGTTCCTTATGTGAAATTTGTACCAGATATTTTTTTTCCAGTGCTGCCTTATTTCTAGAATGCAGCTATTTATTTTTTTCTGGGCTTTATGTAAACGCCAGCAACTTGCTGAGTGTAGAAAGGGCAACACCATGTACTGATTAACAGAAGACAAAAATCTTCGATAACAGAAACACACCACACAGAGAGCAAATCTGTATGAGTTAAACAGATTCCAGAGAAACATTGGTGTTTTCGCATAGGTATATTTACAGTGAGCCCCCTTTTATAATATTCTGCCCACCGTGACACATAATTTCCAGGAATATTAACAGCTTTGTTAAGGTAGTCATGCTTTTAAGGAAATTGATCTAAAATTAAAAATGTAGACCAAATCAAAACTTTCTGCTGTTTTTCTCAAATGAGTTAGACAGGTGTTTTTCAAAGACATAAATTAATTATTTTTCAAGTATCTGGCAGCAACTAATATTTTAAGACACAAATGGGACATTTTAAGCACACTGTGAATTCCTTTCCTGGCTTTATTTGTATGTATTTTTAAAAGCAGGTGTTCATCAGTGAGAGAGTCTCTGACTTGTCCCGTATCATGAATGTCCAATTTTGTGCAGCTCAGCAAACTGTGTTCTTCACGGTACTGATTATTGCATACTGTACAGTTGAATGTATTTTACATCATGAATTAATAATGTATTCCTTGTATATAAACATTTATAGACACTCTCTAGAGCAGAGTACAGAGTATTTTAGTAACATATAAGCTATATTTTTTATTGTATTCTGAATTTCTGTATGTGTTCTAAGGGCAGAATCAGTGATCCAATGCTGTCAGTGGGGAACCAAGCTCAAAGTGAGCGCAGGTGGGATAATCTGTGCCAACTATGTTGTTGTTGCCCAATCTCTGACCCGCACTCCCTTGTTTTCCCACTGGGATTGCAGGATTATTGAATTTACCCTTTAATGTCAAAATTACATAAATTAAATTCATTTATACAGATGTGTATTAATTTTGCTAACTGTGAATTTTCCATTGAATTTTATAATGTACTTTTGCTACTTTGCTACCAGCTTTTTACTCATTCCCCTCAGAAATTCTGTTCGGGTAATAGAAGTCGATTTGTTTAATCAGAATCAATCCTACTGAAAGTAATTGGGAAGGCCCATTTTTGCATTTTGGTAAGATACTAAGGGCATATTTTAACTTTATTTTTCTGACGCCATTGACAACAGACGAGACTGCACCAAATACGTGCACTTTCCCAAGGCTGGCAACTGAAGGACTTTAGGAGTAGATGTGACTTCAAGGATGATTTTAAAAATTAACAGCAGAATAGTATGATTGAACTTAGTAAAATCCATTGTGCACTGTGCATTGTGTACATCATTTGTGGATGTAATGGCACTGAAAAATCAAGAGACAAAGTGACCAATGCACTTCACTAAAGCAGGGACACAGGTTCCTATTAAACATCTAATTTCTATTCCCTTATTCAGTACATTTCTGAGAGAAATGTCTATGAATGAGCAATTTAGCACTTTAATTCTCTTAACTTTCCAAACACCAAGGCAATTTCACAATTTATTAATTTTCTAAAAAGTCTGTATTAAACCCATGCTAGCCAGTTGAATAAAGGGTGTAAAGTATAAGGTAGCATCATTCATATATTGCTTATTCTTTTCTCCAAATCACATACTAAAGTTGCCTCTGGCATGTCCTACTGACTACTTTTTAAAATTACAGATTTTTTTGATAGCTTGGTGTTAGGTGGTGATTACAGTTAACATTTTTACAGGCAGCTGTCACTGTAATATTTTGCTTTCTCATCTTTTTCCAAATTGATTGGAAAAATCCCCTGCAGGGATATTTTTCTCTTTTCATGATATAAATTGAAAATATTTAAGAGTTAGACTGACTGCCACAAAAGGGGTGACATTATGCCTTCCACATTATGCTTTCAAAGTTCATGTTAATCTACTTTTAAGTTGCATGTAAAATCTTTTGTGTAATAGAATTATATGCATATATATAAAATACATTTTGCCCTAACAGCATAATGATGCATAAAGAAAATCACTGAATGTAATGCCCTACAACAACTTTTTTTATCTTTGCTTTCTCACTCTACCATTGGTTCAAGGATTCTTGTGATTCTAACTTGTGTAAGAAATTTTTCTGAAACAATCAGTAGCAATTGGATTACCTTAAACATTATGGTAGGTTCACTCTGAATGATTTCGTGTGAATATTGGCAGCTCTGTACTTCTAAATTTCAGAAGGTATATACCTTCTGCAACTTTGGATGTTTGTATAATATATTACTGTTGGAGTAACAATTCATTTTTAAGATTGTAAATTTTCTGTTCTTAATACTGTACTTTGTTCGCCTGTATCTTTAAAATATATCTACCTCACTGTTGTACTAAAGGAACAAAGCTTGTACTGCTGGTTGTACCAATTGACTTTTGTAAGTAATTGCAGGTGGTGTCTGTGCATTCTTAATAGGACTGTGTTCTGTTCATGTCTATTTTTCATATGCTGTTGTAAAGGGATTTGTAAATTTTTTAAAAATGTATGATCATTTGTCATACGATATAATTGTGTAAAATAAAGGTGTATATCAATTAATAGAATACGCAATTTTTATTATTAAGTAAACAAGATACTAGATACAAGAAAAGTAAAAACCTGGCACTCTTGGCATGATGGTTGCAACTTCACCCAATACATTTGCCAAGAATTAGTCCTCCAAGATCATTAAATATACACAGATGGGAAAGGCTATATGACCCATCTTAGGTCTTCCACCCAGAAAAACTCTACAGTTCCCCATTACGTTATCCAATTGTTGCTTAGATGATTCCAAGAATATTACTTCCACTGTCCCACCTGTGAATCCATCCCAACTATTGATACTTTCTGTGGAGAATTTCTTGACCTTCAGTTTGAATAGTAGATTGCATGCAGTATAATGCAAAATACTAGAATAATAGAAAACAGAATAAGAAAAAAAAATCAGAACAGCTTTGATTGATCTTCGTTATCCTGTATTTTGGGGCCATACAAATTCATGTTATAGCAGGGAGTTTCAGTATGGCAAGGCGCTTGTTTCTACCCATAATTTCTTATATGATAAATTATTAAATTGGCAGTACCATTGTGAAAAGGTTGAGTAGAGCCCAGGGGCTTCTCCACAGGGAGGAAATAAAACTGGAAAAGAGAGTCCCTGTGAGTTGCTCTCAAGCACCTTCCAGCAGATGGTCACAGAGTGTTGGCAGGGAGCTGGAAGCAAGTTTCCTTCCTGCCCCCTCAGTGTGGAATGCAACACATTGTAAAGAGCCCACAAAAGGAGAACGGGGAATTAAATAGCAGAGCATTTTAGAAATGTTATGTATAGCTTCTTTGTTAATGAGGAATCATTAAAAAGTCTAGAAGCGAAGGACTACCATGTATAATGTGGAATGCAATAGTGTATAATAAAAAAAGTTAAGCCAACAAATAAAATATGAGCCTTCCTCAAAAATAATGTATTTGAGTAAATAAGTGCAGATCTAAATATTTGGCACCTAAATATTTTTAATAAATTTTCAGCACTTTGTAAGACATCTGTGATAAGACACTTTGGGGCCAAAATTTAATTTGTGTCATGCTGCTTCAAAACAGTGCTATGTAGACAGGCAGCACTGTGGACCCTGCATAATCCACATGGGTCTTTCAATGATATAAATGAGGCGCTGCCTACTCTGATGGAATCAATGTAGTCTATGAAGCACCGGTTTGAAGGAGCGCTATCCTAACACCTTTTAATCCCAATGCAAATGTATGGGGGTGAAATTGGTCTACATCATCAAAGTGATGCAGCCTTGTAGCCAATCAGCAGCCGACTTTTCACTGCGCCGTTTTTATTTTCCGTTGTCTTGGAAAACGTTGACGAGTTTTTTTTATTTCAAACCGAGTAAATGTAAGAATAGAAAATAAATCTCCAAAAAGAATTCGAACTGTCTTTCCGTCAACCTCAGTGGAAAGAAGGTCGGGTGTAGTGGAAATTCGGCTGCCAATTTGCAATGAACCTGTTTCACACTGCTGGCACAGACCAATTTCACCCCTGTGTAGCTTCCTTCTGTTTTATATGTTCAATTCCGATGTTTTAGAAGTGCAAGGGTTAACAGTTGGACTAGGTTTTGGATTGCAGATTGCGACGCTTATTCCAGAACAAAAGCTCTATTTTTATTTTTACGCTGTTGACTAATCTTGAGATATTACTAATACTAACATCAAATAGAATTAAAATTGAAATACTGTTAGCTGTTATTTACACAGAACAAAACCACCTCCAGTGTAACAGATTGTACCCTAGCAAGCAGTCCACAATTGTGCAGCTATTCAGAAATATTGCCCATTAGAAGTCAGTGATTTGCATATGTACCTTTACCAGAAAATGATCTCATTTCTTACGAAGAATTTGGCAAAGAGCATTCCAATTTTCCAAAACTGTTCTCCTATTTTCTTTTTATTATTCAAGTGTTCATTATACGATTGTTTTTTTTATCATTCTTTGTGGCTTTTCTTGCTCTAATTGCTTTTATTGGGACCCAGAACACTTCTCTGCAAATCCGATTACTAAATGCACTTTAGCCTGCCATGCCCCACTGATCCTAAAGATGACTGTATGACAAAATGAGAAACAACTTGCTTGGTTTAATGGATTTTCGGTATCTGATGTAGATGTGATGATTGGAGCATGGCTATGAATCATGAGCAGGAATGTGGTGAGGTTTAAGATTAACTGGTGCTGAAATGGAAGACAGTTTTTCATTAGCTTTGCCGCACTCTGCTCAGAATCTCTAATTTACATCCTACGGGTGGTGAACAAAAGTGCTCTGACGTTAATGATTAAAGATTGTGTATAACCATGAACATATAGTATTAGGTAAAGGTCATTAAAAGGTTTAGCAATGTTGCATAATATAGGCTAAAACTTTTAATATGCGACACAATGTATTATTATTGCTAGCAGGTTAATGTGCTAATTTAATGAAACTAAACATTCACTACCCAATTGATACACAAAAATAATTTTAAACATTGCTTGCAAAAGATCAATATTTGCCTTTGAGTGCAGTGCTCACTGTAGTCTCTTCGTGCATCAACTAGACCACAGGGGTTGACAGTTTCCAATTCTTTAATCCTGCTGCTGTTAGAATTTCTATTAGCTGCTTTTGACATTTCAGAACTTGAAATAAAACCTTCACAAGTTAGAGGTCAGTTTAATGTGAAACATCATGTATCCAGATTAATCAAACCAAGGCTAGTAAAGACTAATGTGTTATTAACCAAGGTTGAATGAGATCATGAATAATTCATTGCATTGTGAGTAATCCTATTACTCATCATTCCCATAAACTACAATATATCCAATGGCATCAATAATAATTTCCATGATTATTGTTCAAATACAACTTTCATGGCAAATGAAAGGATTTGACCAGGCACAAAGTTTAGTAATCATTGGGCGGAATTGTCCCAGATTTGCACTACGTACAGCAGTGGGCGGGCAAAGCGACATCTTACCCGCCGACCGCAATGGTGGCTTTTCACGCCATATCGTCCCAAACCCGCCGCATTAATTACGCATTCCCAAGAAACATGCCGTTTCCAGGGCGGGTGGGCTCTCAATCGCCCGGCACGCCATCACCTTGCCGCTTCATCACACCGGGCGCCATATTTAGAGTCCAGCCACGCGCACACCTCTCAGTGCTTCCAGCTCATGACTGCTACAAAGAAGATGTGGCACTGAAAGGCAAAAAGACTGCAGCTCCTAGGTTCAATGATTCGTCCCTCAAGCAGTGGGGGCTCACCGTGATGTCCTCTATCCACGCTCTGGCCGTGGGATGGGCAGCAAACTCACTACTCCGGCTTGGGAGGCGGTGGCAATGGTGGTCAGCGCCAATGCCCTGCAAAAGAGGACAGCCACCCAGTGCTGCTACAGGATGAATGGTCTCATCCATTTCACCAAGGTAATTCACTCAACTCACACACACAAATCCATCACAAATTGACAGGGATGTCGCGTCTCAGGGGACAACACCACTAACTCTCACACACACCCTCACATCTCCATCAGGTTCATAGCTTCTGGAGCTCACGTCCTCATCCTGTCCAGGGCTCCACTCCCCACACAAACATTCCATACAGTGCCATGTGTCCTGCTCACACTCCATATGTTTTCATGCAGGAGAATCTGGCTCACATCAGCAGGGACATGTTCCAGATCGGGAGGTGGAGTGGCCCCCATTAGGCCTCTCACTCACTTTGAGGAGTGTACCATCGCACGGATTGGTGAGGGCGTGGGCCATGCCTGCGGCGACGGTGAGGTCGGCGATGAATGCCCTCGTGAGGATCTTGCACCACATCATCCCTCAACACAAATGTGAGGGCTCTGTCTCCTGTTTTTGACTCTGCTGCCATGCACTAATTATCTCTACTTTGGATCACAGGGAGCTCTGCCAAGTGACTGACACTCTCAGCCAGCCAGTCCCTCAGCTCCACCCAAATCCTCACCTCCAGCCAAAGGACACCTCCTTCATTGAAGAGCTGGAAATAAGTAACCTGGAAGACCCTTTCCAGCGCTTACCCACACCCTCCACCAGTGCAGAGACACACACCTCTGTGGAACCTAGATCTTGAGTAGGCTTGAGTTCACAGTCTGATGGTTACCGCACAGACACAATCCCACAGCAGCAGGAGGCAGGTTTGTGCAAGCTCCCTGGCACTCGGAGGACTGCTGGGGATCGGGCATCTGTGAGGTCTGAGTCAGATGATGAGCCTCTAGATTTGGCCTTACCAATCATCCTAGAGAGACAGCAGAAGGTGTGGGTGGGAACATCACGCAGAGTTATTGGAAGCCCTCAGCAGAGTGGCATGCAAGTTGGAGGAGTGTGTCTGCCACTCTCTGATGAAGTGGTGCCCACATGTGCGTGTATCGAGGTCTCCATGGAAAGGATGGCAGATTCCATGGAGACCCTGGTCAACCAGAAGACGAAGATGTGTGCAGACTTGCACTCCATCGCGGGAGCCATGGGGGAGTTACTACAGAGGCAACACGAGAGGGAAACATGGCACCTTGACGCCCCTCCAGGTGCTCCTTCCCCCTCAAGGAGTCAGGCCAGGGCCCCTGAGCACCTGAAGGGAGGAGGAGCGGCAGCTGAACACCCCTGGGTCATCCACTCAGGAATCTCAGAGGCTGTCCTCTCCCTCTGAGTCCCCTTTGCCAGTGAGCCCCTCAACCTCGTCCTCTGTCACCACAGAGGGAGCAGCTGGCCAATGAATGATTCTGGAGGGAGAAGTGCCTCCATGCCCCACCATCCACCCTCACTGTCCCTTCTACCGCCACTGTCCAACCCTCACCCTCCCACCTTACCGCCTCACTCTGCCCACGTTCATTCTCACCATTCCCTCATACCATGTCCACCCTCAGTTTGCTCCCCAGGAGGCAGTCATGGACCCATCAGACCCCTCTCTTGCATGTTCATCTGGACATTCCCCCCTCAGGCCCCCTTCACTCCCTGGAACCCTTTTCCCCCTCCAGACTCCTTCTCTCCCAGAACCCCTTTCCTCCAGAACCCCATCCCCACCTTCCCCCTACCCCCTTCCGGACCCATTCGGCCTCCCCCCAGAATGCCTTGCCCTCACTTAGTCCTCCCCCACCACTTAGCCCCTCCCCCTTCCTGACTCCCTTAGACACCCTTGCTTATTCCACCACCCTTGGTCTTTCCCCCTTCCTCCAGCCTCACTTCTTCCTCCGGCTTTACTCCTTTCCCCTTCCCGACCCCTTCCTCCACCCTTACTTTTCCCTCCACCCTTATTCCCTACCCTCTCTGCTCTCCTTCTTCCCTCCTCCACCTGGACTTCATCCCGTCTCCGCACTCCTGCCTCCCCCTGGATTCCCTCCCTCCCCTCTCTGCACTCCTTCCCCCCTCCGAACTCCTTCCTTTACACCTTCCACCTCCTTTACTCCTACCTCCCCAATTGCCATCTTCTCCCCGGTTACCCCCTCTTCCCTTGTAACCCTCCACCCTCCCAACCTCACCCCATCCTGACACCTTCAATTCCTCCTCCCAACCTCCCCCCCCCACCCCCCCAACGCCTCTTCCTCTCCCAATCGATCCTAGACCTTCCTCTCCCACCCCCCTGACCATCACCTGTTGTGAGCGTCAACGGTGACTTTCCAACTTCCGTGAGCTGCTTCTCAGCAGAGCCGTGTCCGTGAGAATCCACCCAACATGCCATGTTCCTCTGTTACTGTCGGGCTCCAGCATCATCTGCTCCTCGGATGTCCGCGATATGAGCAAGGCCCTGGTGGTAAGTCCCGACTCCTGCACGTCACGCAGGACAGAGGGGGGAATGAGTCCGGCGGGCCGGCTTTGTAATGATATGCTGATGTATTACAATGAGATTCCCAACGTTCGATGGCAGGGAATGCGGCCCGCCATTGACAGGCTGAGCGCACGATCACAAACTTGTTTCACAGTGTCGTGAAACCAATTTTTGGCCTTCTCCCTGGAACCCTTTCCCCCTCCCCTCCAGACTCCTCCTCTCCCAGAATCCCTTCCCCCCGGAACCCCATCCCCCCTTTCTCCTACCCCCTTCCGGACCCATTTGCCCCCCCACCCCCAGAACGCCTTCCCCCCACTTAGTCCTCCCACCCCCGCCCCTCCGGACTCCCCCACCACTTCGTCCCTTCCCCCTCCTGAGTCCCTCAGACACCCTTGCTTATTCCACCACCTTTAGTCCTTACCTCTTCCTCCAGCTCATGCCGCCAAACACGCCCCCAAACGCCAGCGGGCATGGAAAATCCCAGTCGTTGTCTTCCCAGATGGGATTCATTAAATCATACTATTCATCTGGATGGCAAATAATAAAACAGCATTCGTTCTCTCCACCCCAGTGTTATGGAGCTTTACACCCAGCCCAGTGAGTATTCCTGTGCACTAGCACCACCCGTCTCCATGATTGCTGCCAAATACTTGCCATCCCTTAACCTCCTTCCAGGCTCAATCTACAATCATAAGTAGAGATCCTAGATCACAGTGCTCCCACAATTATTCCCAAATCTAAGATCCCCTCCTGCAGTCTGCTCTGTCCATTTCTTCCCACACTCTGGGTGAAATTTAATGCTCTTCCCCGAGGTGAGTTTGGAGACAGGGGGCATTTAATCAGGCGGGAGGCTGCTGCGTAGGGACCCCACCACCTTCCCGACTGCCCCGATTAAGCCTGGAGTGGGAAGGCTCGTGGATGGCTTCTCGCCCTGCCCCCAGCAACAGGAAGGGGAGTCACCTTGCAGGGAGACTGTTGTTTGACTGTGGACCCCAGCAAGGGGGGGAGGTGGGGCAGCGAGTGGCCTCTGGGCCCTTCTTGTCAGACACTTAGTGCCTAATCGAAAGGCCTGCCATAATGAAGCAGGGGGAGGCCCTGGAAGCCAACCCCCTCCCCTGGCTGCCAACCCCCTCTCCCACAACCCCCATCTCACATTCACTTACCTGGCCTGGGGTCCCCCCCACCGATCCTGGGCCTCAGCTGGGTGCATTGCTGGCACCTGTCACCACTCCCACTACCACTGCCTGAAATAGAGAGGTCAGCAGCTCCCGGGGGTAGGGGGTGGGTTGGGTGGGTGGTGAGATTTCCACCTTCCACCTCCAGGGCCCTTAATCCTAAGGAAGGCCCACCACTGGCCACTTAAGTGCCTGATCGGTGGGCTTTCCTGAAAGGAGGTGATGCAGGGCCCTCGCTGGCTCTCTAGCTAGCAGGCAAGAGCCCCATTGCCTGGATTAATACGACCCTTTAATTCCAGCTTCCTCCTTCCTCCCTTCCAAAGCCCACATTATCTCCTTCACCCAAATCCGCACAGCCTCTGCCCAGTATCCTCCAGTTTGATGGGAAATGAGCTGAGTGAGCAACATGCCTACATATTTCCCAACTGAACGTTGAGCTCTTAAAAGAAGCATTTTAATATTAGCTAATGTACATTCTTGAGAATTAACAAGACAGGCAAATGGCTTCAAATCTACAGCAGAAATTCTACTGGAACGGTGAAATAAGATAATATTCAGTTACTCTGGTTACTTTTTCTTCGCACCTGGAACATTAAATAGCAGCAATGTTAGATTGTGGGAATTACATCATTGGCTTTCATCAAACCTACGCACATGGGCTTATTAATAAAGATATTTTACTCCGATCTGATAAGTTTTCAAATAAGCAGCATTGTTGAACAAAAGTCACTTGAGTATTTAGTTTGTACCAAATGGACTGTGGGACAAACACTACATGTCAAGTGAAAATTCCATCTTCAATGCCCTTGCTTGTGGTCTCTGGAGAATTGAAAGTATATCCTGCTGGATGCAAAATGGTTAAATATGATTGATTTTACTTTTGGAAAAGGAAGCACTTCACAACCAGCTGGTTATTGTCTGTTCAATAGACTTTTATTCATCCCATAACAAAGGAGCTTTGTGTCCTTTCCAGTTAAACCCAGTCATTATTATATTAAAAGACAGAATAAAAACACATTTACTCCTTTAAAAATATACGTTTTTACAAATGATTGTATCTTCATTATCTGTCTTCAGCTGTTGCTCTAAATGTTTTTGTTTCAGTAGATTGTTCTTTTTTAATGAGCAGAAATGTCTTGAAGGGGTTATTGGTCCCTGCAGTGTAATGGAGTTGAATACCTCATGCAACTTGAATCTCTATCTCCTGGGTTAATAGCATTATCTTGCTAATGTTAAATCAACTTTCCCACACTCCTATTTAGTTTAGGTGCCTTTATATTGATGTTAGGGTGCAGCAAGAATAACGTGAGGAAGAACAGTGCCCAAGGAAACTAGTGACCTCCAAGCACTGCTCTGTTTTCAAATTACCAGCACTGCTTCTGATTGTGGGGTCTCTTGGCCCATATAACTGGGAAGTCCTGGACTCATTAAAGCTCCTGACCTCATTAAAGCCTTGGTTCAAACATGGACAAAAGAGCTGTACTCCAGCTATTAGGAGAGAATGACTGCCCTTGACATCAAGGCAGCATTTATCAAGTGTGGCATCAAGGAGCCCTAGCAAAACTGGAGTCAATGGGAATCAGGGGGAAAACTCTTCGCTGGTTGGAGTCATACCTAGCACAAAGGAAGATGGTTGTGGTTGTTGAAGGTCGATCATCTCAGTTCCAGGACCTCACTGCAGGAGTTCCTCAGGGCAGTGTCTTAGGCCCAACCATCTTCAATGACCTTCCTTCTACCATAAGGTCAGAAGTGGGGATGTTTGCTGATGATAGCACAATGTTCAGCACCATTCACAACTCCTCAGATACCAAAGCAGTCCATGTCCAAATGCAGCAAGACCTGGACAATATCCAGGCTTTGGCTGACAAGTGGCAAGTAACATTCGTGCATCACAAGTGTGGTAATGACTATCTCCAACAAGAGAGGATCTAACCATCATCGTCTAACACTCAATGGCATTACCACCACTGAATCCCCCACTATCAACATCCTCGGGGTTACCATTGACCAGAAGCTGTACTGGGCTAGCTATATATATACTGTGGCTACAAGAGTAGGTCAGAGGCTCGGAATCCTGTAGTGAGTAACTCACCTCCTGACTCCCTAAAGCCTGTCCAAAATCTGCAAGGCACAAGTCAGGAGTGTGATGGAATACTCTCTATTTGCTTGGATGAGTGCAACTCCCACAACACTCAAGAAACTTGATAACATCCAGGACAAAGCAACCCACTTGATTGGCACCACATCCACAATCATTCACTCCCTCCACCACCAATGAACAGTAGCAGCAGTGTGTACCACCTACAAGATGCACTGCCGGAACTCAGCAATGTTCCTTAGACAGCATCTCCCAAACCCACGACTGTCACCATCTAGAAGGACAAGGGCAGCAGACACATGGGAACACCACCAACTTGAAGACCCCTCCAAGCCATTTAGCATCCTGACTTGGAAAGATATCGCCATTCCTTCACTGTCGCTGGGTCAAAACCCTGGCACTCCTTCCCTAACAGCACTGTGGGTGTACCTACACCACATGGGCTGCAGCGGTTCAAGAAGGCAGCTCAGCACCATCTTCTCAAGGGCAATTAGGGATGGGCAATAAATGATCCCATGAATGAATAATTAAAAAAATTGAGCTTGATTTAATGCAGCCCATCACAGCGGGAACAATGGCAGCCCTTAATCAGGGGCGAGGCCCCATGTAAGTCTCCCGGGGAGATGGGGGGACAAAAGGAGTTGACACTGGATTCCCAGATACCAACAGCAAGATGTTGATTAGGCTCATTTATGAGCCAATTGATTCCCGTTATCCTTGAGACCACCACAGTTTAGTGGTACCTCAGGGATTTAATGGGAGCTGCCCAACTTCCCCGTATCCTTGGAAGGTTGCCAGCAACCTCTCAGGTGGCAGTGAGGGTGGGGATGAGGGGGTTGTCCCTTTGTTATCAGAAACTCTGTGCCCAATCGAGGGACCTGGCATGGGTTGGGGAGGGGACATTGAAAACCAACCCCTGCCCTTGCCGCCAACCCCTCTACTGCCCCTCTCCCACTACGCCCACCCTGCGACCCCACATCCTGCTCTCACCTTTGGTCCGTGGTCTCACTATGTTCCTGGGCCTCTGATGGGTGCAGTACCGCCAGCAGCCACCACACCTGCTTGTAGCTATAAGTAGCTGCCAGCCTCTGACTGGCCGGCACCTCTTGGTGGGTGGGATTCCTACCACCAGGGACCTCAATTATGGGGTACAACCAACGGTGGTCACTTAAGTGACTGAAGGGCACTTGATTCTATGGGGTCACCCAATGAAACTGACAGGGGTTCCCCACCAGTTCTTTGACTGGTGGGTGAGACCCACGTTGGCTCCGCAAAATCCAGCCCATTTTCAAAGATACAGATTTTGACTACCAAGGCAGGCAGCTCAAGTAAGGAAATATCCTGACTTGCCAGACTTGCCTTGGTAAAAAGTGCCCTGAAACATGCAATTTTCACTCTGGGCTGGGTGGGTCGGGATGGAGTCAGGCCCACCTACCCTTGAAGAAGAGTGTAGTCCCAGTTGTTTTAGAAATTGTTAGGCCCTCTGGCCCTCACCTTTCACACTCCCTCAGCCTCCCACCCACCACCCCTGGCCCCTCATATCATTCATGTCAACTCAATGCCCCCACCCATCTCCTGGCCTCTCATACCCTCCATGCAAACTCAATGCCAACTCATGCCCCACCCATCCCCATTGTCTCCCATACCCTCCATGTCACCTCCATAGCCACTCACTCAGTATCCATCATGGGCAGATCTCAGGAGCCATGTGGAGATGAAAAGAATAAACTTCTAACTACCTAATATAGCTCCCACTCCTACACACTTGATAGTGAAAAAACTCCCATTCATAGTAGTGTGTGATCTTCATCTGTTTCTGTGAGTAATGTTGTGTTACTGAATCCCTAGCATATACCTGTTTGTTTAGCTATCCTGTAATATGTATATATTTCATTTGGAGCTTTCAAATAAATCAAACCTACTTATAGTTCACCAATTTGGTGTGGGTGATAGGTGGCTTTGCATAAAGGGACCCAGCAATACAATAACTCCCAGGTCAAATCAGCCAACATCAATACCAAGCACACCCAGATTAAGACCCAACAATGTACCTCATCATAAATCCTGGAAGGATCCTTCCATGCACCCGGTTTCCATCCATCCTTACAGTCCTATAATAGCATTCCAAAGTTGGGTCTGCTGTTGGTAGCTGTGAAGATAGATGAATACAATTGCTGCTACCCTCAGAGGCATTGAAATCGTCAAGACAGAGATTAATACAATGGCTGCCAATACCACTATGCCACTGCCTCCCTGATGACAGAGTTGGAAGGTGGGTTTGTGAGTAAAGAGTCACGACAACAGTTTTGAAAGGGAATGGGGAATGCATCTGAACACTGGGGACATGTACCATGTAGGCTAGCAGGAGTTCAGGCAAGGAATTTAGGTGGGCCGCAGATTAGTGGGAATAAGGTCAAGCAAGAAGGAGATGGGTCTCATGGACATGAAGAGCTCAGGGAGGGAATGAGAGCAGATGGAGGAGAAAGCACTGAAATATGCAGATTCAGGGCTAAAGCCGGGGGAATCTTGGGGGAGCATGGCTTGATGAGCAAGGGAAAGGGTAATGTGGTAGATGCAGCTGACCCGATGGTCTCAACCTTAGTGACAATTAAAGAAGTTCATGCGTGTCATGACGCTATTAATGTATATAATACTTTGGAAAATATTTTTCTTTTAAAGTAGTGGTTTAGTCTGTGGGTGTGTCTTAATTGGATTAAAGTCAGGTAGTCTGGGTGCTTTGACATGTATTAGTTTGAGATGTAAACAGAGAAGTAGAGTGTATTTGCATTTTTTGAATAGAGCATTCAAGAAGTGGCGTGACCTTTCTAGCAGCTACCAAGCAATACGTTTATATTACTAATAATATTGGTACAAGGAATGGGGTTTCATTGTTAAAAGGTAAAGTTCAAAGAGACTGGTGAGACAATGAGAATTTGAATTCAATCAGTGGTGGTAGGTATAACTTCAGTAGTTTTCAGGTGTGCAGAGCAGAGGTAATGTAAGATCAAAAGGCAGCTGCAAGCCTCCAACTGGCTCCACAGTGAGAAGAACCTCATTCTGAATTCGTAAAGTGAAAATGCTTTGCCTGGTGTTTGGTTAAGTCTATGGGTTGCTGTTGCAATAATGGAGATTAATTTGGGAATTTGTTAAAAGCTATGATAGTAGTAATTTGTAGCCATGTATATATATTTTAACCTGTGTAAATTAATAAAATGTTTCAATTAGTTAATGTAAAGCCTCGAGAACTGGTGGTCTGATTCTTGAATTTAGAGTCGCATCTCGAACATAACACTTAAAAGTATAGGTTATGACAGTTGTTTAAAGTTTCCCTCTGGGATTTTTAAATAACTCTGCTTTACTAACTGCATTGGTCATAACAATGTGCTCCTCATACTTACTGTTGGAGGTGTAGATGGAGGAGGCAGGGAAAGGGGTTTAAAGAGACTGTTGGTGGCGGAAAAAGAAATACTGGGTCATCTTTGAATTCCAAGATGATATTGGAGCAGAACGATTTTGGAAAACCAAGGCAGGGCCCCAAAGTGCTTAATGTTGTCCCATTAGGTCCAGCGATGAATGGCTAAGCAAGTTGTGACCCAGCTATATTCAAGTCTGTGGCCTTTGGATTTGAGGGAGCGAAGATCGAGGCAGTACCAGATGTGAATGGCCAAGGTGGAATAGAGTAAACATTTTAGAGAAGACAAGATCACCAATGATGGAGGCAAAGAAGTGATTGAAAAGATTGACAGCTGCAGATGTATCATGGCAGGCAGAGGGGCTTTCTGAACGGTAGGTTCATATGGAGGGAGAGGTTAAAGGAGGATAAGAGGTAAACTTAGAGGAGAGAGGGTAAGGTGAATTGATGGAGGTTGAAATTACTGAAACTGAGGAGGCACTCAGTGTAGAACCTGAGAGGAAAGGAGAAAGGGTATCTTGGTGAGAAACAGGAGGTAGGTCTTGGTTGTGTGATTGAGAACTAGGACTACAAAGGAGAGTTGAGGAACAGACTAAAGTGAGATGCTGAAAAGAGGAGGTGGTATCAGGGAAGGAAGGGGAGAAACCAAAGTGGGATTTTGGTATAAGAGTTACTTCATCACCATGGTGGTTTGGGTGGGGCAGTTGCTGGAAAGTGTAGCAAAGCAGGGAGCCTTCAGTGAAGGGAAAAGCGTTAACATCCATGAGCCAAGGAAATGTCAATGCTTCGTTGTAGTCTAACCCATCCTCCCTAGAATATCTATGATGCAAGGAAATGGCCTTTTTTATGAACTTGATGGACACTTAAACTGTGGCATTCAAAAGAGACAATGAGTTAATTGAAGTCCCAGAAGGAGGAGTGTCTGGATTCTTGTGCCAGATAAATCACATCTGTGGAGATGTGAAGAAAAACATTTGCTGTTTACAATGCTACATAATTAAAGCAGCTTTGTAAAGTCATCATTGCCAAAACATGAATATCAACTTATCATTTGCAAATGATCTCATGTTATTTCATTCCCATACAAGGGCAAATTATGCCATTACACAGTTAACCTCAGCCCACACTCAATTACCGAAACTGTTCAATGCCCTGAATGAGCAGCTAATGAAATATACATGTTAAATGTTTGTTACATTTAGTGACATACCAACTTAACATTTGGATAATTTGAAGAAAGAAATAACTTGCATTTATATAGTGCCTTTCGTGACCACAGGATGTCATAAAGGGCTTCACGGCTAATGAAGCACATTTGAAGTGTAGTCACCATTGTAATGTAGGAAATGTAGCAGCCAGATCCCAACAAGAGCAAAGGAGATAAATTGCCATTTAGACAAAACATATCAATAGGATTTGTGTCTCAGTGGAAACATAGTTTTGCATTGCTAACACAAAGTTAGAGACTCAAGAAGTAGTCCAACAGTTCTCTGTGACATTAAAGGGTCCACTCAAATGTACAATTGCATATACTGTTGTCTTCCAAAGAAAGGCTTGTTTGGTATGGACTATTATGTATGATGTCCTTAATACTAAATTCTGTCTAACCTATCCCAGTTGCAAAGTATGATATCAGAGCTGGTCAGCTGTCACTTACATCACTACAGATCAGTCCAAGAAACTTTGGCATTAGGAAAACATTGGCATTGGCTTATCAGTCCTTTGCACAACTATCAACGCACATTCCCCTGCAGAACTCCCTAATCTACAAGGGTATCATTTAAAATAGTGAGCACTTCCATGGAAGTCATGGCTCTTTAGGCTGTAATCTATGGTGAGCAAGCTTCTTTTATTGACTTCGCCATAACATCAAACATTTCACCTTCATCGTTTAACTTTTCAAGCCTTTCCCAGATTTCCCATTTTCCACTTTCCACAACTATGCACACAGCAGATGATTTATATACACACAGAAATGAGAAAAGTGAATGACTTTATCCGCAGATTTTGACACGGTGAAAGGAGAATAAAGTTTTCTTTTCAGCTCACGTCAACTCGATTGTGATGATTTCCAGCTTAAATGACAAAATAGTTGCTCAAATGGATTTGCTACCCCCACACGTTACATGCTGAAATGAGCCAACATTTCATCTTAAACTGTTCAATGAATGAGCTACTGAGTAAAGTAGCACAAGCTAATCCTAGCAAATCTCAACGTATCTTTCACAAACTTTACACATTGGAAAGAGTGAAACTGCAAGCCGATAAGGATCATAGTTTAAAACAGAAATGGTTCGTTCTGAATGGGTTACTCAAACCAGACAATTCCCAAGAGCAGCTTGGAGTAATGATTGTTACTTTTGAAGTCATTAGAACCCTCAATGGTGCCTCATATTCCCCAGAAAGGTCTTTTGAGATTGTGACATTGAAATACCAGAGCCCTTTTATTGCTATCACAAAATGTAGCTGCTCAGCAACATGAAACTTTCAGACTTGCTCTGTGCTGCAACTCAGAAATAAGACATCAGTAAAACCAGGCCTGGCAAAACATAAAGGGTACTTGAAGGTTCTGAGATAGTTAATGGCCTCTGCTTTCCTTTTATAATAGAGTTTTAACATCTCTGATTTGATGTCATTGCAAGTCATTACACCTAGTCTAATCTTGATTGATGCATACCATGCACATCGTTCTTAATGATGGGTCCAAATTCGTATCCTTTGGGCCCACTGCTAAGCATAACCGCACAGCCCAGCTCAAAAGCAAGTTACAGAAATGCTTGTTGGACTTGTGTAAGAGTGAGAAACTGCCTGGTGGTGTCTATGATAGGATTCATCCTCACGGTTCACTGCGTCCGCGTATGTATGGGCTGCCCAAGACACATAAAAGTGCTGTCCCTTTGTGCCCATCTTATCTATGACCGGCTCTGCACAACATGAATTGGCCAAATAGTTGAGTGAGTTGCTACAACTAGTTCTGAACATGTGAAAGATTCCTTCACATTTGCAAAGACCATACAGGACTTGCATATTAATAGCAATGTTGTGTCCATGTGCTCGTTTGACATTGCTAGCCTATTCACCAATGTACCACTCAAGGAACCAATAGACATTTGTACAATGTCACTATATCAGGGCAATCTAGACACACTACCTTTGTATTAATTGAACTTGTGAACTCAACAACTCGCGCAGTTGAGTTCAGTTTTAATAACACCATGTATGCCCAAGTAGATGGTGTTGCCATGGGATCCCCTCTAGGCCCAGCTCTCACAAACATCTTCATCAGTTTCCACGTGAAACGTGCCTTCAATGGAATGACTTCTTATCTCCTATCCCTCGCCTGTTTCTGATGCATATGTTATGCTTGCTATATTTGAATCCACAGCTGCATGTAAGAATGTCATCACACACCTTAATGGGCTTCATCCTGCACTCAAATTCACCTTTGAAATGGAGCAGTCAAATGAGCTCCCTTTCTTCGACCTGCTGGTTGAGAAATCTGTCAATGGGTTCTAATACTGTCTTCTGCAAGCCCACCTTCACTGGTCAATATACACGTTGGGATTCCTACAGTTCCACACACTATAAGAATGGCCTTATCAGTAAACTCATAAATGCGGCTCGAGCCATTTGCTCACCATGCAAACTTGATGCTGAAATAGGTGGCATCAGAGCCATCCTGTGGGATAATGGTTACCCTATCATTGCCCACTGTATATCGCACAAACTCATGACTGTACCTAAGGCCACCACTTTCAGTCCTGAAAAGTGCCCAGTCTACCTCAGATTACCCTGGAAGGGTAAGGTGTCTCAAAAATTTGAGCAACAGGTGAAGCTGGCTGTTTCACGCTACTACTATGCAGTAGAGATTGTTGCTGTCAAGAAAGAAAGACATTCTGCCTACCGCAAAATGAGTAATGCGATATATGAATTTCAGTGCCGGTGTCATGCCAGGTATGTAGGCTGTAGGTCCCAATGATTGTTAGATTGTATCAAACAAAACATCCCTTCAGCAGCTCGCAACAGCCAAAGTTCTGATTGTATTCAACCAGCCCATGCTTGCAAAACTCAGTGTCCAACATTAGATGTGTGTAGAGATGTACTACTGAGAGGCTTCTTTAGTCGAACAACAAACTTTATTTACAGAGCTGTTGGATTAGCTGCAGGCCCCTAGCAAGGCTACGGGCTCCTCTCTAGACTAGGAAAAGTCCGCCCCTTATAAGCTTCCCTGTGCTCGGTGTTGATTGGCTGTTCTGACCACATGACCCTTACTCGGTAAGGCTGGCCTTAAAGCAGTAATCACTACACCCTTTAGTTCCTTCTTTTACGTTCCTTATTTACACAAATTACATTATACAGGTGAATAGAAAACAATGTCAAAAACCTTAGAAATAATCACACTTGCACCTTGTCATGAATTCAGATTATACTCTTATATACATAGGTCCAGTAATTACAAATCGAGTCATTGAGGGGGTTTTCTGTTCCGGGTAGAGTGACATAATTCTATAGCGTGAGGCTCTCCTACAGGATCAAAACAAACAGAGTGCAATAACCTGTTTTGGCACAGGCAGTTCATCACTATTTGATTCAATGGAGACATCAATTATGTTTACAACAGGCCGATCAGGTATTTCGGTGTTTACGTATTTGATGACATTCCTTGGTGGCAACACTGACTGTGGAAGCGTCTTACTGCTCCCCAGGTGATCCACCGTACGAACGATCCGGCCTTCCATGTCTACTCGGTATGAAAGGGGTCCTGTCTCACAGGCAATAATTCCCGGGATCCAACTTGGACTGCTACTGAAGTTTCTTACACATACCGCTTGCTGCTTCATCTACCATAAATTTCCAGGCTCCACTCTGCAAATCGTGGTTCGTTTTCTGATTATCTTGGTTTTTCTCTACCTTCCCTGGCAAATTTGGAAACATGAGGCTCAGTCTCATTCTGAGATGATGCTTCATAAGCAGTTCTGCTAGTGGAATGTGGAGTCATGCTGTAGCTAAGGAGGAAGCATGAGGTTTTGGTTTCCAAGGTTCCTCCTGACAATTTTTTTAGCCCTGATTTGAAGGTTTGGACGGCCCTCTTGGCTAGTCCGTTTGATGCTGGGTGGTAAGGCGCAGATCGGGTCTGTTCAATGATGTTTAGATTGGTGAAGCTTTGAAATTCAGCGCATGTAAATACGGCTCTGTTGTCTGATACAATAACTTCGGGCAATCCGTGAGTCGAAAAGCATTGGCGTAACCTTTCGATGGTAACATGTGAGGTAGGTGACTTCACCTCAAAAGTCTCCATTTATTTTGAATGTGTGTCGATTATGATCAAAAACATTGTGCCCAGGAATGGACCCAGGTAGTCTGTATGGATCCACACCCATGGTCGGCCAGGCCATTCCTAAGGGTGTAGTGGGGCTGCGGCTGGCAACTTTTGTTGCAGTTGGCACTGTTGACAGCGCTTGACTGACTTCTCGATATCTGCATCTATACCAGGCCACCACACGTAACTCCTGGCTAGCATTTTCATCTTAGAAATGCCAGGTTGAGTGCTGTGTAATTCAATTCTCTGGTACAGGAACAACAATTCTTGCTCCCCTGAGCATGATGCCATTCTGACAGCTCAATTCATATTTGTGGGTAAAAAATGGTTTAATTTCCTGGGAGACTGGCTCACCAGTTCCTGATCTACTTCATGCAGATGGGCGATGTGTCTAAAAAAGTCAATACAGGGATGATTTCTTGGGGTACAGGAGTACAAGAGATGCTTTCTTGCAAGGGTAGGCAGCTAAGGGCGTCTGCATTCGTTATGTGTATCCCAAGTTGGTGCTTGAAAATGTCTTCATAGGTGGACAGAACTAAGGCCCATCGCTGAATTCTTGTCGAGGCTATCGGCGGGATAGCCTTGTCTTCTTTGAAAAGGCCCAAAAGTGGTTTATGATCGGGGACGACCGTAAAGTGCCAGCCATGTAAGTACTGGTGGAATTTTCTAACTCCAAAGCCTATTGACAGTCCTTCCTTCTCGATCTGCAACTAACCTTTTTCAGCCATTGAGAGGGTTCTTGATATGTAACCTAGTGGCCTCTCGGAGCCGTCGTCCATTTCATGGGACAATCCTGCACCAACGCCATATGGAGAGGCATCACAGGCCAATATCAGTTCTTTAGATGGGCCGAAGTGCATTAACAAGAGTGAGGAGTGCAGCGGTTGTTTTACTCTGTTGAAGGTTTCTTCAGTGGTATGTGCAAGGGGGTTAGTACAGTCAATAAGTTGGGTAAAAATCACCCGTAGTAGTTTACCATCCCTAAAAATTATTTGAGTTCGATGATATTTGTGGGGGAAGGCGCCTTCTTTATCGCCTTAACCTTTTCTCCCACGGGGTGTAATCCTTGTGCGTCTACCCAGTGCCCCAGATAGGTAACCTCGATGGCTTGGAAAATGCATTTCTCCTTTTTTAGACGGCGTCCAGCTTCCAGAAATCTCTTTAATACCTCCTCTAAATTTGCTAAATGCTCAGCCTCTGTCAACCCACTTATGAGGACATCATCAAGGTACAAACTACAACCCATGGTAATCCCTGTAGCAAACTCTCCACCGTCCTTTGAAATATTGCACATGTGTGGAAACGCCAAAATGTAGGCGGGTATACTGAATAGGCCATTGTGTGTGTTTATTGTGATATATCCCCAGGATGTGTTATCTAACTTGAGTTGCTGGGTCGCGTGGCTCATATCCAACTTAGTGTAGGATTGACCCCTTGCCAGCTTTGCATACAAGCCTTCAATTCTTGGAATTGGATATTTATTTGACTTGGTGGTCTGATTATAATCGCCGCAAATGCAGGCGGTCTTATTCGGTTTCAGTGCAGGGATGATAGGTGCTGCCCATTCCAAAAATTGAACCAGCTGTATGATGCCTAGGTCCTCCAACCTGTTTAACTTAGTATCCACTTTTTCTCTTAAGGCATATGGTACCGGTCTTGCCTCAACATATATCAGGGAGTTGCCTCTGGATCAACATAAATTTTATCTTGCAAACCTTTGATTTTTCCTAATTCATTGTGAAAAATGCTGCCATTTTTTTTTAAACAATTCTGCCCTCACTTGAAAAATCTCGGACCAGTTTAACTTGATTTCTTTTAGCCAATCACAGCCCAGAAGGCTTGGTCCTGCCCCAGTCTCTATTATTACTGGGAGCTGGGCTGACTGCAGCCCGTAGCTCATAGGTACCGTGGTGGTGCCTTTTACTTTTATGGCTTCTCCAGTGTAAGTCTTCAACCAGGCAGAAGTTCTCTCTGGGATTAAGGGTTGGGTACCTTCTCTCAGGCACTGAAATGTGTGCTCACCCATCACTGTGGCTAATGCCCCTGTATCCATCTCCATAACTAGAGGCTTCTCATTTATGTGGAGTGTGACAGTAATAGGGTCTGCCTTCACTGCTTTAAGATTAAAAAGAGAGTGAATGTCAGAATTTCAGGCTCTTTCACATTATGTACTCCTAGCATCTTTGCTAGCTGGTTACTTAGCAGTCTGGACTTAGCTCTGCACTGCTTGATTAAATGTCTTCTTTTGCAACAGTAATTGCACTCGGCCTCCTTAAATCTACAGGTCTCAGGGGTGTGGTTACCCCCACATCAATAACATTTCAACTTCAGGATCGCTGTCTGATTGCCTCCGGTATACTTTTTTGATTTCTGGGTGATTGGGAATGATTCTGGCTGAAAATGGCCCTTCACTAAATTAAGGAGCTCATTGAACAATTTGGAGTCAGGCGTGCTTGGGGCTGTGAAGCTGCAAATAAAGTTGTTGGGTTGACTCCCACAGACACTCAAGAGAATTGCTTTGTGCTTTGCCTCCTCCCCTATTTCGTTAGCCGGAAATAAAACCCAAGGCGCTTGATGTATGGAATCCAGTCCTCAGTGGAAGAGTCAAATGGGTCGATCATCCCAAAGAGAGACATCTTGGTGAGTATATATGTTTTCCTTCTTTAAAATGAGATACTCACAGTGTAGGGCGAGAGGAAGCACTGGATCATTTATCTTTGTCGCTAGATGGAGAGATGTACCGCCGAGAGACTTCTTTAGTTGAACAATGAACTTTATTCACAGAGCTGTTGGATTAACTGCAGGCCTCTAGCAAGGTTACAATACACTGTCTAGACTAGGAAAACTCTGCCCTTTATAAGCTTCCCGAGCTTGGTGCTGAATGGCTGTTCTGACCATATGGCCCTTAATCAGCAAGGCTGGCCTTAAAGCAACAATCACCACAATGTGATTCCGTGATTGGACAACATTTACTAAACAATCCTGATTGTGCTAAGAATTACACTAACAACCAATTTAAGATTATCAGCCAGGCTCACAGTGCGGCTCACTTATGCATGCTAGAAGCTACATGTATTCACACGGAGGGCCCTGACCTTTATAAACAGAAAGAGCATGTCCATGCATTGCGCCTTTTTCAACTTAACAAAAGCTTGGGAGACAGCCATTCCCTAGTTCATTCCCCATGGCAATGCCTTGACCAATCAAAGTTGACTTGCTTGGTTTGAATTTAAACAAAGGCTCGGCAGTTAACTGTTCCCTGGTGCATTCTCCACAGCAACACCTCTACCACTCAAAGTCCACTTAACAACCAATTAACCCTCTCTTCTCATGCAGTATAACTTGTTTTTTTTGAGATTTGGTATTTTTACGATTCTGTCCTGATGCATGCAAAATGAAAAGCTTTGACAGCATGTCTCTTTTTTCAGAAGTACTCAGATTCTGTACTACCAAGCAACCTTTTGCATACCACTTTCTTTGAGAAAGCATGTTACTTTTATACAGCATGTAAATTTAACAGGAATTCAGACTCAATCATACTTAAATTACGTGCAACCGTGCAAAGTCTTAATATCATGCGCTCCAACAGCTGATATTTATTTTATTCTACACGCCCGTGTAGCAAGCTAAAAGCAAGACCATAGCTGCTGACTCAAGTGTAATGGCGAGAGGGAAGAGGGTAAAACTCGGACAACATTAAGCCCATCACTACTGTGGGCTGGGTAATAAACGTTCAATTAAATCAGAAACAAGCCTGAGTTAATAGCTAGCTAATGCACTTACACTTCACATTTCCAATTAAAATACTGTCCATTCTCACTTAAGGCAAGGGGCGTTGTTTCATGTCAGTTTCCTCATGGAGTCTCGTGCAGCTCCAGCTGTACTGAATTCTGTTCTTCTCCTTCACGTGGACCCCACATAAGTTGCCTGAAAAGAGTGCACCTTTTCTTTGAGCATCAAATACAGAGATTTGACTAATTTTCCTGGACCTTCATTGTTATAGATAAAAGTTCTGTTACTATATTAGCGCGTCAGAGTCTAATCATTTTACTGTATACCACAGCAAATACAAAATCAAAGATAGCACCAGTCATTGTTATCTCTGAAACAGCCCCACCGCATAAACGACCAATTAATCCAACACAGCATTGACAGTTACAATAGCCACAGGAACATAGAACAGGATTAGGCCATTCAGCCCCTTGAGTCAGCTCCACCGTTCAGTTAGAACAGGGCTGATCTGTATCTCGACCCCATTAACCTGCCTTGGTTCTATAACCCTTGACACATTGTTTGAGTTCTGCTCTCTCCATGACCACCCTCTGCCCACCCGCCCACATTTCACTCAAGTCAGTGACTGTGATCTTGCTTTTACCATGTTGCACTGGCGCATATATTTAAAATAAACAGTTACAAACTGGAATAAAAGTAACGTAGGCTAATGAAGTATGTGATTATGAAGACACACACAGGCTGCATGTATGCTGTGTATAACTGAGTTTGGATGCCGGTTAAATTTATATGCTGTGGTGTCATGCTTTCTCAAGTAAAATGGTACATTTTAATCAAGATTAAACTCAATGACATTAAAATCACATGAATGACTCTGCACAAGGTCAAACCAGTCAACATGAGGAATTTGACATGAAACAACAGGCGTTACCTTACGTCAGCCCCCTTCTACTGGAGTTCCATTCAGCAGGCAAAGCTCTGTGTGGTAGGCGTTTGGACTGCAGGCCGCAACAGGTGGCCCAAAAAAATTGCCCAAAGCTCCTGGGCACAGCTCCACAGCATTTTGACATTTCGCAAACAGGGAGTGGAATGCCCCCTCAAAATTGCCATCAGGGACAGCAGTTGCCCCTCCCACCCTAGTCAGCACTGATGAGTATGTTTATTCTGTGTGTAGAACATTACTTTCATTCATAAAACCATGCAGAGCTATAATTGGAATAAGATGACAATTATCCCCAACAGCAGAACCGTGAGCAGAACTACGCACCATACCTTAGGAGGGATATATTGGCTTTGGAAGGAGCGCAGTGTAGATTTACCAGATTGGTATCTCAACTCCAAGGTTTGAATTACAAAGAAAGATTACATAAACTAGGATTATATTCCCGGGAATTTAGAAGGTTACAGTGTGATTTGATCAAAGTTTTCAAGATATTAAGGGGAACCGATAGAGGAGATGGAGAGAAACTATTTCCTCTGGTTGGGGAGCCTAGGACAAGAGGACATGATCTAAAAGTTAGAGTCAGGCCTGGCAGGAGTGAAATTAGGACATACTTCTACATATAAACGGTGGTAGAAGTTTGGAACTCTCTTCCACAAACAGCAATTGACGCTAGATCAATTGTAACTTTTAAATCTGAGATTGATATATTTTTGATAGTCAAATTTATTAATGAATATGGGGAAAAGATGGGTATATATAGTTAGGTTACAGATCAGCCATGTTCTCAGTGAATGGCAGTGGAACAGATTTTAGGGACTAAATGGCCTATTTCTGTTCCTATGCTCCTATGGTCCTAGTATGGAACTAAGAAACAATAACAAATATTTTTACATTTTAAAATGAACAAATACATGTGTTAAAGCTTAGAACACCAGCAGCCCTAGACTGGTCATTTTTTTAAAAAAGGTTTTCAGTTAATACATTCATTATAATCCTATTAGGGACCATTAACATTTAAAGAAGAAATCTGAACACCCAGCAATTAACCAACAGAACTACACCACAAGTTTTCACATTTTTAAACAAAAACAAACTTTATTGTATATGAAAAAGAGTTAAATAAAGTAAGCACTATTAACAAAGCTTATGAAGACTTATGCTTATAAACTCAGTTAAACTTTTTACTTCCCCCAAGAGTTCCCTTGTCTTATGAAATCTTGAAGGCTCATTCACTTGTCCTGGGACCAACCCAAAAGTATGCCACAGCCCTCCAGAATTTACTTTAATTCTCCTTAGTATTCCAGCTATTCCTTGAGATACAAATTATGGGGATCCTTCCATTAGCTAAGCAATCTTCCAATTTTTCATTACAGACCTCAAGACTGTGGACTCTACAGCTTCTAGTCCTGGCTTTGGACATACATAGGCTGCTTTTTCCCAGTCTTCTGTATATCTCTTTCCAAGCTAACTATTGAAGCTGATTGCTTTCTGCCACAAGGTTCTGTGAGGACCACTGTAGATTTCTTCCACTAGCTGCAAGGTAGGGCAAATCTTCTAGCTTCTTTTCCCTCACAAAACCCAAACTGAAATGAACTGCCTACTTCTGCCAGCAAATACACATAGATAAATTAGACAAAAGAGCCTCCTAACCAAGGCTCTTCCCTGAATCCCTATCTCTCTGGCAACATGGCATGTTTTGTGCTGATTCAAACAGAAATGCAAACTAATCATGCTACTTTCAACATAGCTCTTTGATTCTGGCAATGAAAGGAATAATTTATATTTCTACTGGATGCAATTGCTCTTTCTCCAGACTTCCTGGCTTCATTTCAAGCTTAGAGATGGATCATTGTTCAAATTTTTTCACTATCAACTCTGACCTTACAAGACCAACATAGACTATATTTTAAGTGTAATTACCTCCAAGCTTGTTTGAATTGCATTTACTTCAGGGTTGCTTATCAGTTTCTCAATCATCTGCTCCATTTATCTACAGCTAAAACATCAATTCCTAAAACTAGAAGTTATATTGTAAAACATATGAATTATGAACTAGTAAGTCACAACACATTGAAAAACAGAAACAAACTCTAAGATTACAGTGACACATGAGTCAAAGATCAACATAAAAGTACTCTGTTTAATGAATTAAGTATTAAGGCCTGAATTTTCACTCCTGAGTTGGGTGTGCAGATTTGGGAAAATTCTTGACTCCCCAAACCCAACTTAAGAGAAACTGCCCCAAACCACTGGATTTTCATCTTGGGGTGGGTGCTAATTGGAGTTGGGCCTGCCATCCCTGGAAACAGACCAGAGGCAGCCACAAGGGCTGCCGAGTGCCAAGACAGGCTGATTAAAAGGCCAGCCTCAGTGCTCTGGGTTTTTGTCCCAGTTATAATAAAAGCATTAAGGTCCTCTAACCCTCACCCCTCACACCCTCTCAACCTCCCCACACATTCCCCAAACCCCATCCATGCCAACTCATGCCAGCTCATGCCCCCACCAACCCTCCATGGCCCCTCATATCCATCATGCCAATCCATGCCTCTCTCCCCACTCCCCATGGTCCCACATACTCTCCATGCCAACCTATGCTCCTTTATCAGCCCCCATAGCCCCCTACACCCTCCATGCCAACTCACCCAGTATTCACCATGGACAGATCTCAGGAGCCATTCTGAGATGAAACAAAGTAAAGTTTTAAGTATCTATTACTGGCTTCACTATCTAAAGAAAACCACTCTCATTGATAAAAACACATTCAATACATTTAAATCGCTTCAAGTACTTAATCACTTATAAAATAAACATTGGTATTCATAGCCCCACCTCAAAAACAGCTAATCTATTTATAACTACTTGGAACTGTCAATGAAACATGTGAACTTACAAGACCACCACCACCCCCCTCATTCCCCCCACCCCCTCCGCCACCTGTGATAATGACAGGTTGTGGAAGCAGTCAAGCAGTACTAATACTACAATGATAGCCTGCTGTAGCCTTCTGTTTGACAGCCGGCCAAATTTGCAACCTTGTTGGCAGGAAGGGGCACAACACTAAGGTTGGAGGAGTTGCAGATAGTGAAGAGGATTGTCAAAGGATACAACGGGATATAGATCGGTTGGAGACTTGGGCGGAGAAATGACAGATGGAGTTTAATCCAGACAAATGCGAGGTAATGCATTTTGGAAGGTCTAATACAGGTAGGAATTATACAGTAAATGGCAGAACCCTTAAGTACATTGACGGGCAGAGGGATCTGGGTGTACAGGTCCACAGGTCACTGAAAGTGGCAACGCAGGTGGATAAGGTAGTCAGGAAGGCATATGGCATGCTTGTCTTCATTGGCAGGGGTATTGAGTATAAAAGCTGGGAAGTCATGCTGCAGCTGTATAGAACCTTGGTTAGGCCACACTTGGAATATTGCGTGCAATTCTGGTCACCACATTACCAGAAGGATATGGAGGCGTTGGAGAGGGTGCAGAGGAGATTTACCAGGATGCTGCCTGGTCTGGAGGTTATTAGCTATGAGGAAAGGTTGGAGAAACTCGGATTGTTCTCACTAGAGCGACGGAGATTGAGGGGTGACTTGATAGAAGTTTATAAAATTATGAGTGGCATGGACAGAGTAGATAGTCAGAAGCTTTTTCCCAGGGTGGAAGAGTCAATTACTAGGGGACATAGATTTAAGGTAAGAGGAGAAAACTATAGAGGAGATGTGCGGGGCAAGTTTTTTACGCAGAGGGTAGTGAGTGTCTGGAATTCGCTGCCAGAGGAGGTGGTGGAAGCAGGTACGATAGTGGTGTTTAAGAGGCAGCTTGACAAATATATGAATAGGATGGGAATAGAGGGATACGGACCCCGGAAGTGCAAAATGTTTTAGTTTGACAGGCAATATGATAGGCGCAGGCTTGGAGGGCCGAAAAGTCTGTTCCTGTGCTGTACTTTTCTTTGTTCTTGTTCTAAACAAGTGGCAGGAGTATGCAGCCAAGGACTCATGGGGACAGTCCTTGGCATTCGGTACAGGAAGTTGGCGCCAGGCTGCCACCGGTGGGGTAGGTAGCTGAGATTGAGCCATCAGGAGGTGGGGACAGGACAATGGAGCTGCAATCAGGTCTGAGGATAGGAGGGAGGGAGAGAACATCAGGGCCACCACCCAGGTGGGTGGAGGACGAAGGTTCATAGTGAGGCCCAGGAGGTAAACTCCTGCCCCTCCTGGACCACAATATAAGACCTGGCACCGTGACTTTTGAATGTTAATCTGGCCCCTACCTGCATTTTCCAGAAGTTCATCCATGGCCTGATTTCTGTTTGTTAAATCATAAATTGATGGGGATGAGGTTGGGACAGAGTTTCATTGCCTGATGCCAATAATATAACTCATGCCTGGCTCTCCCTCACCTCTCAGAGTGAAGGCGGTTAAAATCACCCCTCCATGGGAAGAGAAAACGAGACAGCCAACTTGCCAATATCCGATTTCAGAACTCTGCTGGCAGACCTGCGGAACAAACTGCTGCTTTGATTGTTGAAAGGATGTGAGATCACTGGAAAAGGGAGAAGGAGAGAAATTTCAAATTCCCTTTAAGAAACGATTATGGTTGGAAACGAATGTTTTCAAGTGCCAGCCGATGGGAAAGTATCAAGTTCATGCTTGGATGCAAGGGAGGCTTTATCTGTGGCCGACCCAGCATCTGTTTATACAGCTGTGCCCATCAAAGTGAAAATCACAGCCAGAGATATTCAAGCTCGCAAACTTCAAATATTTGCAGAATAATTAAAACAAGAAAAAAAGCGCTTTACCCTTTGATTGGTCTTATTCCGCCCCTCATGAAATCGATCAACAAGGGAGCGTTTGATGGGCCTGCATATTGAAAACTAATATCAAACTTAAACGCTTTCAGTTGCCATCAGAAATGAATGACTGTAGGTGATAACAAACAGTGATTTTAAACCTCATTGTTGGCTTACAGAAAAGAAATTGTGGCAGCAGATAAAATTTCTATTGCAGAGAGCAGAGATTAATCCATCCAACTAACTGAAAATGCTCAGGACGCAGATTTGGCCAAAACAGTGCGTCTTCTGTTCACTGCGTGATGCTCTACTTGTTTGCTGAGGGCTCCCTGCATGTTTTTTTCTAGTGCAGATTTTCTGAAATAAGTATTATATTTGGAAATTAACTGCACAATATTTTTGTACCCACATTTAAGAGGTTCCGAAGAAATTGTTCTGTCCAGAGGGGATAACCTGTTGCTTTAGAAGCAGCAATAATTAGTGTACCAAGGAACCAAAGGAATGTGATTAACATTCATTTTGATTACAGCTCATGACACATAAGTGGAGATTTTCCTCCCCTGCACTATCTATGGAAGAGAGGAACTTTTCAGCCTACTTGACAGAGCTGACCCCAATGAACTTTCTGTGGGCGAGATTGTTGAGTTATTTTTGGAGGGCTCCTGGTAATATTGCTGCCTGCACTTGGGGGCTGACCACTGGGCAGAGTAGGGTACAGGGCGGAATTGGTTACTGCTGCAGGACTCTTATGCCTTCACCAAGCCGACAAGTCAAGCAGCAGCCTGGACACAGTCATATTCACCGAATTACACCTTTCAGCCAACATCCCTGGTATATCCTGTCCCACTGGCAGGACAGTCTCACCAGAGGTGGCGGCACAGCCAGAAGCAGGAAGGAGTGGCTCTGGGAGTTCTCAACATTGACTCTGGATCCCGTGAAGTCTCATGGCATCAGGTCAAACATGGGCAAGGAAACCTCCTGTTGATTACCACCCAACTGCCTTCCCTCAGCTGATAAATCAGTACTCCTCCACGTTGAGCACCGCCTGGAGAACCATTGAGGATAGCGAGGGTGCAAAATACACTCTGGGGGGTGGATTTCAATATCCATCACCAAGAGTAGTTTGATAGCACCACTACTGACCCGAGCTGGCCTAGTCATGATGGTGCCAGACTGTGGTTGCAGCAGGTGGTGAGAGAACCAACAAGAAGAAGAAATCTACTTGACCTCATCCTTACCAATCTACCTATAGCAGACGTATCTATCAATGACAATATTGGTAGGAGTGAGCTCTGCACAATTCTTGTGGGGACACTGAGAACACCTTCCATCATGTTGTGTGGCACTACCGTTGTGTTAAATGAGACCGATTCAGGTCAGATCTAGCAGCTCAAAACTGGGCATCATTGATGTGGGCCATCATCAACAGCAGAATTGTATTCCACCACTACCTTTAATTTCATAACCTAGTTTATCCTTCACTCTACCATAACCATCAAGCCAGGGGACCAACCCTGGTTCAATGAAGAGTGCAGAAGAGCATGCCAGGAGCAGCACCAGGTATAGCTAAAAATGAAGTGTCAATCTTGTAAAGCTACAACACAGCATGTTAAACAGCAGAAGTAGCATGCTATAGACAAAGCTAAGTATCCCCACAACCAACGGATCAGATCAAAGCTCTGCAGTCCTGACATCTAGTCGTGACTGGTGATGGACAATTAAACAACTAACAAGAGGAAGAACCTCCATTAATATCCTTATGCTCAATGATGGCAGAGATCAGCACATCAGAGCAAAAGATAAAGCATTTGTGCAGCCACTTTCAGCCAAAGGTGCAGAGTGGATGCTCCATCTTGGCCTCCTCCGGAGGACCCCAGCATCTCAGATGCCAGTCTTCAACCAATTTTATTTACTACGTTTGATATCAAGAAATGGCTGAAGGCATTTGATACTGTATCCTGGCTGCAGTACTGAAGACTTGAGCTCCAGAATTAGCTGTGACCCTAGCCAAGCTGTTCCAGTATAGCTACAACATTGACATCTACCCAGCAATGAGGAAAATTACCCAGGTCCACAAAAAGCAGGAAAAATTCAAACCAGCCAATTACTGTTCAATCAGTCTACTCTCAATCATCAGCAAATTAACGGAAGAAGTCATCAATGATGCTATCAAGCAACATTTACTCAGCAACAACCTGCTCACTAATTCTCAGTTTGTGGTCCGCCAGGACCATTTGACTTAAAACACAGACAAAAGAGTCGAATTTCAGAGGTGAAGTTGTACCAAGGCAGTATTTGATCATATTTGGCATCAAGAAGCCCTAGTAAAATTGAATTCATTGGGAATTAGGAGGAAAGTTCTCCACTGGTTGGAGTCATACCTAGCATAAAGGAAGATGGTTGTGGTTGGAGGTCAAACATCTTAGTCCCAGGACATGACTCCAGGAATTCCTCAGGGTAGTGTCCTAGGCCCAACCATCTTCAGCTGCTTCTTCAGTGACCTCCCTCCATCATAAGGTCAGGAGTGGGAATGTTCGCTGATGATTGCACAATGTTCAGCACCATTCGCGACCCCTTAGTGTTATGATATGGCAGGTGGTGTTTGCCAGGCTGACCACATCCCAGAGGGAAACTTGGCCAGGCTATCACAATGATTTTGCAATTTGTACTTATTATGAGAAGGTTTGTGCACTGAAGTCAGGAGTAATGAGTTCACTACCACCTTTCGAAATTTTAAAGATTAAATTAAAATATTTATTAACAAAAGAAAAGAAAACTCAAACACACAAGATTTCCATTACACAATTACATTTAGTTTTATGACAGTTCCCACGAGATTTATACTTAACTAGACTCCCAATTACACACCCCTTTCAAGTAACAGTCCAAAATAGACCCTTAATCTATAAAACATCCAACAATATTATCGGAAGCACCCACTGTTTCTATAAGGGAGGTATTTCACAACTTCTTTCACCCTCTCTCTTGACAATGGAATTTCAAGGCTTTTAACACAACCTTGGTCACTGGAACAGCAAATTTCTCCAGAGTGGCTAGAGGCTTTTTCCACCAAGCCTGTTTCACACAGTGCACTTTTCAAGATCTATCTACTCTATCCATGCCACTCATAATTTTGTAAACTTCTATCAAGTCGCCTCTCAATCTCCATCGCTCTAGTGAGAACAATCCGAGTTTCTCCAACCTCTCCTCATAGCTAATAACCTCCAGACCAGGCAGCATCCTGGTAAACCTCCTCTGCACCCTCTCCAACGCCTCCATACCCTTCTGGTAATGTGGCGACCAGAATTGCATGCAATATTCCAAGTGTGGCCTAACCAAGGTTCTATACAGCTGCAGCATGACTTCCCAGCTTTTATACTCAATACCCGTGCTGATGAAGGCAAGCATGCCATGTGCCTTCCTGACTACCCTATCCACCTGCGTTGCCATTTTCAGTGACCTGTGGACCTGTACACCCAGATCCCTCTGCCTGTCGATGCACTTAAGGGTTCTGCCATTTACTGTATAATTCCTGCCTGTATTAGACCTTCCAAAATGCATTACCTCGCATTTATCCGGATTAAACTCCATCTGCCATTTCTCCACCCAAGTCTCCAACCGATCTATATCCCGCTGTATCCTTTGACAATCCTCTTCACTATCTGCAACTCCTCCAACCTTAGTGTCGTCTGCAAACTTACTAATTAGCCCAGCTACATTTTCCTCCAAATCATTTATGTATACTACAAACAGCAAAGGTCCCAGCACTGATCCCTGTGGAACTCCACTAATCACAGCTCTCCATTCAGAAAAGCACCCTTCCACTGCTACCCTTTGTCTTCTATGACCAAGCCAATTCTGTATCCATCTTGCCAGCTCACCTCTGATCCCGTGCGACTTTATCTTCTGTACCAGTCTGCCATGAGGGACCTTGTCAAAGACCTTACTGAAATCCATGTATATAACATCCACTGCCCTTCCATCGTCGATCATCTTTGTCACTTCCTCAAAAAACTCGATCAAGTTAGTGAGACACGACCTCCCCTTCACAAAACCATGCTGCCTCTCACTAATATGCCCATTTGCTTCCAAATGGTAGTAAATCCTGTCAGGAAGAATCTTCTCCAATAATTTCCCTACCACTGAAGTAAGGCTCACCGGCCTGTAATTTCCTGGATTATCCCTGCTACCCTTCTTAAACAATGGAACAACATTGGCCATTCTCCAGTCCTCTGCAGTCTAACAGTCTGCAGTTTACTTAAATTATTCACATACACAGAAACATAAGCCTGTTTTAAAATATCCCACAATAACATCAGGGGCAGAATTTTCGCCCCGTCGGGGGGGTCATTCAGGAGCGGGCACATGGAGGCACGCCTCCAATTGGCACTCCAATCAGGGGCGCACTGTCATTTTATGTGGGTGAGCCAATTAAGGCCCACCCAGCGTGACGTCCACCAGGAAGCGCTGTGCGTTCCCTGTGTGGGTGGGGGGAGGGGATTCCCTCAGCTGAGAGTGCGCTCTTTCGCGCGCATGTGCACTCATCTCCCGGAGGCTAAGTGCTGCCTCAGGGAGATCGGCGCCAAATTCAAAAATGTTAAAAATAGAAAAATAAAATTTCCCTGACATGTCCCCTCATGTGGCACTGTCACATGAGTTCGGACATGTCCATCACTTTTAGTTAAACTTTTATTAAATTTTTAAAAACCTACATGAAACCTCATCCTGTCTGTGGATGAGGTTTCATGCTTTCCCTGAAGCCCACCAGGGCTCCTGGCCTGCCCGCCAACCTTAAGGCAGGTCCTTTAACTACTGCAGTTACTTTTTAAATGGCCTCAATTGGCCGTTGACAGGTTGGCGGGCGCACAGCTAATTCGGCCGAGTCAATCATGGTGGAAGGGAAATCCTCAGCTGAGGGCAAAGAGAGACATATTAGAAGCGTTGGTTTAGCAGGTGGCATCATCAGGACAGAGAAGAAAGAGACAGAAGGAGAATGGAACAGAATCCTTACAGGAAGCAGTGTAGGAGGGAGTGTAGTCAAGGTAGCTGTGGGAGTCAGTGGACTCATAGTGGAGTTCTGATTTTCACACCCAATCTACAGTGCACGAGCTTAAATTTGACCCACAATTGAAACCATGTTTAGAACCCTAAACTGATGTTAACTGTGAAAACACCTTAAGAAACAGTAAGGAATGATGGTACGGGACTCTATGGCGATATACCAAAGCGTTATGGCTGAAGTCCAGTTCTTCAGCATCTCTATAATGTGACTGTCAATGTGGCACTGCTGTATTGCTATTATTATGTATTGTTCTGCTTTGTACCTGCCACCTGTTTGGAACCTCTCATGGCTTGGGAAATACAAATCCCTTCTCTGGATGCTTGTGGGTCACAAGATAGTTTGACTCCACAGTTACGTCGAAGAGCAGTGTGGATGGAATCTGGTTATTGATGACAGTTTATGTTTCTTTAATAAAAGTAAAGAAGAAAATCTCCAAGTATAAAAATCAAAACCAATTCAAAAATGAGCTGGTCTGCTTTAATTTTTAAACAACTTGGGACTGCGCTCGGAGTTCCGATTTCTGTCCATATGGAAGTTCACTTGAGTGAAATAACAGGTAAGAGTCAGTTGGCGTTAAGTTGTAGAAAGATGTTCACAAATCTAAACAAGATATGCTTTGGGAACACAAATCAGCTCAGGGAAGGGAGATGTGTCACCAATGTTGATTTATTGCAATGGAAAATAATTTGGTAAGAAATGTAATCTGGCAGAACGTGAAGCTCAAGCTAGACTTATGCAATGCTGCATGATATGTCTCTCACTTCTATAAATCAGATTAAGTGATGAATAGAAAAGCTGGAGGTTTGATAAATACACATAGACATAGTAATATGCAATAGTTCTGGCACAATATTCAGATAATCATCCCTACAGTCCTGAATCCTGTTCTAGCTTTGACTCCTTGCTGGTTCATTGCAGCTAACTTGGAACATCTGACTAAGGTGAGAGCACATTACTTACTCCTTTGGCTTCTTTCATAAAAAAGAATAATTTTCTTAAATTTATGCATCCACAGGATGAGGGGTTCGCTGGCAAGGCCAAATTTTTAATTGCCCTCAAGGAGATGGTGGTGATCCATCTTCTTAAACCACTGCAATCCGTGCGGTGTAGGTACACCCACTGTGCTGTTAGGGAGGGAGTTCCAGGCGTTCAATCCAATCCAAAGATAATATATTTCCAAGTCAGGATGTGTGTGGCTTATGAACACAAGAACAAATGTACGTACGCGTTAGGAGCATGAGTAGGCCAGTTGGCTCCTTGAACATTTTTTCTACAACTGACTCTTACCTGTTATTTCACTCAAGTGAATTTCCATATGGACATAAATTGGAACTCCAAGCACAGTCCCAAGTTGTTTAAAAATTAAAGCACACCAGCTCATTTTTGAATTGGTTTTGATTTTTATATTTGGAGATTTTCTTCTTTACTTTCATTAAAGAAACATAAACTGTCATCAATAACCAGATTCCACCCACACTGCTCTTCGATATAACTGTGGAGTAAAACTTTCTTGTGACCCACAAGCATCCAAAACAGGGATTTATATTTATACTTTGGGGCCATTTGATAAGATCAGGGCTGATCTGATTGTGGCCTCTACTTTCCTGTCTACCTCCTCTACCTGTTGACTCCCTCGTCAGTCAAGAATTTAACCAACTCAGCCTTAAAAATATTCATAGAATCTGTCTCCACTGCTCCCTGGAGATGAGAATTTCACAGGCTAACAATCCTTTGCGAGAAGAAATTTCTCCTCATCTTGGTCTTAAATGGGAAACCCCTTATTCTTAATCAGTGTCCCCTAGTTCTAGTCTCTCCGATGGGGCAACGTCCTTTCAACATCCACCCTGTAAAATCTCCTCAGGATCTTATATGTTTCAATTATATCACCTCTTATTCTTCCAAACTCCAATGGGTACAGGCCCAACCTTTCCAATCTTTCCTCACAAGACAAACCCTCATCCCAGGAATCAGTCAAGTGAACATCCTCTGCACTGCTTCTAATGTAATTATGTCCTTTCTTAAACAAGGAGACTAAAACAGTACACCATACTCCAGGTGCGGTCTAACCAACATTCTGTACAACTGTAGCAAAATATATCAACTTTTAAGTTCCACTCCCTTTGCAATAAGCAACAATATTCCATTTGCCTTCCCAATCACTTTTTGCATATTGACTTTTTGTGATTCACGTACCAGGTCACCAAGATGCCTCTGTACTGTAGAGACTTGGAGGGCAACTTCGAGGTGATGGTGTTTCCTTTCACCTATGGTCTTTTTTGGTTTGTGATGATTTAGGTTGTGGATTTGGAACATGCTGTGAAAGAATCCTTGGTGAGTTGCTGCAGTGCATCTTATAGATGGTACACACTGCTGCCATTGTGCACCAGTGGTGGTTTAAAGTGGTGGATGGGTTGCCAATCAAGCTTTGTCCTGGATGATGTTGAGCTTCTTGAGTGTTGTGGGAGCTGCACTCATCCAGGCAAGTGGAGAGTATTCCATCACACTCCAACTTGTGCCTTGTAGATGGTGGGCAGGCTTTGACAAGTCAGGATGTGAGTCACTCCTCAGAGAATACCCCGCCTCTGACATGCTCTTGCAACCACATCATTCAAACCAACTTAAAGTCAATTGAGTATGACTCCTCCCTAGCAGATGCAGAATAGAAACTACAGAGTTCCACAGCCACCAGTGAGAAGGAGCTTCATTACTTTATTGTCTGCCTTGCGTGGCCAGATGTGTAATGTTGGCCTACCATATTTTTCCATCACACCAGCAATGCTCAAAATAAGCACAAGTAAAACAATTAACACATGTAGCACCATGAAGCTTTAAAAGGGCTTGTTTTTTTCTGAATCTATGAGGGTAATGCTCTTGTTTCCTAAACGGTTCTTTTTAAGCCATGAGTCATCCAAAGCCATTAAACTGCATGAGCTCCTTTAGCTTCATCAACACTGCTCAGGAACTGGCTGCTGAGAGTTGTGTTAAAATGATCCTGCAATGTTTTTGCTTCCATCTCTCCCAATTAGATGAGGTAATACTTTGAAATATACAGATTTTCTACAAAGGTGATACAAAGATGTGAAAAGAGGTTTAGAATAGATGCTTCGGAATTCAACAAGGCTTGGTCAGCATTTCCCCTGAATCTCAAAACCTGTGATGCTGCGAATTCCTGATATTTTAAGTGTCTCAAGTGTATGTTCATTATTATTGGCAATAGCTACCAGTATACATAAGTGAAATTTTTCGTAATGATACATAGCATTGTATAATTCCTATGAAAGCCAATATATGCCTTTGAATCCTAATATCTTGTGGTATAACATAAACTTATAAGTAAGAACATCCATTCGCAAACACTAATAGAAGGAATGCTCAGGTATCTATGAGGCTCAGACAAAGAAAGCTTGTGGCTGAATGCATATCAGCTAAAGTCTCGGTCTGGGGAGAGAATTCCAGGTTTCCACTATTTTCTGCATGGGAAATTTGCTTCCTGGTTTCACTCCCAAATGGTCTAGCTCCAATTTTGAGATTGTGACCCCTTGTTCTGGATTGCCCCACCAGACGAAATAGTGCCTGCCTGGCAGAGCAGTGGAGCTGTCAATGGAATGTAATTGAGTACTACAAGCCCTTGCTCTTGGCAATAGTGAAGGAGGGACTACATAGACTGGAATTTATTTTCCCATTGATCAATATTGACAAAGGAACTGTATACTAACAAATTGCCACAGGTTTTGGATATAGTATGCTCGAGTCTATGTTGTCACTTTACTTCTAAGTAGCCCATACCAGGGAACATTGAAACTTATCTTTTTGGCATGTGCTGCTTCCAACTATTTGCTTGGAATTTGGATTGTACATTTTTATTCGGGCTCCATTTCTGCCCTCTCTCTGTTACACAATGCCCCTCTCCCATTATTTCAAATATTTCCTCTGTCTCTCTCAAATTCTCCCCCTCCCAATTCTTTCTCTCCCTTCCTCTTTCTCTCTAATGTTCCATCTCATTCACACATGCTCTCAGCCCCTTTTTCCCACTTCTCTCATTTTCCCTCAATTTGAAAATCTGCTTTCTCGTCCATGGAGCCGAAATATTCATTCAGTATCGATATTCATCCCGATCCTTTGACATATTAAGGGTTTCAAGCTTCACAAGGAGTAGTGATAAATAAATGAATGTCACGTTTGAGGTGATGTTGGGATGATCAATGAAATGTTCAATTGTCAAGCGACCATTTTAATATAAAAACAAAAAACTACTGCGGATGCTGGAAATCCAAAACAAAAACAGAATTACCTGGAAAAACTCAGCAGGTCTGGCAGCATCGGCGGAGAAGAAAAGAGTTGACGTTTCGAGTCCTCATGACCCTTCAGCAGAACTCCAGTTCTGCTGAAGGGTCATGGGGACTCGAAACGTCAAATCTTTTCTTCTCCACCGAAGCTGCCAGACCTGCTGAGTTTTTCCAGACTATTTTAATATTCTCATTGAAATGAGGCTCTGTCCTTCATGACATTGAAATGGGGGTTAAATTCAAAATTGGCTGCATTTATGTGAAACTGTGCTTTGCAGGCAACAGCAAGTCAGCAAATTATAAAAAACAGATTAAATTTCTGTGGTTCGCAGCAGGTTTAAAAATGTGTATAAAGATTACTAACTGCAGTTTACATCAACAGATTGGAACAATTTCAACACTTAATCACATAACTCAATTACAATTACATTCTAATTCAGCACAAACTGACCTCAAGGCAGTTGTGTGAATGGGCTATCATTTTCCACATCTACATCCTTTGACTTCTTTAGTTGGACTGCCCTGACCACATAGTTATTGTGTGCCTGATGGGCGTCCTTTGCTGTTCTGTCCCTCTCACAGTGGGACAGAGTACGTGGGCAGGGCAGGGCAGTTGGACAAAGCATTCCAAGAGCTGCACGTCAGTCACAGCTGAACACCACCACAACCACCCTCAACTCCCCCCACTCCCTCCCTCAACCCCACCATACTCTGGTTGGCAAGCCTGGATCTAGTTTGACTATGAACATTATTTTAGCTTTTAATAGGGATTGGATCCGGTCATTCAAACTGTCGCTATTTTAAAAAGAGACGTAACAACACAATGAAAATAAAGAAGAAATAGAGCCTCAGTTATTTGGACATTTCGGGAACAGTGTCTGTAACTTTGAAATACCTGTAATGTTGGTATGTCAGTATGTATCTCATTTATATACATCTCAAAGTAAAACAAGTCTTTATTACAACATTATGTGAAGCTAATTGGTTTTTGTTGCTTGTGCTAATGCACAGACTGTATTTTTAAAATGAAACACAAACCAAATTATGACGGAGCTAAGTTTCTGGCATTTTCCCTTGTGCTATTCAACTTACCCTATGCAGCAACATGCACAGACCCTCTTAAGTAACTTACCCATTCCCTAATGTAATTTAGGCTCTGAATCAGCGCTGTGTATACTTTGTCCCTGAAGTAAATAATAACCTATGCCCTTTTCAAACATTCTTATTATGGTTAAGATTTCTGTTTTTTAGTTGTAATGTTATCCTTTCTTTAGTCCACATCTATGTAGCCAAGAGGACCAGAGCATGGCCCTTTCTCAAGCTGTCTCCTGTACCCTGCTAACAGGAATCACCTCAGGCTAACTTCTACTTCAGTGCATGAAGACACCAGGATCTCCACTCACTTGTTACAGGTCAAATTGGGACCTGTAAGTAATAATGTATTCAGGCAGTCCACACTGAACTGATGTGAATGTGCCCTTTTACACTATTATTCTCATTGTAAAAACTCTTGTAAAAGTTGCACCTTGTTGAATGAAGTGTAACTGAGTTTTTAACTATACATTAAGCCTATAATTACTGTTGAACTGTTGAACTTTGGGCCTGAAAACAAAGTTTTATATTTGTGGAATGTTATTTATGACATTTTAGCTTCTGCCTTAATCCCATGTGTTTACCCCAATCATTTATTTCACTCTCTGTAAAATTATATTAATAATGCAGGACACTCAGTGCATTTTACTTCTGGTTTGTAGTCTGTGAGAATGCTTGAATATGATTGGCTGCTTATCCTGCTTGACACCATCACTGCTACACAGTGACTTGACATAACACCAGATTCAAACTAAAGGTGGAAAAGGGAAATTCATGCCATGGAGATTGCTAGACTTTTGCAGACAGATAGATTGGGGGAAATGGGACATTGAATTGATGTGGTGAGCCTCAAGGATATCAGGATCACACTATAGTCATAATTATAATGTCCCTTAAAGAGATAACCCACTTAAAAATGTGAACCGCAAACTCAATACTCTAGTCTGGAAGAAGCACATGTGTCTGAAGCTGTGCACAATGGTATGGAGAGAGGCATCTGCACAGGTGCTCAACATATTGTGATGCAATGGGAAAGTGCCAAAAATGAATGAGTGCCAGGTAAATGAGAGAAACAAAAAAAGAAAGATTTGCATCTATATAGATCCTTTCACACCCTCAGGACATCCCAAGGCACTTTATAGCCAACAAAGTGAAGTATAGTCACTGTACTAATGTAGGGAATGCAATTCATGCACAGCATTTTCCTGCAAATAGTGATATGATAATGGCTGGATTTTATTTTGTGATTTTAATTGAAGATAAACATTGGGCAGATCATCAGGTATAACTCTCCTTAGAAATAGTGCCCAGGGATCTTTTACCTGGGAGAGCAGACAAGATTCTCATCCAAAAAGCAGTGAGTGCAAAAAAACTTTGTACTGCACTGGAACTTAAGTTGGCTCCTCAGAGCTACCAAGCAGTTTTGTGGATTAAACCATCTTATCTCTCAAGAGGACAAAGATACCTTTTCTGATTTTGACTCACTGTGGTTTTACTTCATCGACACCTTAATAGTAAAAATGAAAATTTGCACTGTCAAGCTTAAAGGCTTTGGCCACCTTAAAAAAAAGCTCAGAGAAGAATTCAGACTATTAACTAAATTACCACAATTCCTTATTTGGAACCATAGCTCGACACTGATGTGAGGTCACATGATACAGCAACCATCTTGGCTCCCTGCTAAAGACACAGCAGAAAATTCAAACTGTTTTTGAGAGACATCTTCAGAGACGCAGACAGAATTCCATCAGAGCGAGAGAGCAGGGATCCGACAGGCAAAACCATCAACCATTGCAGCAAGTTAAAGCAGCAATATAACTACCTACAATATCTTGAAAGAGAAACTAAGGGCGGAATTGTCCCAGATTTGCACTAAGTGTGGTAGCGGGCGGGTAAAACGACATTTTACCTGCAGGCCGTGATGACGCGTTTTCACACTGTATCCTCCCAATCCCTCCACATTATTTATGCATTCCTGGGAAACAGGACGTTTTGATGGTGGGCGGGCTCTCATTTGCCTGCCCACGTCCACCTCGTCGCTTCATCACGCTGGGCGCCATATTTAAAGTCTAGCCGTGCGCACACATCTCAGTGCTTCCAGGCCATGGCCGCTGCAGGTAAGATGTCCACGAAAGGCAAGAAGACTGCAGCCCCCAGTGTTTAATGATGCATCACTGGAATGCCTTTTGGATGCCGTGGAGCCCGCTGCGATGGCCTCTACCCCAGCTCTGGCTGCAGGATAGGCAGTGGCATTACCAACCGGGCTTGGGAGGCGGTGGCAGTGTTGGTCAGCGCCACTGCCCAGCAAAAGAGGACAGCCACCCGGTGCCGCTAGAATCTTCTTATCACTCTCAACTCACAAACCCATCACACACCCACAGGGATCTCACACATCAAGGGACAACACCACTAACTCTCACACACAGCCTCACATCTCCATCAGGCTCATACCCTCTCGAGCTCAAATCCTCATCCTGTCCCTGGCTCCGCTCACCACACAAACATTCCACACAGTGCCATGTGTCCTGCTCTCACACTCTCCATCTGTTTTCATTCAGGAGAAGCCTGCTCACACCAGCAGGAAGAGGTCCCAGACCAGGGTGGAGTGGCCCACATTCGGCCCCTCACTCACTTTGAGGAGCGTGCCATCACACTGACTGGTGAGAATGTGGACCCTGCCTGTAGCGATGGTGAAGTTGGCAGCAAACACCCACCTGAGGAACCTGCACCACATCATCCCTCTCTCAACGCAGCTGTGAGTGCTCTCCCCTGGTTTTGACTCTGCTGCTTTGCACTAACCATCTCTACTTTAGCTCACAGGGAGTTCTGCCAAGCGACCGACACCCTCAGCCAGCCAGTCCCTCAGCTCCATCCACATCCTCACCTCCAGCCAAGAGGACACCTGCTCTAGTGAAGAGGCAGAAATAAGCAGCCTGGAAGACCCGTCACTGCAGAGAGAGCAGCCGGCCCATGAATGATTCTGGAGGGAAAAGTGTTTGTGTGGGAGGGCCTTTCGGAGCCTCATGCAAGCACTCTCCCAACTGCACAGATCCTTCACATTTCACACTCATCTCAATGCCCTGAGCATTTTCAATGCTGTCTGCTGGGGTTCAATATCCATCTGAGCTGACCTGCATCTCTGCCCACTGACCACTCTCCCATACAGCACATGATCTTTCTCACCACTACTCTCGTTTCACTTTTGATTTAGCAAGCATGGGCTGGCTTCACTGCATTGTGCACTCCACATCTTTACCCTCCCCGCTCACCTATTTCATCTCCCCCATCACAGTTGACCCCCCTGGCATCACCTTCCACCTCCCCTCTGTTACCTACCATTTCCTTTCGTGACGTCCAGGGGAATGTACACGTTCCCTTTCATCCTAAAAACCCAACCCCCATCCACATTCACCTCCCAACCTCCTCCTTCCCACCCCCCGGGATCCATGTCTGCCTCTGAGTTCCCACCAACCACCCTCACCAGCCCTACTACCACTATTGTCAAACCCTCACCCTCCCACTCTACTGCCTCACTCTACCCTTGGTCATCTCACCCTTCCTCCATATCACACATACCCTCAGTTCATGCTCCAGGAGGCAACAGGAACCTAACTGACCCCTCCTGTGCACATTCACCTGCACATCTCCCACTCTGCAGTCCTTCCCCACTCCGCATCCCTTCCTCCCTGGAAATTCTTTCCCCCCTGGAAACTCTTCACCCCCCTCCCCGGGAAACCCTTCCCCACCTCCCCCAAATCCTACCATCCCTTGGATTCCGCCCCCCCACCACGCCCCCGCTTAGACCCCCCCTTCCTGACTCCTTCCTCCAGCCTTACCTCTTCCTCCAGCCCCACTTCTTCCTCCAGCCTTACTCCTACCCCCTTCCTGACTCCTACTTCCACTCTTACTTCTTCCTCCACTCTTACTCCCTCCCCTCTCAACACCCCTTCTGCCCCCTGGAAACCCACCCCTCCCTGTACCCCTTCCTCCTCCCAGACAACCTCCCCTCTTCGTACCCCTTCCACCCCCCCAGACGCCCTCCCCTCTCTGCCCTCCTTCCCTTGCACTTTCCACCTCCCCCCTTACACCTACCTCCCCAGTAGCCGTCTTCTCCCCATTACCCTCTCCTCCCCCCACTCTCCCTCCCACTCCCAAACTCAACATCCCCCGACACCTTCATTCCCTCCTCCCAACCTCACCCTCCTGACACCTCTTTTACTCCCAGCCGATCCTAGCCCTTCCTCTCCCACTCCTTCGACCATCACCCATTGTGAGCATCAACGGTGACTATCCAACATCTCTGCGCTACTTCACAGCAGAGCCATGTCCATGAGAATCCACCCAGCATGCCATGGATGTTCCTTCAGTGTCCCGTTGATGTTAGGCTTCAGCATCTTCTGCTCTTCGATTGTCCGCGGTGTGAGCAAATCCCTGGCGGGTAAGTCATGACATCTGCACATCACAGTTGTCAAGATGTGTTCTACATTGGCGTGCTTTCCCGCCAACGTGGGCGGACAATCCAAGGGGGCAGGGTGGGGACGATTCTGTGGGCAGGCCTAATATTGATATGCTGATGTGTTACAATGAGGTACCCGATGCCTGATGGCAGAGAACATGGCCCACCATTGATGGGTAGAACAGACATCATGAACTGGTTTCAAGCCGTTGTGATACCAGTCGAGCCATATTGTCTACTCACACTACTGAACACACCCAACACCAGCGGGCACGGAGAGTGCCAGCCTAAACCTCTCTCCCTGTCACCTCTAAACCGTTCCATCTTCAAGCCTACCTGTGGAAACAACCTCCGGGCAGATCAACTCTAGGAACCACCACAACCAAAGAGAAATCTTTCCATTTTCGGGACCTTCACTTCAGCTAAGGCAACAACTCGACTACGAAACATTAGGCCTGCACTGAATTAGAGACTGAGTTAAATTCCATTTTTATAATTACTGTTTTATCTTCAACCGTGTCTAGTTTTGTGTGTGTGATAGTGTGGGTGAGTCGTGTGAGTGAGACATCATGTGTTTGTTAACCTCTGGGGCAAGTGTATGAGAAATTATCTAATCTTTTTCATCTTAAAATACAAAAGCTTGGTTTGTTTAAATTGACTCAATCATTCCAAGGGTAAGAAAATACACACATCCACATCCAAATATATTTGATCAAGGGAAATAAAAGGTCACATCTTAAAATTGTCTGTGACAGCATTTTTATTCTTAATTCTGAATACATTTTTATATCTCTGAAATACAGCTTAGGCAAGCCAACAAATCAAGGCCAACTTTTTGACAAAACCTGCAAGCCATCAGGATTCATGTACTATTTTTCTAGAAATGCACATCTATTTGAACACGAGACAATAATTTTTCTCTCTATTCAACTCACCACATTACAAAAGCACAAAATTTGAGGGAAGAGACAACAACACCAGGAATAAATGCCAGTAAAGCTGATTTAGGTTATTATCAAAATTGCTGGTTTCCTCTACCATTTGGTTCCTGTACACGATAAGAAACAACAACATAAATTATAGTCCCAACACAATCACTCTGGACACTCAAGAAGCCCCCGAGCTCAGATATTGGCAACAATGGACTTGAGCTGACTTGTGACAAGGCTGGTCTGTGTTGACATGTCAGAGGGTGGTTTGTGCCGAATTTTCTGAATCAGCACATTCAAAGTTTGACGAGACAGCTTCTTCTATAACACAGTTAGCTAGAAAATAGGAAATCCAGCAAAGCAACAGCACTAAAAGGATTGCATCTTGCCATCAAAGAGGAAGCTGCAGTGAATGCAGGAATTTTGACTGAGTGTTCACAAGGCTAAAGCAGAGACCTATAGGTAGCACTGCTATTTTTGACACTGAAAAGATCCTTATGCAGGTGATCCATTAAAGTTGAGGGCACTACTTAGGTTTAAGGGCCTCCCTCCAGTAAAAGCACAGGTACAAACTGCCTGGAGTGGTGCTTCATTGGAATTGGAAATTCTTCCCCAGTGTGAGCCCATTCTAATGTCTCAGACTTCATGTGATCCAACAGTGGAAATTTAGGGGGTACGGGAGCTGTTGAATGGAGGGGTGGGGCTGGGGGGGTGGGGAAAGGGTAGGCTTGTGCAACCATATCGTACTCAGCACTTGATGTAGCTAAATGCTTACAATAACCTCAACTAAAATTTGATATATGGTAAAATCTACATTGTACATTGAACTCATGCATAATTAACTCTTTATAATTCTCTTCATAACTCTCCATATTTATTACCTACCTAAAACCTAAAAGGGCATTTAGTTTTACATGACTGTAAATCACACGTAGAGCCAGATTTGATGATAGTCATCACAGTAGGGTTTTAATTATACAGCACAAGAAAGTATGGGTGTGAAATATAGTCATAAATGTCTTTCTTCCCCTACAAAAATATTATGGCTCATAAAACTTTTAGTAAGCATGAATTGTATGCTTTTTTAAAAGGTGTATATCTCAAATTTAGACTGGTTTGCACAAGCTTTGGTTGTTGCCAGGACAGAAGAGGTAGCAAGCTTGTTGCATCTATCATCCTACCCAGGATACGGGTTTGTGTTGGTTTGGCATTGACTAATGAACTGGGGGAGTTAATAAAAAAGTGTGGGTTTCTACAAAAGAAAACAAGCACTTCCCTTTTCACAGACTCTTTTTTGCAGCAGCAATCAGGCCCCAGAGAGCAGTCCATTAGGCCACACCCACCCATAGAAAAAAAAGTGAGGGTTTAAAGGGGCCTCGCAGCTGTCAGAAATCAGTCTAAGCTCCAAGGCGGCCGTTGCTGCCTTAGAGTTCGCGACCCCAAAAATCTCATCTCGTGACCCCCACTGGGGGTTGCTACCCAGTTTGGGAAGCCCTGGCCTAGAGAGAGGTAGACAGAGTTGGTACATTCTTGGTAATCATCTGCAAAAGTAGATTTGCTGGTATCAGGAGCAAGGCAAAGACACCTTTGCTCAGCAGGTCTGCTTGCATTCCTCGTGACTAAGCACAAACTTACAATCGGAACTGATGCTCACCCTGGAGGCACCCTTTGTGTCAACATAGGCGATGTGTTGAATGGCCTTCTGTGTCCTAAACCTCTATGGTTCTATGGGTGATTATTATGGGGGACTGCAGTGTTTTGATGAATTGATGATTATGTTAGATGACCTGAGTGAGTTTCGTCACCCATATTTATCCTGTGATCTCCTGAATTAATCTAAATTGTTCTGAAAAAGAAGCTTTCAAATAGTTTCTGCAGCATTTAAATCTTTGGATTTCCATCAAAGTATGAGGGATGTGTTGGAAAAATTAAATTCAGTTTCAAACAATTGTGAGTTAGATGAATCTGGTGTAGAACTGTGCCAGATGGGATGTGACCTTATTAGTCATAAGACAGTGGGACTTCGCAGAAAATCTCAGGCACAACCCAAAGCACACAGAGCTGTCATTTCTTGGGACACTCCCCTATTGTGATAAACAATGCTCTTACTAAATTTTCCTGGCATTAACATTGATTTTGCTCTTGTATAAATCCCTATGAGTCATTTGTTAGATTGTGTGCCAGTTTTCGCCAACTTCCACTTGGTTTAATTCTCCAGCTCAGTAATAAAAAAAACAAATCCTTCATATTTTTAATGCTTTGTGTAAACATGATATAGAATTACTTGAAGAAATAAGTATCATATGGTTAAGTTTTTTTTTTACTGCTACTTAATATCAAATCATTTGCTGCAAAGAGAGGAACATTTATCTCACTGCAGTTTCAAGATTTATTTTGCTCCTCTCGCTTTATTACTTGCATTTCTGTTAAATTGAGTATACTATTCAAAGAACCTGTTTTTATTTTTCTTGGACTGTGGTTTTAAAATTGGACCATGGCTTTAAAAACTACCATGGTTGCAGTTGAAAGACATGTTCACTGGAACAGGATGAGGAATATCTACAAAGTTGCTATCCTGGAACAGAGTGTGCCACAAAAGAACAGGATGATGCCAGAAAGGAGTCCTGGACTAAGGGGAACTACCTGATGACAGCATTTTAATTAGCTCCTGGCCAGGTGACCAGGGTTTTGTGTAGCAACAGTGCAGACAGTGCAGCCCCTAGCCTACAAAGAGGGAAGACCTAAAACTTCTCCGTCCTGTGTTTGTAAGATTCCAGTAATTCTGCCATAGTAGCTAGCTGGCTATTCCTCATATCTCTGTAACCTGCTTTCTCTGAAAACCCCTGTCAAGAGGAAAAGGGGAAAAATCACCAGTAGAGACATTGTAAGCAAGTTTGTCAACCAGTGAACCACAGACTGAAAGTGCTGAGAGACCACCTCGTGTCATTAACAACAAACTGCAAGGAATTTGGAAGACATCAATCAAAATCAACCCTTATAATCCTGTACTCCAGATTGATGCTATTGAACTGTTTTATCTCACCCTTAAAATCCAATTTTTGTGTGTCTTATGTGTATGTGCGTTTGTGTATAAGGGTTTAAGAAGGAGTAGAGTTTAAATTATAGAGTTAGAAGTTAGCAGTTCATATTTCTTTCTTTTGCCACTGGTTATAGACAATTTGTTCAATAAACAGTTATTTACTTATTAAGTTTACAAATCTGGTGCTTGTATTCTGTTAACCTAAATTAAACAGTTAGGTAGAATTGGGGCAATCTGGTGGTTTGGCCAAACTTTTCACATTTGTCACGGCTCAGGGAGCAGTGGGGCTTGATATTGGAGTGCACTACCCCCAGTGAGTCGTGACATAGTTTGGGGACTCAAGTCCGGGATATTTTGGAACAAAAGACAATGACGATCCAGGTGTAGATTTAGTAGGTAATAAAAGCTAAAAGGAAAAACCAGGTTTGTAGTATCAAAAATATGATGACACTGGAAATTGCTAAAACCTTCCTGCAAGTGGAAGAGATGTCCCTGACAATTTTACAAAGGATCCCAAAAGTCAAGTTAATCGAATTGGCAAGTAAGTTAAGAGTAGGGTTGCCTGCCCAAGCTAGGAAGATAGAGATAATCGAAGAGATAGCACAGCATTTAAAACTGTAAGGAGTACTCGAGAGACCGAGTTCTCCAAGAGATGGTTCATTGGAATGGGCTCAAATTCAGTAGCAAGTGAAAAAAATGGAACTAGAAGCAGCAGGAGAAGAAAGAGCATTCCAAAGGGAACAGGCAGAAAGGACATTTCAAAGGGAGTTACAAATGGCGAGGTTAGAAATGGAGAAACATAAGCTTGAACAGAACAGAAAGAGAAAAAGAGAAGGAGAGAGAATTCCAGCTTAAAATGCTGACAGTTAAAAAAGAGACACCAGGAGGTGAGGCAGGGCTCATTTCCAGATCAGGACCCAGTGGGGAGATGTTTAAATTTGTATAAGCTCTTCTAAAGTTTGAGGAAAGGGGTGTTGAAGCATTCTTTATTTCATTTGAGAATATAGCTAAACAGATGAATCGGCCCAAGGGAAACTGGACATTACCCATGCAGAGCAAATTGACAGGTAGAGCACAGGAAATTTATGCCTCACTTTCAGAGGAGGTTTCTAGCGATTATTATGTGGTGAAAAAGGCCATTTTGAGTGCATATGAGTTGGTTCTGAAGCATTTAGACAAAAGTTTGAAATTTAAGGAAACAGCTTGGGCAAACTTACATTGAATTTGAAAGGATTAAGCAAAGTAGTTTTGACAGGTGGATTCGAGCATTAGGAGTTGAAACTACCTATGAAGTTCTGAGAGAGACCATTCTCTTGGAAGAATTTAAAAACTCCCTACCTTCTGTATTAAGAACCTATGTTGAAGACCAAAGGGTTGCAACTGCTAGACAGGCAGCAGTAATGGCTGATGATTATGAGCTGATCCATACAGCTAAACCTTTCTTCCATCACCCCATAAATTTGAAAAGGATAGAAAGTGGGAAAGGAAGGCAAGTAGCCAGTGTAAAGGATGGATAGCTGGGAATACCTTGAGATCTCCTCCCCAGATCAGGAAGGAAGGTACTGAGGGTACCTGAGGGGAAACTCGAAGGCCCAAGTGTTTCCATTGTAATAAAGTGGGACACATTCGTTCACAATTCTGGAAGTTGCAAGGGAAGCCCATGGGACTTATTGGAGTTCATAAGAGTGAGTCCAAAAAAGGAACTCAAAAAGAAAATGCCACAGACCAAATTGTAGCTTTAACTACAAATAGGGGTCTGGAGGTAACCACTGCTATGAATGCAGGTGAAGTGAATAAAGTAGGTGAGAGCTATAAAGGGTTTTTGTCTAAAGGAAAGATAACCCCTTTTTCATCAAATGATGCAGCTAAACTCATAATTATATTAAGGGACACAGGAGCTACTTAAACTTTTTTGCTGGAGAAGGACCTAGTTTTCCCTCCAGGGAGTTCAATGAAAGCTAAAGTAAAATTGGTAAATGGGATAAGTGGAGAGTATATCCCAGTTCCATTGTACAAAGTGCAATTGCAGTATGATTTGTTGTCTGGATCGATGGTTGTAGCAGTGGTTAAGAATTTACCCATAGATGGAGTTGGTTTACTCCTGGGAAATGATTTGACAGGAGTGAAGGTATTCACCCATAATTATAGAAAGTCCGAGAGAGGCTAAAGATACAGAGCAGTTACAAGAACAAGTTCCTGGTATTTTTCCACCATGTGTGGTGACCAGAGCAATGGCTAAACAAAGTCCATCAACAGAGGCCAAAGGAATACCATGAGCAGATGTTAGAGTAGCCAAAACATTCTTTAAGGATATGGATATTTCAAAGGAAGTGTTTGGCAGGTCTTCATTAATTGAGGCTCAGAAAGCAGACCCAGAGTTAAACAAGTTAGCACAGTCAGCACATGCTGAAGCTGAGGCGGAAGAAGTTCCGGAGTGCTATTAAAACAGAGTGCTGATGAGGAAGTGGAGACACCCTCACAGACCTGCGGATGAGAAATAGATGGTTTTTCTTCAGATAGTAGTACCACCCAAATATCATAAGGAGATACTGCGAGTAGCGCATGAAATCCCTATGGCAGGACATGTAGGAATACAGAAAACCCAAGCATCAATAAACAGGCATTTTACCTGGCCAAGATTTCATAAGGACATAGTGCAATTTTGTAAAATGTGTCATACATATCAGGTAGTAGATAAATCTCAACATGTAATCAAACCAGCACCTTTAATACCCATACCAGTTTTTGAGGAACCATTCAGTTGGGTATTAATAGATTGTGTAGGACCATTACCCAAAACAAAAGCAGGACATCAGTATATCCTCACAATCATGGATATGACCACCCGATTTCCAGAAGCTATTCCTTTAAGAACAATTACAGCTAAGGTGGTAGTGGAAAGCTTAACTCAATTATGGCCTACCAATTGAAATACAATCTGATCAAGGTTCTAACTTCATGTCTAAAATTTTCCAGGACATAATCAGCAATTTGGGTATCAAATAACTGAAGTCTACTGCCTATCACCCACAGACACTGGAAGCTTTAGAGAGATACCATCAGACTCTCAAAACCATGATTAAGACCTATTGCCATGAATACCCAAAGGATTGGGACAAAGGATTAGATTTGTTACTATTTGCTACCACAGATTCTCCGAATGAATCTATTGGATTTAGTCCATTTGAATTGATCTATGGTCATGAAATAAGAGGCCCATTAAAAGTGATTAGGGAAAAGTTCCTAAAGCAGGAAGGCGAATCCTCCATGTTGGATTATGTGTCCAAGTTTCTAGAAAGACTCACAGGAGCATGTAAAGTAGCGCGAGAGCAGACTAATGGAAAAGAGTTGGAGAAACAAGTCAAGTCAAAATCCAGCACACACGACCAGAGCAAAGTAATGATAAAGAGGCAAAATCCATAAAGTGGAGATCGTAAACAGAGTAAAAGCAAAGAGGGAGCAAAATAGGCCAAATTGAAATCTAAAAGTTGAGAATGAAGTAAAAGCAGAGAGCGAGGAAAAAAAGCCAAATCAAAATCTAGAAGCTGAGATAGAGAACAGAGTAAAGACAAAGATTGAGGGAAAAGGGACAAATCTAGAAGTAAAGAGAGGGTTAAAGAAAAAGTAAAGAAAGAGAAAAACATGCAAACTCAAGAAGCAGAGGCAGGGAACAAAAACACAAAGAAATTTGGGTTAAATCCAGTAGTAATGATGAGGAACAGGGCAAGAGTAAAGATCAAGAAAAAAAAAGAGCAACATCTAAAAGCAAGGAAAGGGATAGAGAAGCCAGTGGGGCACTTTTCCAAGAAACTAAATCAATATCAGAGGAAGTACTCTACACTAGAAAAAGAAACTCTAGAATTTGTTGTTGTCTCTTCAACACTTTGAAGCTTATGTCCAACATGATAACAAAGAAACACTAATCTATACTGACCGTAATCCCGGCTATTTCTCACATCTCTGTAACCTGCTTTCCCTGAAAACCCCTGTCAAGAGGAAAAGGGGAAAAATCACCAGTAGAGGCATTTTCAACCAGTGAACCACAGACTGAAAGTGTTGGGAGACCACCTCGTGTCATCAACAACAAACTGCAATGAATTTGGAAGACATCAAACGAAATGAACCCATCTGATCCTGTACTCCGGATTGATGCTACTGAACTGTTTACCTCACCCTTAAAATCCATGTTTTGTGTGTCTTATGTGTGTGTTTGCATGTGCAAGTGTATGTGTGTTTGTGTATAAGGATTTAAGAAGGGGTAGACTTTAAGTTATAGAGTTAGAAGTTAGCAGTTCATATTTCTTTCTTTTACCATTAGTTAAAGACAATTTGTTCAATAAACAGTTATTTACTTATTAAGCTTACAAACCTGGTGCCCGTATTCTGTTAACCTAAATTAAACAGTTAGGTAGAATTGGGGCAACCCAGTGGTTTGGTCACACTTTTCACATTTGTCATGGCTCGGGGAGCAGTGGGGCTTGATATTACAGCGCACCACTGTAAATGATGTATTTGTGGTTGCCTGTAGCGTAGGACTGTAGCGACTGTGGACATCTATGATTTACAACAATCATCATTGTAACAAGCTCGTAAACTACAAGATAATGTTATCACATATTTACCACCTTGTGTACCATTTTTGCAGAAAAAAGTGACTGCTGCAAACTATTGTCAGGTGGAAGGCATAATAATATAAATCAGAGGAAGCTGCAAGATTGAACAAAAATGAAAATGGAATTTATTTGAGTTATGTATGGCCTTGTCGTGTATGGTACTGGACTAACAACTTGCACCAAGGCAAATTGCAAAGTTGCATTCGATGAATCTGGTCATTTGTAGGCCGGCACCAAGGAAAATTAACTATGAAAGTTGCTGGATTGTCATAAAATCCCAGTCAAGTCCTATGAAAATATGTTATGCCTACATGATCTAGCCTACATTTGACTCCAGTCGAAATGTTTGGCTGTTGATAGCATCTGATGTGGCCTAGCAAGCTACATGGTTGTAAAAACAAATTGCTCTTGAAAAAGGCCCACAATATTCTCAGAGCAACTAGAGATGTGCAATAAGTACCGCCTTGCCGGTGTCACTCATACTGCGGAATAATGAATAAAAATATAGGCATAAGTAATTATATAAATATTAGGGCAACGGCAGAGGGTATGGGTTGGGGGGAAACAGCACCCCCAAAGAGGAACGACAAATTAACATTTCAATTTAGGAAGACATTTATATAGTATCTTTTGTGACCTAAGGACATCCTAAAGCTCTGAGTCACTTTTTCCTTGTGTGACCCCATATTAATGTTTCAGACTCTGTGTGACCCTGGGTGAAAATTTGGGAGGTTTCAGTTGTTGAGTTGGGAGGAAAAGGTGTTGACAATGTCTTATCTCCGCCTCCTTCACCCCATCCACCTCTCCTTCAACCCCCGCCCCATCTCCCTCTCCTTCAACCCCCACCCCATCTCCCTCTCCTTCAACCCCCGCCCCATCTCCCTCTCCTTCAACCCCACTTCATCTCCCTCTCCTTCAACCCCCACTCCATCTCCCTCTCCTTCAACCCCCATTCACCTCTCCTTCAACCTCCACTCCATCTCCCTCTCCTTCAACCCCCATACACCTCTCCTTCAACCCCCGCCCCATCTCCCTTTCCTTCAACCCCCACTCTATCTCCCTCTCCTTCAACCTCCACTCCATCTCCCTCTCCTTCAACCCACATTCACCTCTCCTTCAACCCCCGCCCCATCTCCCTTTCCTTCAACCCCCACTCTATCCACCTCTCCTTCAACCCCTGCCCCATCTCCCTCTCCTTCAACACCCATTCCATCTCCCTCTCCTTCAACCCCCATTCGCCTCTCCTTCAATCCCCACTCCATCTCCCTTTCCTTCAATCCCCATTCACCTCTCCTTCAACCCCCACTCCATCTCCCTCTCCTTCAACCCCCACTCCATCTCCCTCTCCTTCAACCCCCATTCACCTCTCCTTCAACCCCCGCCCCATCTCCCTCTCCTTCAACCCCCATTCACCTCTCCTTCAACCCCCGCCCCATCTCCCTCTCCTTCAACCCCCATTCACCTCTCCTTCAACCCCCGCCCCATCTCCCTCTCCTTCAACCCCTGCCGCAACTCCCTCTCCTTCAACCTCCATTCCATCTCCCTCTTGGAGGCAGTTGATGAAAAGCTGTGGATTCCTCCAAAGTAAACAAGCACCCACCTATTCACAGGCTTTTTTGCAGCAGCAATCAGGCCTCAGAGAGCAGTCAATAGGCCGTGCCCACCAACAAAACAGTACAAGGGCAGCTGTCAGGAATCTATCCAAACTTCATGGCAGCCATTAGTGCCTTGAAGCTCGCAACCCCAAAATCTGATGAAGAGTCATATGGATTCGAAACGTTAGCTGTCTTCCTCTCCACAGATGCTGTCAGACCTGCTGAGTTTTTCCAGCTATTTTTGTTTTTGTTTACCCCAAAACCTCTTCTTGCGACCCCACTGGAGGTCAAGACCCACAGCTTGGGAAGCCGTGCTCTCAGCAGCCCAAGCGTAGTCACTGTTGCAACGTAGGGAAACACAACAACCAAATATGCATGCAGGAAGGCTCTACAGATAGCGATGATCTAAATGAACAATTTGTTCTTTTAGTGTTGGCGAATGAGGGTAAATGCTGGGCAGGACCCCTTCTTTCTGTATCAGCCATGCTCAGTTGGTGCACCCTGAGTCACAAGGTTCTGGGTTCAGTCCCACTCCAGGGCTTGAGGACAATAATTAAGACTGATACTCCAGTGCAGTACTGAGGGAGTGCTGCACACTGGAGTGTCATCTCTTGAATGAGACATTGAACTGAGGCCCCATCTGTCTGCCTGTGTGGATGCAAATGATCCCATGGCACAATTACGAAGAAGAGCAAGGAAATTGTCCCTGGTGTCCTGCCCAATATTTATCTCTGAATCACAAAATATAGATTCTCTGGTCATTAGCACATTAGCTATTTGTGGGAGCTTGCTGTGCGCATATTAGCTGCTACGTTCCCTACATTACAACAGTGACTACCCTCCTATAGTACTTAATTGGCTGTATAGCGCTTTGAGACATCTGGTGGTCGTGAAAAGCACTATATAAATGCAAGTCTTTCATCCTTTCTCTTTTCTCTTTTTCAAATTATGCCATAGGATTTTTTCACATCTACCTAAGGGGCTTACTGTTCCATGGCTGTGGTGACACCTTCAACAGTACTCCCCTGAAATGTCAGCCTAGATCATGTGCTCAAATCTCTGAAGTGAGACTGGAAACCACAGACTTCTGGCTCTGAAGCTAAAGAGCTCCCAACTGAACCCAGGCTGGTGTCGCCCTACTTCACAAAACTGAAAGCCAATAATTGATAGAATTGAGGCGACACAGACAGAATGTATCTGTTTTTTCACTTCCCATTATCAGTATGTTTTATATGGAAAGAGGTGTGTATTTTCCTTTTGAATGTGTGTTCCAATCAAATAATTTCAGCAGCAAGCTTTTGTGAGTTAAAATATAAAGAAGATTATTTATTCTTATACACTTATCCCAAATTAACGAAATGTTACCCACTCAATCATACACACACATACACACATACCACACACACACACATGTACACACACACATACACACACAGTAAGATTGGATACAGGTGAAGGTAATGTACTTTTACAAATTATAGTTATCTCAGTTGCTGATTTACAATCTCCAGTCTCCCACATGGCAGGCCTTGGATGATTTTTGATGGCTTAAAGTTGTAATAATGGAGTTGTAAAGCAAAGGGTTCACAGTAGGTTGTGCGGTTTCTTGTAGTCAAATAGCCAGGAGGTTAGTTCTCAGGTGAACTTTAAACTGGGGTGGGGGTGAGTCCTTCTCTCTGTTGGGGCCTCCTGTTCTCAAGGTGTTGCTGTTAATTACCTAGGCTGCTTGTTGACTTGCAACTAGATCATGGCCTGGCTTTCTGACCAACTGGTGGCTCAATGCAAACTGATTTTTAAAAGCAGACAAAAGCATGGCTGCCCCCACGTGTCTTTTCACAAGTTCACGTCCTTTTCCAAATAAGGGCTGGTGTTTCTGTTGATTTCACTTCCTGTGATGTGGGTTAACACCTCTGAGGTTCTCCCAATCTAGTTTGGATGTGGAAAGCCAACATGATACAATGGGGTGGTGATAGGGGCCATTTACTCTGCCTGCCACCAACTGAGTTTTGGTCTTCCCTTTAGTTCAATATGAAACAGGGTATCAAGCATATATTACTTAGTTCTGTTGAAGGGTCATGAGGACTCGAAACGTCAACTGTGCTCTTCTCCGCTGATGCTGCCAGACCTGCTGAGTTTTTCCAGATATTTCTGTTTCTGTTTTTGTTCAGGGTATCAAGCAGTCTGGAAATTCCATAGTCCTTTCATATTGGCTCATCCTTAAACAAAGAGATTTGTGAATTCCCCGGTTGGCTGTGAATATCCATATTTAATTAGGTATTCGCCTGAGGCTGATACTGACTGTAGCTCAAATGTCAAAGTTCACATGATTTGCAGCAGCCATTTTAATAACTTGTTTGTGTCCCATTTTTAAAAGTATTGACTGAAAATTCATGATACACTGGACTTGACAGAGAGAAGAAATGGGTCAGAGAAATGCAACAAGTAGTCCAATCGCAAGGAGGAAGGATTGAATGATTTGCAACCACCTTAAAAGAAAAGCAGAGTGTTAATGAGATTGAAGATTATTTCAGTGAGGAAATGAAAAGACATTAAGAAAAACAAACAAAAGAACATGCAGAAAATTAAGAGGATGAGAGGCCAAGAAAGGGGACAGAGAATAGGAGAAATTCATGAGCAAAAAACATGCGCTGAAGATGGAAGTCTAAAGTGAAAGTGGAAGTGCTGGAGATGCACTATGGGTGTCACAGACAGGGGAACAAGTGGCCATGTATTGACTTGTTTTATGCGTAATTTCAATTTCGTACTGTGTTAAGAATACTCCCAAGGACTCAAATACATTTTCCAGTGAGCCATCCACAAAGGTGAATCCCTTGTCTTTGCATATGGGCCTCAGTCAAAGTATTGGCAAAGGTATCAGTACCTTGGGCTGAAGGGAGGGAAATAAAGTCAGCAAGAACTTCCACTATTAATGCTGTCCAGTTACCCTCATACAGGGGAGACCACATATGTGGATATTGAATGAGGGCTTGATTGGTGCAGCAACAATGTTGTAATGATCAAAGAGCCTTTCAACTTTCACTGTTTACCAACTGAACAACAATGTGCATTTACATAGTGCCTTAAAGTGAGCAAAAACAAAAGTCAGAGACACAAGGAAAGAAATATAATGCAAGCCAAGCCAAAGGAACAGATATCAGGAGGGGAGGCCAAGGGCTGGATTTTCATGGAGTCAGGGAGACTGTGTGAAGGGGCGAAAATAATGTCTGGGACTGGTTCCAAGATTCCCAACCCCATTCTCTGGCTTTACGAATTTCAGGAGTGCCTTTTAAAGGTGTGGGCTGGTCTGGGCCACGAACCTGCACCCTGCATTCCTGACCTGGCCAGCTCCATTGTGGGGAAATTTTCATGGAGCCAGTCCAGCTTTTCAAAGAGTCGTGGTTCACAGCACCTCAAAGGTATCATGAACCTTAGCCTGCACGAAGAAGCCTTCAGAAAGGTAGGTTCAAAAGGTCCTTCTCATGCCCTCTATGCCAAAGTATGCCCCTCCCACCCACACCCTTTGGCTTTTCAAGCCCTGCATGCCAAGGTATACCCCCCCAACCAACCCTTATGGCCCATCATGACCCCCCCACCAATGACAAGCAATACCCATTATACATTGTATAGAATCAATTAACCTCATAGTGACAAGAGGATGTGTAAAAAAGCGTTTAAAAAAGTCATCCAGTGATAACTTTCCTAACTCCTTTTAACTGCAGGCCAATAAAAGTTTCAATCATCCAGAACCTTCAAAGTATCAATGGCTGAAACTGCAAGCACATGAAATCTCTTTAACATGTGCAAATAAACATTGTGCCATTGACAGAAGAGATCAGAGAGCCAGAGCGGTCAACCAAGCAATGTTTTCCTGGGGAATAAGGTGTTTTAATACTCCTATAGATGTCTGGGCCCTCAGCCAAGCCTCATTATGCATTCTTGCACACCCTATTGTCACTTTATGGTTCATTGGTTCTATACAGTGTATAGTGGGTAAATGGGCCTATAAGTGCCATAGCTTGGCATGGGGCATGAGGAGGGGTAGGGGTGGGTGGGGGGCATATCTTGGCATGGGGGAAAGAGGGGCCATAGTGGTTGGGTGTGAGGGCATGAGGCATCATCGACGTGGCATGAGGAGTGTGAGGGGCTGAGGGCTAGAGGGCCCTACTTCTTTCATTATAACTGGGATGAAGTCCCAAGGCGCCAAGTCAGCCCTTTTAAACAGCCAACCTTGGCCCTCGGCAGCCCCTTAGGCCGCCTCCGAACTCTTTCCCAGGTTGGCCGGCCTGACTGCGGCCCACGCCCATCACTCAAAATCCTACTTCTCCTCGCACTTTTCCCTGAGGCAGGCGGGCTGAGCTGGGAATTCCCCCAACACCCTTTACCCCCCCCTCAAGGGTGAAAATCCAGCTCCTACAGTTTGCTGAAAGTAGTAGGTTTTAAGAGGGCCTTGGAAAAGAGGAGGCCGCAGAGGATTAAGAGGGAATTTAAGAGGGTGCTGGCCCAGGTACTGAAGAAACAGCTGCCAAGAGTGGGGTGAAGGGAAGGGTGCACAAGACACTAGAGTCAACAGAATGGAGAGCTTGCAGGGGAGCTGGGGGGAGGGATGCTGCAGCACTGGAAGCGTTTACAGAGGGACAGGTGAGAATCTCACCTCAGATGAGAAATGGCCGCTCAGGTGAGTTGCTGAAGGGTGTCTGGTGGAACCAAATTTTCATGTAGGTCAACATCTTCAGAAAACAAGTGAATAATGTTAAGTTTAGTGAACCAAAGTAAAACCCTGTTGAGGATAATTCATTAATCATTCTTGTATGCGTTTATTGCTAGAACACAAGCCATTGTGGGAATAGGTAAGATTGTCTTTAAATCAGCAGTTCTGCAAGCATTCCAACATTCTCATGCACTTGTAAATTCAGAGAGCATAAAAATCTTCAATTAGACCTGGCTATGGTGAATCACATCAGTTAGAGATTCATAGGATGCGGGTTTTCTTTCCCTGAATCAGCACATAGTGAGTTCCTGTCTCAGAAATCTGGGCAAGTTCTGAAAAGTAGTGAGTGTGCGATGGAAAGAAAGAGAGAGAAAGAGAGAGAGAGAGTGAAATATCCAGATGTACTTCTCTTCATGATGGTTCAAGATTATAGTTCCCAAACCCTCATTTGGCAGAATTTTTGTCCCCGGATCCCAATCCCAGCGTTGAGATGAAATGTAGGTTGAGAACCTGGAAATGCAAGCAGCAGACCCTGAGGGAAATTTTTTAGCAGGTTGCCAATTATATGGTTGTCTCCAGGGACCCTGTCCAACTTAAAACACTGGGTGAGCTCCCGAGAGCCCCTCCGTCAGGGTATTTAAGGAGGCACGAGGGTACCTCCATGCCCAGTTGCCAGCCACAAATGAGATACAGGAACGAACAAAAAGGTTAGGGCCATCGCACAGGAGGGAGGAAGCCTCACTGCTGCGGTAGTGGCTGTTTATTAGTGTGGCACCTTCCCCATTGAATGGCGTTTTCAGCTCCAATAGTTTACCTGCTCTGCCACTGGGAGGCTGCCATCATTTCATGGGCGTGTTGATGGCTACCTCGTACACGGCCGGCTGGTTAACCAATCCCACTGTCACCGCTCTCACCCTCCCCCCCCCGCAGAATCCCATTGAGGTGGGAGCATGTGGCGGAACTGGGGTTTCCCTCCCAGTTTCAGATCTTGCCCTGCCTCCAAAACCATTTCCATGGGCCCTTGAGAACTCATCGCCTAAGATGGAAAAAATCAGCCCCATGTGTCTATCTAGTCAGGAGCTGAATCACAAAGAAATTGGTCAATGTAGCATCGCTTTTCAGGCCTTAAGCAGCTACAAAGCGCTCCATAAGTTGGATAGGAAGTGCAGTCTGCCGTATTGGTAGAAGTCATGCTGGTGGCAGGAGTACACTCCTGCAACATTTGAAATGGAAATTAATGTACATAAATTGGGTTCCTAAGTTTCCCATTTTGAACCACCTCACTGCTTCGTTTGCCATGTGCTGACCTTGTTTAGCACAGTGTTGCTCGCGCTGGCACAATTTAAAGGGATCACGCGCCCTTACAGATTAGCTGCTAGTTTCGTATTTCCGTCAGCTTCTAGATAGACTTCAAGGCATTTTTTCAAATGTTGCATCACTCTGGAGAGTGCATTTTACAAGATGTTGCCGCTCTTGCACAGTTGCGACTCTTTGCCTCACAAATGGCTTGGCTGTCAACAAGGATGACTTTGGGAATAGGGTAGGAGGGAAGCAGAAAGGAAATCACCACGGAGCAGAAGAAGCTTCCAGAGGGAGGAGAATGAAGACGTTGCCCAGGAGGCCGTATCATTAACAGGTCTTCTTCTTTTTCAGCTGTATCTCAGTTGGTAGCATTCATACCTCTCACTTAAAAGACTGTGGGTTCAAGAGATTTAAGGACAACAATCTCAGCTGACACTTGAGTGCAGTATTGAGCGGGCATCTTTTGGATGAAAGTGTAAACCGCGACTCTGTCTGCCTTCTCAGGTGGACATAAAAGATCCCATGGCACTATTCCAAAGAAAAGCAGGGGAGTTCTGCCCGGAGTCCTTACGAATATTTATCCCTCAATCAACATCACAGAAGCTGATTATATCACATTGCTGATTGTGGGAATTTGATGCAAGCAAATTGACTGCTGTGTTTCCTACATTAAAATAGTGACTACATTTAAAAAGTGCATTTTTTAATATTATGGGCAGCACTGGTGAGGCCAGCATTTATTGCCTATCTCTGGTTGTCCTTGAGAAGGTGGTGGTTTGAGAATTGATTTTGAAAAATATTTTTGGGGAATATTCTACAAAGAAGACTGTGTGTGTGTGTGTGTGTGATTGATAGGAGTAAGGTTGTCTCAGGGGAAGGGGTTTAAACATGAAAAGGATAGAGGTGTTAGATCTAACATTTGCATTTTTAGATGAGTGGAGAATTTGTTTCAATATCAAAGGGAAGTCAGAAGTGATGAGAAACATGTTTGCATCTTACAGGAGTTCCATTGGTAGGTAGTAATGGGGCTATTATATTTTATTGACCTGAAAGCAAAGACGAAATAGAGACATAAAAGATTTTTGGATATTTGGAAGGATTTGAGTTTCAAAGAAGTGTGAGAACAATGGAACTGGAGATGAAAGGGTGGGGGGGAGTGGTATTTTAGAGTTGCTGTTGAGTTGGAGCTATCGAGATAGCTGGGGCTGTTGGAGCTGTTTAGCTATAGCTGGAGCTATGGCCTGAGAGCGGATGCAGTTTGAATCACCCATCCAGTCAAGCCAGAAAAATCTTGGGCTGCAGCAAGCAATTTTCCTTTGAAGTGGATTCCACCGCAGATTAGATTAGGGTAAAGGTCATGTGGTATGCCTTTATTGAAGCTACAGCAGTTTGCCTTGTGTAATATTACTGGGTTTTATGGTTAAACATCTATAAGGGAGTGTTGCCTGGAGGTGTTAACTTGTAGGTCTAACGAACTAGAGTTTTTTGGGGGAATGTTTTGTAAGATTAAGTTTAATTGCGTAACTGTAATCTTGTGTGCTTAAGTTTTCTTTTATTCTTGTTAATAAGATGTTTACTTTTAATTTGTAAAATCCCAAAAGTGTTACTGGACCTCTTACTGCTGAGATCAGTACATCTTCTTCTCATTTTCAGAATACAAAAATAAAAGGCTATGGCCTATAAGCCAAGTTCCCTTCTGGGATTTGGTTTGCACAGCAATTAACACTCTCTATGGTCATAACAGTGGTGAGCTGCCTTCTTGAAGCGCTGCAGTCCATCAGGTGCAGGTGCACCCTCAGTGCTGTTAGGGAGGGAGTTCCAGGATTCTGACCCAGCAACAGTGAAGGAATGGCGATATATTTCCAAGTTAGGACGGTGAGTGGCTTGGAAGGGATCCTCAGGCAGTGGTGCTCCCATCTATCTGCTGTCCTTGCCCTACAGGGCGGTAGAGTTCAGGGGTTTGGAAGGTGCTGTTTAAGGAGCCTTGGTGAGTTTTTGCAGTGCATTTTGTAGATGGTACACACTGCTGCTACTGTGCATTGGTGGTGGAGGGAATGAATGTTGAAGGTGGTGAATAGGATGCCATTCAAGCGGGCTGCTTTTTCCTGGGTGGTGTTGAGCTTCATGAGTGTTGTTGGAGTTCCAGGCTAATGGAGAGTATTTCACCGCAACCCTGACTTATGCCTTTTAGATGGTGGACAGGCTTTGGGGAGCCAGGAGGTGAGCTACTCACCGCAGAATTCTCAGGTTCTGACCTGCTCATGTGGCCACAGTATTTATATGGCTAGTCCAGTTCAGTTTCTAATCAATGGTAGCCCCCAGGATGTTGGAAATGGGGGAGTCAGTGATGGTAATGCCATTGAATGTCAAGGAAAGATAGGCGGATTCTCCTTTGTTGGAGATGGTCATTGCCTGATACTTGTGTGGTGCGAATGTTACTCACCACTTGTCAGCCCAAGCCTGGATATTTCTCAGGTCTTGCTGCATTTGGACATGAACTACTTCAGTATCTGAGGAGTCGCGAATGGTGTTGAACATTATACATTCATCAGTGAACATCCCCACTTCTCACCTTATAATGGAAGGAAGGTCATTGATGAAACAGCTGAAGATGGTTGGGCCTAGGACACTACCCTGAGGTACTCCTGCAGTGATGTCCTGGTACTGAAATGATTGACCTCCAACAACCACAACCATCTTCCTTTGTGCTAGGTATGACTCCAACCAGTGGAGAGTTTTCCCCCGATTACCATTGACTCCAGTTTTGCTAGGGCTCTCTGATGCCACACTCTGTCAAATGCTGCTTTGATGTCAAGGGCAGTCACTCTCACCTCACCTCTGGAGTTCTGCTCTTTTGTCTATGTTTGGACCAAGGCTGTAATGAGGTCAGGAGCTGAGTGGCCCTGGCAGAACCCAAACTGGGCATCAGTGAGCAGGTTCTTGCTAAGCAAGTGCCGCTTGATAGCACTGTTGACGACCCCTTCCATCACTTTACTGATGATCGAGAGTAGACCGATGGGGCGGTAATTGGCTGGGTTGGATTTGTCCTGCTTTTTGTGTACAGGACGTACCTGGTCAATTTTACACATTGTCGAGTAGATGCCAGTGCTATAGCTGTACTGGAACAGTTTGGTTAGGGACAAAGCTAGTTCTGGAGTAGGGGTCTTCTGTACCATTTCCGGAATGTTGTCAGGGCCCACAGCCTTTGCAGTATCCAGTGCCTTCAGCCGCTTCTTGATATCACATGGAGTGAATTGAATTGGCTGAAGACTGGCATCTGTGATGTTGGGGTCCCCCGGAGGAGGCCAAGATAGATCATCCACTCAGCATTTCTGCCTGAAGATGGTTGCCAATGCTTCAGCCTCGACTTTTGCACTTTCAGGAAAGGTTTAGGTGAGAAGTAAGAAAATCAATATTTATCATTAATTAAAGTTTATTTGCAAAGCAAAGGATCACAATAAATGAGAAACATCCCTTCTTGGTGAAGGTGGCCCTTCATCAGAACCAGGAGTGTTTAGAAATGTAACAGCAATCTGCTGGAGCACAGATTACTGAACTGCTATGAGACCTCACAAGCTCTTATGAACCCTGGTACCTGTTGTCATCGTGGCAGCATCTGATCCTGCATGGCACCATTTTGGGCTTGCATGACAACAAGCAAAAATCGCATGACCTCAATCTGAGCTTCCACTGCAACACTTAGATGTTGGGTTGGTTCTACATGTGCTGCAATGGAAGCTGAGACATAAACTGGATACTCAAGTGCTCTCATGGAGTTGGATAGGCTTCAGGCTTTGCACAAATCCAATTTGCAGCCCAACTCAACCATGCTCCTCAACGTTGACAACAGGCCCTGTGGTCAGCCTGCCAAAGCAACAAACATTGCTGTGTGCATGCCCATCAGCCTTTTCCCATACGTCACCCCATTGGCGTCCTCAGTAGCAGAATTCGCCTGTTGCCTCGCCCTTTGGGGAACTGGCATACATGTTATCCTTTCCTCCTGGCCTGGCTGCAGGCCATTTATGTCCGATGACTCACCATGTTCAGATCCTGCCTCTATACTGCCCTCTAAAGCAGTGTCTGAGCTGGTGGATGCATGTATCAGATCAAGTGATGGTGTTTCCTCACCAGATTGGTGCCCTTCATTGTCAGGCAACACTGGCTGGTCTTGGGTCTCTGAAAGCATTAATGCAGAAGGGGAGGATTGGGATGAGGGAAGGGAGAGTGAGATGGGAAGCAAGAAGTGCATGGTCATATCATCTGCAGGACTGGGACTAGCTGAGTTAGCCTTGCAGAGAGCCAGCACAGATTCAAGGGGCCAAATGGCTTCTTTCTGTGTTGTAACCATTCTATGATTTAATGAATAGAAACACAGATTATAGATCATGGAAAATATGCTGAGACATTATAAAATACTGCTTTGGCCTCAACTCGAATATTGGGCTGGATTTAATAGGGTGCCGGGGTCTCCTGGGCTAAGTAATTGGGGGGACCCCACACCCTCTCCTTGTGAGAAGCACTAATTGGCCTGAGGCAGGTCTTCGGCCTCCATCGGGGGTGGAAGTCCCACCTCTGAGAGCTGCTAGCCAATCGGATACCCGGCAGCTCTCCAGTCCCAGCTGCGCCACCAGGAGTGGTGGCCACCACTGGGACTGCATCCAGAAAAGCCAGCAGCCAACGCGAGGTAAGTACTCTGGTCGCGCAGGGTGTGGGTGTATTGCTGGGCCATGCTGCGAGCTGCGGTTAGGTGGGTGAGGGGGGTGGGAGGGCTGGGATTGACAGGCCAGGGGAGGAGGGTAAAGGGAGAGGAATGACCTTGGGGGGGAGGGGGCCTTCCAATAGGCCACAAGGGCCTGCAAAGGAGGCTCCCCCTTCCACTTGGCGCCACCTGTCCACTGAGCTTCACACCTGGTGTGGACTCCCCTCTCCCTCCCACCACCACGGGTTAAATGCCAACAGCAGTGGGTTGGGGCCCTTTAAATGGCCATTAATTGTCCACTTAAGGGCATCAATTTACCCAAAGGTGGGTGGGCCATCCAACAACTCCCCTGCCACACATATAATTCTGGAAGGGGCAGGGGTAGGCAGGTAGGTGGTGGTCTTTGCAACCACTAGATTTTAAGTGCTCCCCCACTTTGAAATCCACCAACAGGGAAGCATGAAATGCAGTTCATTGTGTACAATTCTGGGCACCACACTTTAGGAAGGATGTGAAAGCATTAGAGAGGGTGCAGAGAAGGTTTACAAGAATAGTTCCAGGGGTGGTGGGCTTCAGTTGCATGAATAGATTGGAGAAGCTGTGGCTGTTCCCCTCCTTGATGGAAGGGTTGAGAACCAGAGGACACTGCTTTAAGGAGAAAGGCAGCAATAAGGAGATCTTTTTCATGCAGCGCGAGGTTAGGATCTGGAATTACCTGCCTGAGAGCATGGTTCAGGCAGATTGAATTGTGGCTTTCAAATGAAAATGATCTGAAAAGGAAAAATTTGCAGGGCTACAGGGAAAAGGCAGGGGAGTGGGACTAGGTGAACTGCTCTTGCAGAGAGTGGGTATGAATACAATGGGCTGAATGGCCTCTTTCTGTTCTATAACTTCTATGATTCTATTCTATGATTCTATAAGTGAGATGTGAGAAGGTGCATAAAGTAGGAACATGCCATCGTCCAGGTTGACTTCATGTCGAGCAGTCACTGTTACGCCAATAATTCAGACCACCGTCTCCTCCAAGGGGACCAGGAGATGCATCCATGCCTGTTCCCATCGGCTCTTTGCTACTTCCTCCCGCAAGAGAGAGGGAAGAGCGTCAGTGAGTATGTTGCAATATTTTTAAGTGATGCACCTGTCGGGGCTGATTGACTGGAAGTATGTGGAACCCACACGATGTGGTTGGAAGGTTTGCAGCAGTGGTAAGGGTGTGGGTGTCAGGTGGAGCAGAGGAATGTTCATCATGAGTCCTGCTTGCTAGAGATTTTTTTTTTTATTCCTTCATGGGATGTGGGCATCGCTGGCTAAACCAGCATTTAAACTCATCTCTAATTGTCCTTGTTCAGGGGGCATTTAAAAGTCAACCACATTACTGTGGGTCTGGAATCACATGTAGGCCAGACCAGGTAAGGACGGCAGATTTCCTTCCCTAAAGGACATTATTGGACCAGATGGATTTTTACAACAATTGGCAATGGGTTTGTGGTCATCGTCAGACCTTTAATTCCAGATTTTTATTGAATTCAAATTTCACCATCTGCCGTGGTGGGATTCGAATCCCGGTCCCCAGAGACCCGGGTTCGAGACCCTGGGTCTCTGGAATCCTAGCCCAGTGACAATACCACTATGAGGCATTGAGCAGTGTCAGAGGTTGGTGGCGCGGTGGCTAGGTATTGAAGCTGCATTCACTGATCTTGACCACTCATGTGCAGTCATTGAGCTTGTGTTGACCTCCGTGGCTATCTGCTCCCCTTCCATTTGAAGTGTGTTTGTATGTTTGTAGGGCCTTCTGTCTCCTGTGGAAAGATGACCTCTTTACCCCTTTCCACCTCAATTCGAGAACCTGGGAGCTTGCTCTCTGACCTGCTGTTCCATTGCTCCGATTTCCTCCTGTTTTATTTGAGCCCCTGCTGTAGCCAGAATGCACCCCCACCCCTTTTTAAGAGGTGCAGGCTAGCTTTAGTTGGTGCTGCCCTCACATGAACATGGTCCTCCTGCTGAGCGTGCAGCCATTCAGCAGCGTGTTTAGCGCTGGGGTTGCACTGCACAATCATGGGGGTGAGCAGGCTGCAGGAAATGTGCATCGCTTCCATCAGCCATGGGGTAATCGCACATTGCGATCCCACGCCCGCTAATGGGCCTTATCCAATTTGTAGCCCTAAGTCTTTTTTCCTTCTGAAACCATTAACGACCCAGAGGGAAGAAGTCCGTATAGACTTGTAACAATTCCTTGTAGACACGCAGAGTCCACAAGCTGACACTAACTGGACAATCTCATTCAGAGAGGCATTAGAATGGCCAGTGGAGGAGATTAACTTTTAAAAAAGAGTTCACACTGTTCCAATGAAGATGGTTTAAGATTAAAGTTAAAGACTGTCATTGGGGTAGAGAATAGAGGGAGCTTGATGATTTTTTGGTCTGGTTACCTGATTGGGGATGGTTGGTATGGAAACAAAGCAACAAGCACACCACTGGTTAACCTTTATAAATGCAACAAACAGTTTTATTGTCTGACTCCATTTAAATTACACAAATTTAAGCCACATGCTGCAGGGTATGAAGGTTGACAAGTTTGCATATTAGTGTGTTTCCAACACAAGGCTCCATTTGTATTTAGAATTGGAACTCACGACAGGATACCTGATATATTTGTAATTTAACATTTACAAATGTGGAATAAACAATATGGTGTTTGAAATCCATAACAAAAACAAAGAGCGTTTCTTATTTTAAATCATTAGCGCTGAGGGTTATCCAGAAAATTGTCTAATTGCATCGGAAATGTAATGACTCTGGGGAGTGACTTAATCTATGTGAACAGTTACAGTTTACAGAAAAACAGATCATTTTCATTTTAATTTGATTTTCCCACCCCTGTTGTTTTCTTGCATTATGTCCTCATTTTAGGTCCCAGGGTCACCAGAAGAGAGGGCTGTAGCATGGTCTCTGGAAATAATCTATATGGAACCCGCCCAATTAGCAAAAATATGAAATTAAAACAGGATGCTCTGAAAAGGCAAAGCAGCTCCAGTGGCATCAGGAAAGAGACCAGTCGGGGGTCATCATTTGTACGAAGACCCTTTACAAGAACCGACTCTGTTCAGGCCATTTCTGAGAAGATGGTGTCATCACCCAGATTGTTTCTTTCTTACTCGTTCATGGATTGTGGGTATCGCTGGCTGGGCCAGCACTTATTGCCCATCCCTACTTGCCCTTGAGAAAGTGGTGGTGAGCTGCCTTCTTGAACTGCTGCAGTCCCACGTGGTGTAGGAACAACCACAGTGCTGTTAGGGAGAGAGTTTCGGGATTTTCATCCGGTGACAGCGAAGGAACGGCGATATATTTCCAAGTCAGGATGGTAAGTGACTTGAAGGGGAACTTCCAGGTGGTTCCCATCTCTCTGCTGCCCTTGTCCTTCTAGGCAGTAGAGGTCTCAGTTTGGAAGGTTGGAAAGTGCTGTTGAAGAACCTCATCCTGGCAAGTGGAGAGTGTTCCGTCACACTCCTGATTTATTTTTGGTTTGAAACACAGGTTTCATTAAGATTAAAGGCCATTACTGCAGCTCTCGAATTTTGTCTTCCAGTGTTGTTTGATTGGCTCCAGCAAAGTCAAACACCCTCTCTCCATCCTTGTAGAAATGGAATGTTGGCATGCAACTTATTTGACATTGTTCAGCAAGATCTGGTGCATCATCCACATCTACCTCACAGAAAATTACACTTGGGTTTTTCTCTGCCAATTCATGGAATCGTGGCTTGATAGTTTGACAAGGTCCACACCATGTTGCGGAGAAGTCAATAACCACCAGTTTGCATCCCGCCTCCTTCAGCACCATTTCAAAATCTTTCTGGCTCTTCAGCACACGGACTCCCATCTTCAGTCTCTCGCACGCTCCGCCAGCCAAAGCTTATGCAGCAGCTGACAGTCTTTGGCAAGTCAGAAGGTGAGTTAGTCACCACAGAATTCCCAGCCTTTCCAAATATTTTCTAGGTACTGAGTGACTTTTTGTGTGTTTCCAGGGTTTTCTGTTTTTATTTCCCATCACCAGCATTTACCTTTTACCATCAGAGAAGTGTGCTGAGGTGATTTGCTTGATCTGCAGTCAGGATATGCCTCTGGTTAACGCTTTGCCCCAAAAGCCCAGCAGTGGCTGTTGGCACAACGATTAAAAGTAAAAAGTTGGAGTAGCATTCTGTGGGATTCTTTCAGATCACTTTTAACTTCTTGAAATAAATTTACATAAGCTAACAATTTTCTTTTTTTTCATGGTCATCCTCTTGGAGCTCAGAAAACTCAAATCCTTGGGTAATTTCCAAGTGATAGTAATCCATTTGTCAGTTTTACTTGGTGTTAATTATTCGGTTTTACTTGTATAATTGATTTAAATCACTTATGGTACACTCAATATATTTACAAAACTCACAACTATCAGTATAAGACGCAAATTATAAGATGTTTTGGAGCTGGAGTATACCATAAGACAAACCACAGCACATAATGCAAGGTGTTTAGTGGTAATGAAACTTCCAGATATGGTGCTTATGAAGGAGGTATTTAAGCACGCCTTGGACACGAATAAGGCTGGGTGTCATCCAGTATCTTATTAAAAAACCACAGACAGCACGACTGAGTGAAGGAGGAAATGATGGATCACCAGACACTGGCAGACAGTGATGCTTGCCAACTTTGGCCACAGTGCTACCAGATAAATAACTTCTCAGTGACGTGCTAGGCTGAAATTACATAAACAGCAGAAATTACAAGGACTTGGGGGCCTCAGGGCTTTCTGGGTTTAGAAATTCTCTGCAAACCAATACGGTACAAAAAGACATCTGCAACTATTTTGTTTTCGCAGATGATGCCAGAGAGCAAAAGAGATTAACGTCACATAAAGTGTTGCAGAAAACCTTTGTTAAATAATGGCCCTGATTATTTAGAAAGAACACTCTGTAAATGATAGCCTTATTTTTCCACAAGTTGTGCTAAGACTGTGTTTGCTAGTACAAATCATCACCTTATATGGGAAGGTTTAATGAAGAGGTAAGAGTTTTGGCCTCCAGAATTTATTACAGCACCGTGCTGTTTATATTAACTCTTCTGTCTTTGGTCATTTTCAAATATTTATGCAAAAAATATTGGAACCTCCATACATTTAAAACATTTACAACACCAAAGTATGACAGACTGTTTAAAAAAAAACGCTGAAATTAAACCTCACAAGCTGCATTTAAAAAAGTTATTTGTAATGCAGCAATCACCCTTATTTCATTTAGCAGTTTATATCTTATGGCAGTAATTAAATACAGTTGTTTTTCAAACACATACTCGGGTTAGGAACCTGAAACGTTGTAGTGTTTGATAAGTAAAGCATAATTTTTACAGAATGGGTAAAGATTTTGGACCTCCCTTTTCTAATGAATTGATTAAAATGTTTCAGTCGAATTCTGAAATCTATGTTTGCAAAGTTATTAATTAATTAATTGAAGTTGTTAATTAATTAATCTCAGTAGTGAGATTTTATGGGCACAATGTAGACATGTCCCCACAAAGACAAAGGGCGGCACAGCCAAAACTAGAGCCCTCTGGTTATCCAGAAGCATACAGGCCAAGATAAAGCCGAAAAGGAAAGCTTATGACAGTCACTACAGAAAGCCTCGAGGAATACAGGGGTGAAGTCAAAAAGGAAATTAGGAAAGCAAAGAGAGGATATGAAAAAGTGTTGGCAGGTAAAATCAGGGAAACCCAAAAATTTTTTTTATCAGTACATTAAGAGCAAGAGAATAACTAAGGTAAAGGTACGGCCTATCAGGGATGTACAAGGTAATTTATGCAAGGATGCAGAAGATGTGGGCAGGGCTTTCAATGTGTACTTTGTCTCTGTTTTCACAAAGGGAGATTCTAGTTAAAGAGGAGGAGTGTGAAATATTAGATACAATAAGCATAGTGAGAGAGGAAGTACTGGAGGGACTGACATCCTTGAATGTGGATAAATCACCAGGGCCAGATGGATTGTATCCCAGGCTGTTAAAGGAAGTCAGGAAGCAAATAACAGATGCTCTGAGGATCGTTTTCCAATCCTCACTAGACACTGGTGAGGTACAGAGTATTGGAGGTGTGAGAACATTGTACCATTATTTAAAAAGGGTTCGAGGGATAGGCCAAACAATTATAGATCTTTCAGTCTGACTTCAGTAGTGGGCTTGTTATTAGAATCAATTCCAAGAGACAGGGTAACCTGTCATTTAGAAAAGAATAGATTAATTAGGGATAGTCAGCATGGTTTTGTTAGGGGAAGATTGCATCTTACTAACTTAATCGAATTTTTTGAGGAAGTAACAAGGAGGATTGATAAGGGTAGTGTAGTGGATGTTGTCTACATGGATTTTAGTGAGGCATTCAACAAGGTCTCACATGGCAGACTGGTCAGAAAAGTAAAAGCCCATGGAGTGCAAGGGAATGAAATGATTTGGATCCAAAATTGGCTCAGCAACAGGAAATGAAGGGTAATGGTCAATGGATGTTTTTGCGAATGGAAAGTGGTTTCTAGTGGTGTTCCACAGGGCTCAGTGTTGGGTCCATGTTTGTTGTATATATTAATGATTTGGACTTAAATATGGGAGGCATGATTGGGGAATTTGCAGATGACACAAAAATTGGCCATGTAGTTGATATTGAAGATGCTGTTAGGGAAGGGTGTCCAGGATTTTGACCCAGCGACAGTGAAAGAACAGCGATATATTTCCAAGCAAGGATGGTGTGTGGCTTGGAGGGGAACTTCCAGGTGGTGATGTTCCATGTGCCTGCTGCCCTTGTCCTTCTAGATGGTAGTGGTCATGAGTTTGGTAGGTGCTGTTTAAGGAGGCTTGGTGAGTTCCTGCAGTGCATCTTGTAGTTGATACACACTGCTGCCACTGTGCGTCAGTGGTAGAGGGAGTGAATGTTTGTGGATGTGTTGCCAATCAAGCGGGCTGCTTTGGCCTGGGCGGTGTCAAGCTTTTTGAGTGTTGTTGGAACTACACTCATCCAAGCAATGGGAGAGTCTTCCATCACACTTCTGACGTGCCTTGTAGATGGTGGACAGGCTTTGGGGAGTCAGGAAGTGAGTCACTCACCACATGATTCCTAGCCTCTGAGCTGTTCTTGTAACCACAGTATTTATATGGCTAATCTAGTTCAGTTTCTGGTCAATGGTAACCCCCAGGATGTTGATAGTGGAGGATGCCTTGATGATAGTGCCATTGAATGTCAAGGGGTGTGGTTAGATTCTCTCTTGTTGGAGATGTTCATTGCCTGGCACTTGTGTGGTGTGAATGTTACTTGTCAGCCCAAGCCTGGATATTGTCCAGGTCTTGCTGCATTTGGACATGCACTACTTCAGTATCTGAGGAGTTGCTAATGATGCTGAACATTGTGCAATCATCAGTGAACATCCCCACTTCTGACCTTATGATGGAAGGAAGGTCATTGATGAAGCAGCTGAAGATGGTTGGGCCTAGGACACTACCCTGAGTATCTGCTGCAGTGATGTCCTGGAACTGAGATGATTGACCTCCAACAACCACAACCATCTCCCTTTGTGCTTGGTATGACTCCAACCAGCAGAGACTTTTCCTCCTAATTCCCATTGATTCCAGTTTTGCTAGGGTTCTTTGATACCACAATCGGTCAAGTGCTACCTTGATGTCAAGGGCAGACACTCTCAGCTCAGCTCTGGAGTTCAGCTCTTTTTCCCATGTTTGGACCAAGGCTGTAATGAGGTTAGGAGCTGAGTGGCCCTGGCAGAACCCAAACTGAGCACCAGTGAACATTGTCTGTTCCTGGCAACATCATGGCTATAAGGAAAGATTGGATAGGCTGGGGATGTTTTCCTTAGAACAGAGGAGGCTGAGGGGTGATTTAATTGAGGTGTACAAGGTTATGAGGGGCCTAGATAGAATAGAAAGGAAAGACCTGTTTCCCCTGATGGAGAGGTCAGTTACCAGGGAGTTCAGATTTAAGGTGATTGGTAAGAGGATTAGAGGGGACATGAGGAAACATTTTTTCACCCAGAGGGTGGTGAGCATCAGGAATTTGCTGCCTGGTTTGGTGGTGAAGGCAGAAACCCTCACATCATTTAAAAGGTACCCGGCCCAGCATCTGAAGTGCTGTAACCTGTAAGGCTACAGACCAGGTGCTGGAAGACGGGATTAGAAAGGGCAGCTAGTTTTTTCTTTTTTCATTTCAGCCAGCACAGACACGGTGGGATGAATGGCCTTCTTTCTGTGCTGTAACTTTTCTGCGGTTCTATGGTTTTAAACAAATTAGTGACTGTTAAAATAGCAGAGGAGTTTCAGCTCTGTGCACGAAGCAATTCATTGCAAAATGCAGCTAGCCTCAGTAAAATAGCAATCAGAGAATGTATTGCAACAACTCACACTTACCTTTCATCCATCTAGAAAAAATGTCCCAAGGTGCTTCACAGAGAGAGGGATGGACATGAGCAGGAAGGGGAGGAGAAACTAGGGGAGGTGACCTGAAGCCATGATCAAAGAGCCAGGTCTTAAGAGCCATTTGAATATGGGAAGACACTTAAAGCAAGGCAAGGAGGGTTAAGACGTGAACCTTGGAGTTCAGGGGTTTGGTGACAGGTGAATATTCACCATTACGCGGATATTTTTCTGATCACTCTTGGGAGGGGCAACCACATGGTTGGCCAGATCTGGAGAAGAGAAGATGGCTGAGGAAAGATGGAAGAAGGCCGCTAAAGTGAGGAGCAGGGGAGGGGGCAACATATTGACCATTTCCATAAAGTTTTGGAACATCTCAAAGTGCTTTGCAGCCGATTAACTACCTTTTGAAATAAAAACAAAAAGTGCTGGAAAAACCCAGCAGGCCTGGAACTCAATTCAGTTCTTGAAGAAGAGTCATGTTGGACACGAAACGTTAACTCTGTTCCTCTCCCTGCAGATACTGCCAGACCTGCTGAGCTTTTCCAGCACTTTCTGTTTTTATTTCAGATCTCCAGCATCCGCAGTGTTCTGTTTTTATTTAAATATATTTTGCTGTGCAGTCCCTGTTGTAATGTAGGAAATGGGGCAGCCAATATACACACAGCAAACTCCCTCAAACAGCGAAATGATAGTGACCAGATCAATTGTTTATGTGATGTTGATTGAGGGATAACTATTGGCCAGGACACTGGGGATGACTCCCCTGCACTTCGTTGAAATAGCACAAGGGGATTTTTTTTTTTATCCTTTCACAGGTTTTGGGCTTCGCTGGCTGGGCCAGTATTTATTACCCATCCCTAATTGCCCTTGAGAAGGTCGTGGTGAGCTGCCTTCTTGAACTGCTGCAGCCCATGTGGTGTAGGCACAGTGCTGTTAGGGAGAGAGTTCCAGGATTTTGACCCAGTGACAGTGAAGGGTCAGTGGTAAGGTTCCAAGTCAGGATGGGGTGTGGCTTGGAGGGGAATTTGCAGGTGGTGGAGTTCCCATGTATCTGCTGCCCTTCTAGGTGATAGAGGTCACAAGTCTAGAAAATGCTGTCAATGGAGCCTTGGTGAGTTGCTGCAGTGTACCTTGTAGATGGTATACACTGCTGCCATTGTGCATCAGAGGTGGAGGAAGTTAATGTTTAAGGTGGTGCTTGTGGTGCTGATCAAATGAGCTGCTTTATCCTGGATGGTGTCAAGTTTCTTGAGTATTGTTGGAGCTGAACTCATCCAGGCAAGTGGAGAGCATTCCGTCACACTCCTGACTTATGCCTTGTATATGGTGGACAGGCTTTGGGGAGGCAAGAGGTGAGTTACTCACTGCAGGATTCCCTGCCCCTGACTTGCTCTTGTAGCCATGGGCCAGGATTTCCTGGTCGGCGAGTGGGGGGCGGGACCCACTTGCCGACGCATAAAATGATGCGGGACGACGTTGGGTGGAACTCTCGATGTCACCCTGCCTCATTTCACTTTTCAGGTCGGCAGGGGCTTAGCCGAATCAGCCTTAAGGTTGGCGGGCAGACCAGGAGCCCTGGCAGGCATTAGAAAAAGCATGAAACCTCATCCACGGGCGGGATGAGGTTTCATGTAAGTTTTTAGAAATTTAATAAAAGTGTATTTAAAAGTGATGGACATGTCTCAACTCATGTGACAGTGTCACATGAGGGGGCATGCCAGGGAATTTTTTTTTTTTCTGTTGTTAAGATTTTTTATTGCGGAGCTGATCTCCCTGAAGCAGCACTTAGCCTCAGGGAGATGAGTGCGCTCTTTCGTGCACATGCACAAAAGAGCGCACTCTCGGCTCAGGCAATCCCCCCCACTCGCACAGGGAGCGCATAGCACTTCCTTGTGGATGTCACGTAAATTGGCGGCGTGCCCCAGATCGGGGGGCGCCGATCGGAGGTGTGCCCGCTTCTGAACTTCCCCCCTGACGGGGGAAAATTCTGCCCACAGTATTTATATGGCTAGTCCAGTTCCATTTCTGGTCAATGGTAACCCTCAGGATGTTGATAGTGGGGGATTCAGTGAGGGTAATACCATTGAATGTCAAGGGGAGATGGTTAAATTCTCTCTTGTTGCAGATGGTCTTTGCCTGGCACTGTGTGGCACGAATATTACTTGCCACCTATCAGCCTAAACCTGAATGTATTGCTGCATTTGGACACGGACTGCTTCAGTATCTGAGGAGTCGCGAATGGTGCTGAACATTGTGCAATCATCAGTGAACATCCCCAACTCTGACCTTATGATGGAGGGAAAGTCATTGATGAAGCAGCTGAAGATGGTTGGGCCAAGGACACTACCCTGAGGAACTCCTGCAGTGATGTCCTGAAACTGAGATGACTGACCTCCAAAAACCACAACCATCTTCCTTTGTGTTAAGTATGACTCCAACCAGTGGAGAGTTTTCGCCCGATTCCCGTTGATTCCAGTTTTGCTAGGGCTCCTTGATGACACACTCAGTCAAATGCTGCTTTGATGTCAAGGGCAGTCACTCTCACCTCACCTCGGGAGTTCAGCTTTTTTGTCCATGTTTGAGGTCAGGATCTGAGTGGCCTTGGCACAACCCAAACTGAGCGTTGGTGAGCAGGTTATTGCTGAGTAAGTGCTGGCTAATTGCACTGTCAATAACACCTTTTATCACTTTACTGATGATCAAGAGGAGGCTGATGGGGCAGTAATTGGCCAGACTGGATTTGTCCTGCTCTTTGTGGACAGGAAATACTTGGACAATTTTCTACATTGTTGGGTAGATGTCAGTGTTGTGGCTATGCTGGAACAGCTTGGCTAGTGGTGTGGCAAGTTCTGGAGCACAAGTCTTCAGTACTATTGTCATAATATTGTGAGGGTTCACAGCCTTTACACAATCCAATGCCTTCAGCCATTTCTTGATATCACGTGGAGTGAATCAAATTGACTGAAGACTGGCATCTGTGATGTTTGGGAACCTCTGGAGGAGGCCGAGATGGATCATCCATTCGGCACTTCTGGCTGAATTTGGTTGAAAATGCTTCAGCTTTATCTTTTGCACTGATGTGCTGGGCTCCCCCATCATTGAGGCTGGAGATATTTGTGAAGCCTCCTCCTCCTGTTAATTGCTTAATTGTCCAGCACAATTCATGACTGGATGTGGCAAGACTGCAGAGCTTAGATCTGATCCATTGGTTGTGAGATCGCTTGGTTCTGTCTATCACTTGCTGCTTCAACTGTTTGCCATGCTGCGCCCTGTGTTTTAGCTTCACCAGATTGACGCTTCATTTTTAGGTATGCTTGCTGCTGCTCCTGGCATGCCCTCCTGCACTTTTCATTGAACCAGGATTGATTCCCTCCACTTGATGGTAATGGTAAAGTGGGGTAATGCCAGGCCATGGGGTTACAGATTGTGGTTGAATACAATTCTTCTGTTGCCGACGGCCTACAGCGCTTCATGGATGCCCAGTTTCGAGTTGCTAGATCTGTTCAAAGTCTATCCCATTTAGCACGGTGGTAGTGCCACACGACACGAAGGAGGGTATCCTCACTGTGAAGATGGGAGCAACTCCATACGGACTGTGCAATGGTGACTCCTACCAATACTGTCATGGACAGATGCACCTGCGACAGGTAGATTGGTGAGGACAAGGTCAAGTAAGTTTTTCCCTCTTGTTGGTTCCCTCACCACCTGCTGCAAACCCACTCTTGCAGCTATGTCATTTAGGACTCAGCTAGTTTGGTCGGTAGTGGTGCTACCTTGATTTTTGTGCTTAGGTTCTGGAGTGGGAGTTGAATTCAGATCCATGTGGCTTTTTTTTATTCGTTCATGGGATGTGGGCGTCGCTGGCTAGACCAACATTTATTGCTCAGTCCTAATTGCCCTTGTTCAGAGAGCATTTTTAAGAGCCAACTACATTGCTGTGGGCCGGGGTCGAGTTCTGGTCATAAACCAGTTGATTGCCGCCATGTTGTGGTACCGGCTGGTCACTTTGACCCCTCCCCCGGACTTTGTCACGAAAATCCAGAGAATGCTCGTCGACTTCTTCTGGGACAGAAGACACTGGGTCACTGCTGTGGTTCTGAGCCTCCCACTTAGGGAGGGTGGTCAGGCGCTGGTGTGCCTGCGCATCCAGGTGGCGACTTTCCGCCTTCAGACCCTGCAGTGATACCTTTACGTCGAGCCCCCTCCGAGATGGTGTGCCCCGGCGACGTATTTCTTCTGCCAGGTGCACGGCCTGAATTATGACGTCCAGCTCCTGTTTATAGACCTGAGGGGAACTTCGTGGCTCCTTGCAGGGGCATTGCCCGTCTTTTACCAGGACCTGATCAAAGTCTGGAACATTGTCGCCTCGCGACGCAGCTCTCCCCCGTCAGGAGTAGCGGGTATCGTCAGAGAGCCGCTGCTCAGGAATCTGCCCCTCCATCATTTTCAGTGGCTGACAGAGAGGAGGGCTGTGGCTGCTGGGGTGACCAGGATCGGGGACGTGCTAGGTGGCGGAGGAGTGGGCTGGATGCACCCGCAGGAGTTGGCGCGTCGTGCGTCCGTGGACGTCCGTCTCACGCCCGATGCCGTACAAGACCTTAGGACAGTCGTACTCAGCCCTGACGTTATACTGAGTCTCGAGGTGGCCCAGGTGCGCAGTCATCTTCCGTCTGAGCGTTCCCCTGTTTGGGCGGAATTCCACATCGGCCCCAAGCCCCCAAACCCTCCCTCGGGCGCCGGTGCCCTGCAATATGAGCCGCCTCGGGGAAATGCCCTCCGTGTCCTTTAGCACGGTGCAGAGGAGTTTCCTGTATGGACTGCTGCTGCACACCCTTCACTTCCTTGCCATTGAGGCCTTCCATGCCCGGTGGGCACCGCGGGGGTTGGGGTGCTTTATCAACCCCATTAATCACATTTTGATTTGATGTTGGTAACCTTCCTTTAAATTTTGTCTTTGGTTTTGCAGTGACCCTAACTTAGGGGCTGCATTTTATTTTATCCCTCATTTTGTTAATTTAGTTTACTTGGTTGGCTTTAAAAAGAGCTACATTGCTGTGGGTCTGGAGTCACATGTAGGCCAGACCAGGCATGGACAGCAGGATTTCCTTCCCTAAAGGACATTCGTGAACCAGGTGGGTTTTGATGTCAATCGACAATGGTTTCGCGGTCACCATTACACTTTCAATTCCTTATTTTTTAATTGAACCCTGGTCCCCAGAGCATTACCCTGGGTCCCTGGAACACCAGTCCAGTGATAATACCAGTCCAGTGATAATACCAGTCCAGTGATAATACCAGTCCAGTGACAATGCCACTACGTCACTACCTCCCCATGGTGCCATGGCAGACATTTAAATCTGCAGCTTGCACTAAGCAAGGTTTTAACTCACTCAAAACCTAGGCACTTGCACAGAGTTAAAATTGGGCCCAGCGCGTCAGTGAATGGTGGTGATCCTGTAACTCAGTTGGTTCATCCATGATATCCACAGGGCACTGCTGACCAAAGTGACCTCTGAACGCGGAGGCCTGTCATTTTCCAATTTCTTTTAAGAAAAGATATTTTTCCCTATTTTGAACTTCACGCCCTGTTCAGTTTCTCTCCTCTGCCCAAAATAATTATCATCCTCTTTGAGAATCTGGCCTGACCATTGCATGAAGTACTGAATGGGCCATACTTAGTTCACTTGGTGCAGTTTTGATGCTTAACTATAGAAAGGACGTGAAAACCATTGACAAAAGTACAACATCAAATCACCATGATCTTGTCCATGAGACCCACCTCCTGCTCTCTTGAACTTATTCTCACTAACCTCCTGACTACCCAACTTCCTGCTCCGGCCCCCACACTAGCTAATACTGTAAATGGCTCTTTCCCCAACTCTGTCATCATCACACCCTTTCAAAAACCTCGTCCTTGACCCCGCTGTCTTTGCAAACCCATTCAGTGCCCAAACCATTTGTTCACCATGCGAGATTGACACCAAAATAGGGCACATCAAATCTATCCTGCGGGATAATGGCTACCCTGATCAGATCATTGCTCACTGTGTAGCGCAAATACACGTGAATGAGCCTAAGGCCTCCAATTTCAGAGCTGAGAAGTGCCCAGTCTACCTCAAACTACTCTAGAAAGATGAAGTTTGAGCAACAGGCGAAGTTAGCTGTTTAACACTGCTACTATGCAGTAGCAACATGAATGGTATTTTCCACTAACAGAATGCTGCCACAAGCCAAAATGACATTCTACCTACCACACAAGTGAGTAATGTGGTATATGAATTTCAGTGCCGGTGTGATGTCAGATACATAGGCTGTATGTTCCAGCAACTGGTGGATCGTATTAAACAGCACGCCCCTTCGGCTGGTTGCACTAGGCAGAGTGCTGACTGTATTCAACCAGTCCATGCTTGCAAAACTCAGACATAATATCTAAAGCTGGATGTGATTCTGAAATTGGACAGCACTTGCTGAATAATCCTGAGTGTGCTAAGAATTACACTAACAACCAATTTAAGATTATCAGTCGGGCTCACAATGTAGCTCCCTTACGCTTGCTAGAAGATAAATATATTCATACCCAGGGCCCTGCCCTCTGCAGGCAAACGGAACATGACCAGGCATTGTGCCTTGTTTGAATTAAACAAAAGTGTGGAGGCCGGTAGTTCTCCATGGTAACGCCGTGACTAATCAGCACCCTTTTCTCATGCAGTACAAATTGCTGCTCCTGCTTGAAACTTGCTATTCTTGCATCTGTCCTGATGTGTGCAAGATGAAAAGCTTCAACAGCACATCTCTTTTTCAGCAATACTCAACTCCTGTACGACCAAACGACCATGGTCCTGCCATCATGGTGTAGGGCAACCAGAATGAACTGACTGCTCTTTTCCTGCCTGTGGGTTTTGGATGTTTGTACGTGAAGTGTCGTCTGAGTTCAGTAGCAATCATTTATTTAGGAAATAATGGGCAGGTAATTACATTTGAGCATAACAGTTTCACATTCCTGTTCTGAGCCTGAGACTTAATAGAAGTTGACATTTCACAGCCAGCGTGGAGAATTTTGCTACTTTTTAGCCAAGTCCACGTACTGGACTGAATCTTCTATGAAGAGTAGTGAAAGGAGTTGGAACAATATAAGAGAGGCAATGTCCTCCCCCTCCCCCTAGACTATTTTGGATAAAATGAGTGAACTGGATGTGTTAAGTTACTCCTTTGAGAGGGCAAGGCCACTCAGTTTTGCTTCTTTGGTCTTTTTTCTTTCACTTTCAGCCAATGTGTAGCTTTCAGAGGCAATATTTGAGTAGATCTAGTGCACCTTCTTGGGACACATCAATAATAGACTCCTCATGTGTTGCTTTGACTCACCTCACCTATCGTTAAACTGAATCATCTTTACTACCTCCATCGTAAGGGATTGCTGGGAATCTAGTGCTACATAGTGGTTTGGGCACTGACCTTTCACCTCTGTGTAATTTCTAGGATTCAGTCCAGTTTAATTGGAAGGTCTCCTCTGTCTGCTGGCAGAGCCTGCATATTCTCACTCTAATTTCATCCCGGGTTTGGGTCCACAGCATAAGACTGCCCTTTATCGGCAACATAGTTGAGACAGGCTGCTTGTTGTGGGAAACGGGAAAAGTGCAATGCTGATGCATAAAGCAGGACCTTTGCCCTGTGTCTAGTTGAGCTATAACTGACCTGGAGGTGATGATGTTACCTGAACTGGAAAATGTCCTATGTCCCAGCATTAACCGGCCTCACATCGATGAGTATAAGAACATGTAATCATGTTGCTGCACACCAACTGGGCTCCTCTGACCTGCCATTCAGAAACCATTCCTCAATATTACTGCTCTGTCATCCTCACAACATGAAAGAAATGCCATGCCATGTTTAAATGCTTAACTTTGGGAATCTTTACTGCACTTAAGGCTCCGATATCCCTGTTAAACATTACCCAAATATAGCCTTTGAAACGCTCACTGTTAGGGCTGCTGCATTTACTAGATAGAGACATATTAAAGTGCTCTCTTCAGACTTTAAATCATATCATTGTGTGAAGATTTTATTGTAAAAAATGATAACAGTATCATGATGTAACATGGCCCATGTGGTTTTATAATTGTATAAGGACCAAATAAGCAGCATCAAAGTCTATGCTTTTTCTCTTGGGGGGTCGTGAGTTTGTGGAATTCTTTTCTCAAGAGAGTGATCACTGAATATTCCTAAGGCTGAATTGGGTAGATTCTTGATTGATAAGGGGGGGGTCAAAGGGTTTAAGGGACAGGAAGGAAAGGAGTTGAGGCCACAATCAGATTAGCCATGATCTTATTGAATGGTGCAGCAGGCTCGAGGGGCTGAATGGCCTACTCCTGCTCCTAATTCATATGTTCGTATATATGTTCCCATCGTTTAAACAGATGCAAATGGATATTGGGCAAAAACTTATGGAAATGGCAATAGGCCATTCAGCAAGATAAATTCATTGCTCTGTGAATGGGGAGTGATTTAGTACAATTATCAATTTAATACAGAAACAATTTAAATTGGCTCAGTAATGAGAATCATAAATCAAGGGTCAAATGGATCAGCATATTTGGGGAGGCTTTTAAGATCCAACTTACTAAACTTCTAAATAAACTACAGTGGAAAACGTAGAATGGTCTCTTTACTCAATACCTTACAGTGTATAAAACCATTGAACACCTTCTGCATTTCTGTAGGTTTAATGAGCTGTTTGTTAAAATAAACTGTTTGTCTATCATTTTATGATACTATCTTACAAGGTAGCTTTACTGAAAGATTTAGGATAGGTCAGGCTACTTTCCTGTCTGCTTTCTGTGGGAAGTTTGATTCATTGATAGCCAATGGCTCCAACTTAAACTTCATGCCAGAAGTCCAGCAGAAAATCCCTTTTATCACCTGCAAATTATCATTGTTGTGGCGAAAGTCCATTTCAATTTCTATATGGCGATGAAATAGGTCATATTTTTGCTTGATTGTTTTAGAGAACTAAGCAGACAGAAGGTTGGAATGGGTGCATTCTTTCTCTGATGCGCTGCCTGATTTGGAGAGTATGCAGAGAACCAACCCAATCCAGTGACAAATCAATCAGGACAAGTATTTTGTTTTCATTCTGCCAGCATGATCCTCACTGCAGCCCTCGGAGCGCTGATCCATCAACATTTTCCGTAACAGGATGTGCAGCAAAAACATTAAGTGTTGTTACAAAAGCTTTCTAAAGGAAAGAAAAACCATAATGGGAAGTGATACATAAAATCTTGATGAAAGAGAGCTTGGATTATTTCTAAGAGTTGGTTCTCTCCCCCACTCCACTAATTCCCGCAACATGGACTTCAACTAGCATTTCTTGAGTTTAAGGGGTGGTGCTCTTACTGTGAATGTCAATATTTCTACACTATTATTAAGACATTGGAAGGAGCAGTTATTACTGGGTGGTTTTCCCTTGAGATAGGATAATCCATTTTTTCCTCAAAGAAAATATTTGGCATAATTTGCTACCCATGCAGCTTGGCCTCTATCAAACGCCAAGAGCAGGAGATAATATGAAAGATGCCGTATTGTACTTGAAACTGATATATATATTGGATACATTTCAAGGTGTACGGGAGGACAAATGTTGGCTCATGTACAGGACAACTAGGAGCACTAATGAGAGCTCAATTACCTGCACATCTGGTTTGTAATGAAGAAAGATTGTGTGCCAAGGTGTAAACAAGGATCATTTATCAACCAAATTCGACCGGCAAAAGATGCTTTGTGGCTCAACAAACAGAGAGCCCACATGTAACAATCATCTGTTCCCTCATTTACACACACAAATAAAACTGGCTTAGGAAAGTTAAATTCATATCTCCAGCCACAAATCTACTCTGTTTAATTTATGTAAACAACCAAATATTTATTTTATTTCCATCATAGGAAACGGCTTTCCTAATTTGATAATAACTGTGAGGAAAATATATACTGCTTAGTTTTTAGCGGCCAGGATTTTTCGGTTGGTGGCATTTCCCTTCTCGCCATCCGAGGAGGCGGAGGCGATACTCGCTTCCCCGCAGCCATTTAACGCTCGGAGGGGCACTAATTGGCTGGAGCAGGGGCTTTCGCTCCTCAGCCGGAGAGGAAGCCCCTGCCTCAGAGAGTTTTACTGGCCAACCTGATTGACCTGTCGCTCACTGGTCCCTGCAGCGCCAGAAGCTGCAGTGGACAGGACTGGGACTGCAAGCAGCCCCAAGAGCCCAAGTCCCAGGAGTCCAAGACCAGGTAAGCTTTGGGGGGGTCTCAGAGCAGGGAGGGGAGGTGAGGCCTGGGGGGGGGGCACATAAGGGGGTACGGGTGTTGGTAGAGAGGCCAGGGAGGAAGGAAGCACCCGCAGTGGGCAGATGTTTCGGTGGGAAGGGGGGGTGGGGGGTAGTGGTGGTGCCTGATGTTAAAAGGAGGCTGTTGATGGAACCCACCACCCCCACCCCCCACTTCCCACTCTAGGCCTGAGCAGGATCACATTTCGGGTTTCCCCCCCACCCCTGAAGTCCTCCTGCCAGCCCGAAAATTGAGGCTGGGTGGAAAACGACCCTTAAGTGGTCATTAATTGGCCACAAGGGCCTTGATTGGGGCAAGAACTGGGGTGGGGGTGGGGACATTGGGGGAGGTTGGGGGTAGAGTGCAACCTGGGCCTCACCTGTCCCACCATGAAATTGCGGAGAATCAGGGTGGGCGAGAGCCCATCGGGAAGACCATCTGAAGAATTTTGCGGCCACCAGCCAGCAGGTGTACAAACCAGCTAGCGGGGGAACATAGAATTCTGCCTAGTAAAACATTTGGATTTTCATAGTAAATCTGGGAGTCTCACACTCCACCACCTGTAATGGTGTAGGTACACTCTGGTTCTCATCTCAACCCCATCCCAAGTAGCAGGGGCGGCGTTCTTTCAATAATAAGGCCGGGCATGTATCCCACTAACCGCACTGCTGGGAGTGCCCAACCCTTGAAGTCAGAGGGATATCGGAGCACACTTGCCAATGTTTCTTTAGACTTGGTGTTTTGCCAGGCCCAATTTTTGGCTCCTGTCACTAAATTACTCAGATTTCATGGAGGTGCACTTGCCACGAGTCACATACTGGGTGGAGCAGGCAGGATTTTGTTGTGGGCCGTCACACTGGAGGGCCGGAGGGCAGGCAGAGGAAATGCACAACCCCCAACCCCATCAGGATCCGGAAAAGTAAGGGGTGGGAAACCAAAGGAAGCTGGTTCTACCCCACCCAGAATGCCCAGTCACAGCAAAAATTACAGAATTTCTAGGCATGGATCTGTCGTTGACTGTTAATATATAGGAAAAAAAATCACATTTATAAATACATGTATCACTTTAAAATCTCTTGATTTGTTCTTTCATCTTTCTAGCTGTCTGCATACTTTACTGCAGCTTATCAACAAAGATTATCAGCGAGCTGATCAATTTGTTTGAAGTGGCCTGTTCAAGCAGTTAAGTGGTATGACTTTCAAGAGCGGTAAGATGTTGGTGTGCCTCTCCTCTCCCTCCTCCAAAAGCAAGTCGAGCAGACTCAGCCCCACTGCTGCTTGACCGAGGCAATTGGATGTGAAATGGAGATTCTCAGAAGAGGCCACAATATTTGGATGTTGAAGTGTAACAAGAGGGGATGGTCTTCAGAGCCTGGGGGCCATAGTTCAGGCAGAGTGGCAGCAGCTTTCCAGTTTGTGGAGTTTTGTGTTACGTCTGAACTGGGAGTACTTGTCGCTGATTCTGGGTACTCGAGATGAAATGTGTCCCATTTCTGAAGAACATAAAAAATTAATGAATGACAAAATGAGCTAAGCTGTAGCAGGGTGGTGGGGGAAGAAGATTCACGGGTCTAAAACTAAACTTCTATCACGCGTGCACACAGGGGCCTGTGCGCTAATGGGGAAAATTATTGAGATTTTTTATTTTGCTGCACAGCCAAGAGACAATGCGTAGAACTCAGCACAGATTACTCAACACAGATTTTCCTAGCATCGGTAATTAATTAAGGACAAAAGATCAACGAGAATGGAGGCTAATGTTTAAAAAACTGTTTTATTCTGATTAAAATCTGACCTTTCAAATATCATACATTGAAACAAATCCTGTAGGTTTATTTATCAATGGCTAACATATTCTAAAGATTATCTCTTAGCGTCCCATTAACACAGAATATAAAGGAGCAGATGGGTAATGTCTAATAATTGAAACTAATGAGACTTAATTATTTAAAGAGGGAGGGAAGTCTGGTGGGAGGAATACTTGTTATACAAATCTTTCCAAAAAGAATTATACTTAACATACATCTGTTATAGTTATTTTTAATCGGTTTGAAGATTGACATTTCACATCTGCACTTCCCTGCCCAGTTATTCATGTGAGATATATTGCAGCTGCTATGTCTCCATTAACTGAAATGCAATGTGGCACCTCAGACTGGTCTGGGGCTGCCCGGCCACAGAAAGAAAACTGCTGTGAGCTTGGTATTTCAGCACAGTCACACAACAGAGGACACACTCAGATCTATTTAACAGAGAATTACAACATACAAATAGGCCACTCAGCGCATTCAGTCTAAGCCTCCAACTGGCGGCAGTCCATGGAGCTCTTTAGTTCCCATATTCACTAATTCCTCTGTCCTTTGACCATCCATCTGACTCATTCTTAAATGCTGACAATAGCCTCTGCTTCACTCACTCCCTCCATCACCGACGTGTTTCACTCACTCCCTCCACCACCGAAGCACCGTAGCAGCAGTATGTACCATGTGCAAGGTGGACTGCGGGAACTCACCAAGGCTCCTTAGGCAGCACCACCCAAACCCATGACCACTACCATCTAGAAGGACAAGGGCAGCAGATACATGGGATCACCACCACCTGGAAGTTCCCCTCCAAGTCACTCACCATCCTGACTTGGAAATATATCGCCGTTCCTTCACTGTCGCTGGGTCAAAATCCTGGAACTCCCTCCCTAACATCACTGTGGGTGTATCTACACCACATAGACTGCAGTGGTTCAAGAAAGCAGCTCCCCATCACTTTCTCAAGGGCAATTAGGGATGGGCAATAAATGCTGGCCCAGCCAGCGAAGCCCACATCCCATAAGTGAATTTTAAAAATCACTACTGCTGGTAGTGAATTCCACATCCCTCTGTGTCACATCCCGCTGTGTAAAAATAATTTCTTGTGCCCTCTATCCTAAATCTCATCCATTTTCTCTTTGACCTATGTCCCCATATTTCTCCCTCAATAACTGGTAGCTGACTGTTTTCATCCTGTCGCATATCTTCAGAATTTTAAACAAATTCCTCTTATTTCATCATTCTTAATCTTCTCTAATAGTCTCTGTGTCAAAGGTTTCCTGAAAGTCCATATTCTACCTCCCCCTCACCCCCACCACCCAACACATCTGCCATCCACTCAAGGAACCTCCTCCCCCTGCCACACACGATCACATTTCATCGTTCATTAATTTTTACATACAGCATTGCCCTTCTGAAATCTGTGCTGGCTCCTTCTAAATACTTTATCTTCGTCCAGTTGTTTAATAATTTCTTCTTTAGTTAAATATTCCTAAGTTGTTTCTTGCAGCGATTGTTAAACTGAATGGCCTGTAATTTTCCGACTTGGATCTGTCCCCACTGTTTTGGGAATGGGTGTCACATTGCTCACTCTCAGTCCTCTGGCACACATCTACTCTCAATAGAGTGTTAAAATGTGGGGCCTCTGCCATTTCTTCCCCCATTTCTCTCAGCATTCTTGAACGTATCCTATTAGGGTCCTTTGGCCCTCTGTAGCCTAATCAGCTTCCCTCATAATTTCCTTTTATTTTTTTAAAAGATCTCACAGCTTGCTTTGAACTACTCCTTGGGGAGACGGTGGTGTAGTGGCAATCTCACTGGACTAGTAATCCAGAGGCCCAGGGTTATGCTCTGGGGACACAGGTTCCAATCCCACCATAGCCGCTAGTGGAATTTGAATTTAGTTAGTAAATCTGGAGTTATTAAGCTAGTCTCAGTAATGGTGACCCTGAAACTATCACTGATTGTCTTAAAAACAAATCCAGTTCACAAACGTCCCTTCAGGGAAGGCAATCTGCCATCCTCACCTGGTCTGGCCTATACGTGACTCCAGACCCACGGCAATGTGGTTGACTCCTAACTGCTCTCTGAAATGGCCTAAAAGCCACTCAATTATGGATGGACAGCAAATGCTGGCCTTGCCAGCGACAGCCACATCCCACGAAAGAATGAAAAATAAAACTTCAGGGGCAGAAATTTTCACTCGGGTGGACACGCGCCCGACCCACTCGAGCGTGAAATGACGCGTGTCGATGTCGGCTGAGCGAAAGTTCGGTCAGCGGGTAAGCGTCGGAGCCGGCAGCACGCCCGCCGACAATTGAAAGGCCGATTAAGGTTATCAATTAACGTAAATTTTTGTTGCTTGTCCAACCTATCGGTTGATGGGCAGGCGAAAAAGCCAAGCGGCCTTTGCATTTTTTTGGGGGAACCTCATCCATGGGCGGGATGTGGTTTTCAAAAGCTAATAAAAGCAAAATAAAAACTTTAATTTGTCATCAATAAGATGTCCCTGCTCATGAGACAGTCACATGGGGGGGGGACATGGTTTATTACTTTCTCATTCTCTACTATTTGCTACACATTTGCTTTATTATTTGATGCCTCAGGGAAGTTATGCAGCCCTCGATCACGTGCATGCAGGAAGTTCGTGCTCACTCCCCCCACCCACCCACACCCCCCCCTCCCGCACAGGCAGCGCTACCGCTCGTGTTTCACGCTGGGCGGGCCTCAGTCAGCTTCCTGACTGCCCCCACCAACCCCCCGCCAAGCCCACCCAACAAAGGCAAAATTCTGCCCCAGGATTTACTTTCTCTCGAGTAATGCTTTGGTAAGGCATTGTAATTATTTAGCTATTCCCTCTTTTTACCCTCTCTCCCAGACGTGGTATCTCACATTTAATTATCCTCTTTTTACTCACAGGCCTGGATTTTTCAGGCAGCGGGCACAGAGACGATCGCTGCCCGCGATCGGCTCCACACCGCTATTTTACACGGGCGGGCTAATTAAGGCCCACCCATCATAAGACACGAGCTGTAGCGGGCGGGGAGAGGAGAGAGAGTCGGGGCCAGCGGTCTCCAATCTCCCTGAGGCACGGAGCCGAAAATATTAAACACATGGGTTAAAAGTTTATTTAAACGTGTCCCCCCGTGTGTGACTGTGTTACATGAGATGGGACATGTTTTTATGTGTAGGAAAAAATTTTAATTAAATTAATAAAAGCTTTAGGAAACCTCATCCCGCTCGTGGACGAGGTTTCCTAAAAAAACGCGAAGGCTGCTTGGCATTTTTGCCTGCCCACCAACTGTAAGGTTAAAAATGACCTTCATCACTTCCTTAATGGCCTTAATAGGCCATTTAAATATGGGTGGGTGCACAGCCGACTCTGGCGCACACCCAGCAAACAAAACAGCGCGATGATGTCGGGACGCACGCCCAACGTCATCGCGCATTATTTCACGCGTTGGGGTTTCGGGCCCGGCCCCGCACGCCAACAGAAAAATCCTGCCCATATATTTGTAGAATGCTCCACTGTTTAACTTCTATTGAAAGTCTCTCTGCCTCTCAGCCTGTTTTTCTTAACCTTCCCTTAACGCCTGTCTGTATTTTCTGTAACTTGCATCATTCCAACATCAGTTGGTTTGCAGTTTAATTCAGTGCTTTTTTTACCTAAAAGAATCCATTACCTGTGTGTGGTTTGCAAGACGGTGTTACCAGACTATTTGGCAGTGGAAGGCTTCACAGCCAAACCCAATCCTGTCCTTATCTGTCATTTACAGAAGAGACACTCCAGCAGGGCCTATCATCTACTGATCAGGAACTAGAACCCTGGTTTAATAACCTTCATAACTCAGGAGCATTGAGGTCAATTGTAGGGTCCCTACTCTCACTCTGGCTGAGATCACTTTCCAACATCCTGACTACAGCAATACAGGAGCAGCCTCCGACATCTCTTCGCCCTTGGCTGGGAGATTGTCAGTGGTAGAAGAGTGTGAATGGGTCACTTGTTTGCTCTCTTGGTACATGCTGGTGCAGCAGCGGAGGGAGAACAAAGGGGAAAATGTGTCTACTTATCAAAAGTTCTTTGAAATATTTCGGTTGCAATCTTTTCTGGACAGCCAATCAGCCAAAGAGCAATTAAAAATAGAAAATGCTGGAAATGCTCAGCAGGTCTGGGAGCATCGATAGAGAGAGAAACAGTTAACAATTCAGGTCGATGATGTTGCATCAGAATTGCAAACAGGAATGGCACAGTACACGATCCCATCTCATATTTCCCAGAAGATATAAATAACAAGTGGAAACATGTCCAGTATTGTGATTTTTCTCTTCTTTATCATTTTAGATATGAATATTTAATGTAAAAATATTTCTCCCCACATTACAAAAGCAATAGAAATATAGGCAGTGACCTTGTAATAGTGTGATTATGCAAAGTAACCTACTTATGATGCCAAACTAAATAACTCACTCGACCTTCAAGCTTGTAGGTCAAATATTCCAGTGTCAACTTAGTTAATGTTGCATTTCCTTGACCAAGTGTTTACATAATTTCAATGCAGCACAAATGAAAGGATAGTTTTAATGTCAAAGAGATCAAATCAGTCATGAGGCACAGACATGTCTAGTGTAGAACTTCCTTTTAGCAGACCTTCTCCGCTTACAGCTCAGGAACCTTTACAAGGGGCCGGAGACTGAGGATTCTCACTGGAAGAATCATGGGAGAAGGAGGATCTTAGCACTGAAGGAAGGTTGTTAGACATAAGGACGCAAGAAATGGGAGCAGGAGTAGGCCATACGGAAACTAGAGTCAGCTCTGCCACTCCAAAGGGTCATGGCTAATCTTCGACTCACACCACTTTCTTGTCCGACCCCATGTCTCTTAGACCCTAGGGGTTGAATTTTACTTACTTGGCGCGGGGGGGGTGGGGGGTGTGTGTGTGGGGAGGAGGAGGCATAATTTCTAGCACCCACCCCAGGCTGTCCTGCAGTGATAACATGCCGTGGGCAGCCTTAACAGACTGAGAGGGGGACCTGCCCCTCTTGGTGGAAAGAAGTCCCACCCTTGAGAGCCGTTAGCCAATCAGACTGGCCAGCAGTCCTTGCAGTCCCAGAAGCGCTAAAAGAGAGTAATGGGCGCTGTTGGGACTGCAAGGAGGCCCACCAAGAGGTGTCATGGACACCAGACAAGGTACATCCGGTGTTTTTTTGGGCAGGGAGGGATTATGCACCTGAGGGAGTAGGGTGAGGGAGTGGGCTTTGGAGGCCAGTTGAGGAGGCACAAAGAGGAGATATGATCTTAGGTGAGGGGGTTGCCTCTGATGCGCACAGGGTACCCCCTGAAGGAGGTATCCTCCTTCATTCCCAACCTTTCACCAACTTTGGTTGAAAAAACGGCCTTCCCACTATCACCCACCTTCCACTGCCCAGTGGAGTCAGATTGAGGCTCTTAATTGCCACTTAATTGGACAGTTGAGGGTCTCAATGGGCCTAAGGGTGTCCGGTCCAGTGGGTACCTGACCCACCCACCATATAATGGGTAATGGGTATAGTGGGGTGTGGGCGGGAAGACCACCCATCATGGCCTGAATATTTCAGATGGCGGGCGATTCCCTTCCCGCCACCTGAAGGGTTGCCAGGGAACACATTCTCGTCGACTCCAAATGCTCCGTAACCATTTCACACTCGAATGAGCCTGAATTGGCTGCAGGCGGAACTTTGGCCCCTCACGCGGGAGGAAGTCCTGCCTTAGAGAGCTGCTGGACAATCTGATTGGCCTGCGGCTCTCTAGTGCCTGCAGCAACAGGAGCTGCAGTGGACTGAAGAGGAAGTGCTTAAAGATGCCAAAGCCTTAGGCCTGAATTTCACACTGCTTCAACAGTGGGCTTTTAGGCAGGGGGAGCATAATATTGAAGGAATGGGATTCTCTCTGGGTTCCCGCCCGCCCCGACCTCGCAGTGATTTTAAGTTGGAGCAGGTAAGGCCTCAGATGGAGCCAATATTGGCCACTTAAGGGCCATTTCCTGCCCAGCCTCAATTTTTAGGCTGGCAGGGGGATTTACCTGGCATGGGGGAAGCTCGAAAACAATCAGGTTAAGGGCTCAGGGTGGAAGTGGGGGGTGGTGTCTCCATTAGAAATCCCCTTCTAACTTAAGCCACCCCCCCCCCCACCCCCTTAAGGTCTGGAGGACACTGGACCTCCCTCCAATGCCCCCCGGCCTTTCCCCCAATTGCCCACTTTCCGCGCCTCCCCGGCCTGGGACCCCAAAAACCTGCCTTGCTGTCCAGTCCCAGGACTTAGACTCTGGCATCTTCAAGCACTTCCTCTTCTGTCAGTTTGACCAGCAGCTCTCTAAGGTGGGACTTGCTCCCGAGCGAGGGGCAGAAACTGATGCTCTAGTCGAGTGCGAAATGTCCGTGGAGCAGGCACAGTGAGTGGGGATGTGTTCCCCACTGACTCTTTGGATGGTGGGAAAGGAAACCCCGCCATTCAAAAAACTCAGGCTTAAGTCCCAGGACCGGACTTCAAGGTAGGTTTTCGGGTTCCCAAGGCAGGGAGGGCCTGGGGGTGTATGGGAAGTGGGCGAATGGGGTGTTGGGGAGAGGTCAGGTTGGGGAGGGAGGCCCAGCAGCCACCAGATCTTAAAGGGGAGGGGGCGCCTGAGGGTTAGAAAGGGGGACTCTGATTGAGGCCTCCCCGCACCCCACTCCCTGCCCGAGGCCTAAGATTATCTTTTTCAGGCTTCCTCCACACCCAGAACATCCTCCCGCCAGCCTAAACATTGAGGCTGGGTGAGAAATTGGCCACTTAAGGGCCTCACTTTGGGTATAGGGCGGCAGCTCATCCAAGGCCTTGCCCATTGCAGCTTAAAGTCACCACGACTTTGGGGTGGGCGGGAACCCAGTGGGAAGCCCGTTCCTTCAATTTCAAACTCCACCCCCCCTCCCTCCCTGACCGCCCAACCTAAAAACCCCCCGAAGGGGGGCATGAAATTCAGGTCCATATTTTATGTGCCCCCTGCCGAAAACAGGTGTCCCCCCCCCACCCCCCAACTACCCTCTCACCCCGCCGACTACCCCGCCGCTCCGACCACCCGACTACCCCTCCCGACTACCTCCCGACCTACTGGGTAAGTGAGAAGGAGCAGAATGAAAATCCGGCAATTATTGCTGCTCCACAGAAGTTCTGAGCTGTTAGGCCAGGTGAATAAAAAAATTTGTCAAACAAGTAGATTGTAAGGAATGTCTTTGAGGAGGAAAGCAGGGGGAGGTGGAAAACAGGGAGTAGCACTTGAAGTTAGGGTCACCAATGGTGGAGCAATTAAAATGGGAAATGCGAAAGAGGAGTATAGATATCACAGAGGGTTGTGGAAGAGATTAGAGAAGTAGGGAGGGGCCAGGCCACAGAAGGAATTGAAAACAAGACGAGAATTTTAAATTCAAGATGTTGCTTGCCCAGAGCTAGGTCAGTAGGCACAGGGGTGACAGGTGACTTGTCAGAGTTAAAACTCTGCAGAATTTGGACGACCTCAAGTTTATGAAGGGAACAACGTGGGAGAACAGCCAGGTGTGCGCTGAAAAGTCAAGGCTGGAGGTGACAAAGGCAGGAATGAGAGTTACAGCAGCAGATGAGCTGAGGATGGGGTGAACTTAGGCAATGCCACAGAGGTGATCTTACTGATGGAGCAAATATGAGGTTGGAAGCTCATCTTGGGATCAAGTGTGTGAACAGGCTGGCTCAATCTCATGTAAGCAAAATACATCAGATGCTGGAAATCTGAAATAAAAACAAAGCGCTGGAAAAACTCTTCAGGCCCGGCAGCACCTGTGGAGAGAGAAACGGAATTAACATTTCGAGTCCAATGTGACTGTTCTTCTTCAGGAGAAGGAATCTCAGACTGTTGCCAGGGAGAGGAGGAGTTGGAAGTGGCAGCCTCCTGTCTTGTAAGACAATGGTTTGTGCTGTGGTGGTGAACTCTGTGTTAAACATTGCTGGTGTGGCCCAGGAGCTCCACTCTAGCATGGCAGCCTCTGTCAGATTTGCTGCAGAGAAAGACACTGGGCTGAGAAGATGTGCCATTTTCTGGCCTCTATTTTCTCTTCTCAACCGGCTGCGCTTTTTCGTTTCTGCTCACCTCTTCCAATCGCTTCCAAACAGCCAGACTCCAGAGGTCACGCCTGTCAGTGACTGTCTGTCACTTGTCAGCGGCAATGTCTGCCACCTTCATATCTCACTTGCAGGTGTCCTGGTAGCAGAGATATGGATGCCCAGGGGCTGGTGACCCAGTGACCAGTTCACCGTACAGAAGGTCTTTGGGTTTACAGCCGTCATCCATCCAATGAACGTGGTCGAACCATCACAGACATTGTTGCCTGAGCAATGAGAGTATGCTGATGGAATTGACACGCTCCAAGCCCTCTGAATTTGTGACCTTCTCCTGCCAAGAGGTGTCGAGGATATGTCTGAAGCAAAGAAGGGGGAAACTTTTTTAGCCTTTTCTCCTGCCGAGCACATGTTCTCCAGGTTTCAGCACTGTAGGGGAGTGAGCTGAAGATGCAGACTTGGTAGACTCACAGTCACCTTGCTGTTGTTTCACACTCTCTTACTCAGCTCGGACATAACAGCTGCAGCTTTTGTGATGCGTGTGTTGATTTCAGCATCAAGGGACAGATTGCTGGTGATTGTGGAGCCCAGACATGTGAAGCTATCAACAACCTCCAGCACCACATTGTCAATGCTGATAGATGGCAACATCCTGGACAATGGCGTTAGTCTTCCTGATGCTAATGGTCAAACAAGCTCACGTCAAGCATGAGAGAGTCTGTCCATTTGCTGTTGGAGTTGTTCCTTGGTACCGAATGCTAGCAGCATTGTTAGCGTAGAGCAAGCCTCTGATGGAGTTGCTTACTAGGAAGCAAAGTTTGGAGCAAGGACCAAAAACAACAGTCTTCCCAATAAGACCCACATCAATGTGGTTGACTCTTAAATGCCCTCTGAACAAGGGCAATTAGGGATGGGCAATAAATGCTGACCTAGCTAACAACGCCCACATCCCACGAATGAATTTTAAAAAATTAATTGGAGGAAATTTCTGCTCATCCAGTACTGGATACCAGATGAACAGTCAACTGAGTAACAGAAGCGGAGTCAGGAAAAGTGGTGGTGGGGTACAGCTGGGTGTTGTCAGTGTACATGTGAAAACTAGCACCGTGCTTTTGGATGGTGTGGCTGAGGGGCAGCATGTAGATGAGAAATAGCAAAGGTCCAAGGACAGATCCTTGAGGGACGCCAGAAGTAACAGTGCAGGAGCAGGAAGAGAAACCATTGCAAGTGATTCCCTGGATACGATTAGATAGTTAAGAATAGAACCAGGTGAGAGCAGCATCTCCCAAATGGATGACAGTGGAGAGGTGTTGGAGGAAGATGGTGTGATCAACAGTGTCAAAGGTTGCAGACAGGTCAAGAAGGACGAGGAGGGGATGTTTCCCTTTGTCTCAGTCACAGTGAAGTGTTTCGGGATGTCTTGGGAGACATTACAATGTTCAAAGGCAAAACACTGCAGAAGCTATAAAGCCAAAATATGAACAGAAAATACTGGAGATATACCGCCGGTCTGACAGCATTCTTGAGGAGAGAAACAAAGTTAACATTTCAGGGTAATGACTTTTCAGCAGAACTGTAAAAAGTTGCAGATGTAACAGGTTTAAACAATTAGGGGAGAGGGGAGAGAGGGAAAAGAACACACAGGAAGGTCTTTGTTTGGGTGGAGATTAAATGAGCAGCAGAATCAGTACCAGTTCCTACTGTCAGTAAAAACAGAACAGTAATTTTCTACTCCCCCTTTACCCCCCCATTTCCCTGCCTCTGTATTTGTTTAAAACCTCTTACATCTATAACATTTTCCAGTTCTGTCGAAAGGTTATCGACCTGACACGTCTGTTTTTCTCTCCCCACGGATGCTGCCTAACCTGCTGAGTCTTTCCAGCATTTTCTGTTTTTATTATAAGATACAGTTTGTGTATTTCTTGCTTCCTAAATGAGTTGAGTACCAGGGAACAAAGCACTGTGTGTGGCTCTGACACCAGTGAACAGTTATTGATCTGAGCGCTGTATTGATTGTTGATTTTCATAGTATTTCACACTGTGTGATTGGGGTTGGGAAGTATGACATTCATTATAAAGCAGCCCCTCCCACCCCCCCAACCACACTGCTACGCTCTTGCTGTGCCCTTTCTTTGTACTGGATTGATTAGCTTAACCTTTCCTTTGTTAGCACTTCTGTGCCCTGCAGCTTATTATGGCCCATTGGAAAGTGGTTGGAACGGGAAACTTTTCCAATCCTGAATGTGCATCTGCTGACACTGTTGTTTTCCCGGTCAGACCACTCAGTGCAGACCAGAGATTAAACCTGGAACCCTCTTGTTCTGAATCCCTCAAGAGCACACCACCACTTGGCTGAATTAATTAATTTTGTCACACAATTACAAAGTACTATGGGGGTTTAAGTTCTTCAATCCCCTAACTCTTGTGTGAACTGCCATCCACATAAACAATTACAATTCCCTAGATGGCTAATTACCATTTTCCCATTTTCTTTGGAATTTACTGCAACATTATTAAGTCAGTCAGTGATAACAATCAGAAATTAGACTGGAGTTGCCTGCAGCACCACATAAATGCCAGTCAACAGTGACAGCTCTTGGCAAACTCAAGGTTATTCCAGGTTTACATGCACACATGGACAGCACTTTCTTTAACATATAAAATTATATAAGTCATAACTTATAGAGAATTGACAACATCTGCAGGAAGACCAATAAAAATAATACACCAAATTTTGAATATATATTCTAGATCGAATAACTAAATATAACTGAATTATATAAATAAGTTTAAACCCCTAATGACACGTTAAGCCAATGAAACATGTGAGAAGTCGAATGCGTAAACAATTAAAAATTAAATATTCTGATGACCAGGCTCAAGGAAAAGGGACAAATTCAAAATGACACCAATCCAAATTGGCTTGGTTAATGAAAATATGGCCAGCGTAACATTTGTAAGTAATTAAAAACAACAGTGCAGTGCAAAGCAAAGAACTGGAACAGTGTACTAAACATGAAGAACAATTCTACAGCAGAAAGAATGTCAAATAGTAACTCCCACCCCCCCACTTCGTGTTACTGGATAATGTACAAAACTACCAGATGCTAGAAACTTAATTCAGTTCCGTATAAGAGGACTACCCCTGAACTAAAGTTCTGGCAGCAAGTAATGGTGCAAAGTGGTATCCTTCCTGTAAGAACTGTCTAAATTGGCTATAAAACTAAAAGGTGGTTAGCCCAGTGCCCTCACATTTGCACAGTTCATCCAATTAAAGGTGCCACCAATCCTTAGTTCCAAGTCCAAGTCATACTAGAGTACAAGGAAAACAGTGTAGAAAGCCAAAACACTTTCTTTCTTGGAGTTCCAGTCATTTTAGTAGAAACTCAAGGACAGCTAAAAACAATGGAAAGCTTCAGTTTAATTTCAGAAAAGTAGATTTCCAACATTTCAGGGTAAAACCTATTTATAAAATGTTTATCCTTCATGTACGTACTGTTTACTTATTCATTCATTCAGTCAGTCATTCATTCAATGAGGTAGCTTAAGAAGATGAGCCTGATGCTATGATGATAGGTACCATAGGAATGTGGATAGGCCCTTCAGCCCCTTGGACCTTCTTTGCCATTCATTTAGATCTTGGCTGAATTCCACCTCAACTCAATTTTTGCACGTTCGCTCTGCATCTCTCAACACCATCTTTCACCCTCAATCTCAAAAGCTCCAATTGGCCTTCAACATCCACAGTCCTTTTGGGGGAGAGCGTTCTAGTTTTTCACTGTCCTATGCGTGAAAAGTGCTCCCTGATTACACTCTGAACAGCCTAGTTCTAATTTTTAAAATTTGTATCACCGCGCTCTTAACTGCCCCACCAGAGGAAATAGTTTCTCAGTATCTACCCTGCTAAACCTTTTAACATTATATACACCTCAACCAGGTCCCCTCTCAAACTTAAGGAAAATTTAAGCAAGTGTATTAATCAAATTTAAGCAAATGCTCTGAAGAAGAGTCATACAGACTCGAACTGTTAACTCTGCCTTTCTCTCCGCAGTTGCTGTCGGATCTGCTGAATTTTTCCAGCATTTTTTGTTTTTGTTTCAGATTTCCAGCATCCGCTGTATTTTGCCTTTATTTCAGCAGATGTTTCTGGGCATGGGGCCTGGAGGCTTACCTGTACCCAATGTGCTGAACTTGGCACAAAGTGGCTGGCCAGTAACTTGAGTACAGGCAGTAAGGTTGCCAACTCTTCTTGGCATTTATTGCTGGAGAATTCATCACATGACCTCAAACTCCCAATGCTTCAAGGGCAGTGAGCATGTCACTGACCACCTGCAGCCAAAATTGCAGTCCCTGTGGCCCCTCACACCATATATCACACCCTGTTGTTCCCAGCGCGTTATGAGCACCAGAAAAATTAAATAATTAAACCTTACATTTCCTTGTCAGATTAGCTCCTTTTTATGTGGCCTCACGGGGAACTTAATTGGTTCCCTTAAGAGCAGTCAAGAAGAAGTGGCCTATGGGACCTGTGGAAATGTGTCTCCTGCCTAGTCTCAATTTAATTTTTCACCCAACCTCAATTTTTTTTTTTCTGCAACGAATTCAGTTCATTCGGCAATAAACACAGAAAATGCTGGAAAAACTCAGCAGGTTTGGCAGCATCTGCGGAGAGAGGAACAGAGTTAACTGATGCTGCCAGACCGGCAGCATTTTTCCAGCATTTTCGTCTTTTGTTTCAGTTTTCCAGCATTTTGCTTTTATCTCCATTAATTCGGTGCTGGATTTGATGTCATGTGTATTGTTAAAATGAAAGCATGTTTTAAAAGATCCTAACGTTTCCTGAAATCTGGCTAATTCTTTGGTCACAAATGCGATAGAAGCCCAATCCATCATTTCCTCACAAGTTAGAAACAAAGCGGTTAAAACGATTAAGTCCCACTAGCATTGTCGGGCAATGTTAGGAGTAAGTGATTGCTTCATCCATCTGCCGTTCTGTTAGATATTCCATTGCTTCAAAATCACTTGCCATAATGTCTCAGGTCAGCACAGAACGTGCTGTTCGAAGGATAAAATGCAGCACTTTTTTTTTAAAAAAAAAGAAAGAATTCAGCCAGGAGCCTGATGATGATCTGTTTGGAAGGACATACAGGCATAGATATTGAGCATCATATCCTTGAAGCTTGATGGCTGCCAGAACGCATCAGTTCATGGAGAAAGGATGTCCCTAAACTCTAGTGGAATTTTAGCTTTCTCCTAAAAGCCTGGTGCAGGCCGTTTTCATCTTGTGGCGCAGCCACTCTCTTCCTGACACCCTGCTACGTCCCAATACATCCTACGAGTGGTAACTATATGCTCGAAAGCACAACACTTTCAATTTCACCCTGCTTTTGGGACAGACTCATCTTGGTTTTTAGTTCACCTGCATGATTGTTTACGCAGCCATTCACTGTGGTGTGAATGCACAGCCAACAGGAGTCAAGGAGATAGGCAGGAGATCCTGCAACATTGAATGTGTGTGCATGACTCTATGTCCTTTGACAGTGTGTGACTTGCTTGCTAGACAATATATGTGTCAGCCTGTAGATTGTAACTCTTGCACATCAGCTGCATGCAGCCATAGCAGAGGATACATCTGTGCCTGAGGGCTAAAGTTGATCCCATGGAAACCAATGCCTGCTATAAATTTGTTTTGTTTATCCACCATATGTGGAAGTTTGGTAGTTTGCCATGAAGAAGCTTTCTGGAAACCACTGCAAGTCGCTTTGCTGCATGAACTTCAGTTATGAAGATAGATTGGAGAAGTTAGGACTGTTTTCCTTGGAGAAAAGAAAGCTGTGAGAAGTATCCAAAACCGTGAGGGGTCTGGATAGGGTAGATAGGGAAGAAACTGTTCCCACTTGCGAAAGGATCGAGAACCAGAAAGCTCAGATTTAAAATAGCTTGCAAAAGAGGCGAAAGCAATAATGAGAAAAAGCTTTTTCACGCAGCGAGTGGTTAACGCCTGGAATGCACTGCCTGAGAGTGTGATAGAGGCAGGTTCATTCGAGGCATTTGGGAATTAGACTGTTATTCAAACAGGAACAATACGTAGGGTTACGGGGAAAAGCGAGAGAATGGCATTAAGTAAACCTTATAATCAGTAAGGGAATCAAAGGTTATGGGGAAAAGGCAGGAAAGTGGAGTTGAGGATTATCAGATCAGCCACGTTCTCATTGAATGGTGGAGCAGACTTGATGGGCCGAATGGTCTACTTCTGCTCCTATATCTTACAGCCTTAAATGGCTTTTTTGGAGAGCCAGTGCAGACATGATGGGCCAAGCGGTCTCCTTTACACTGAAAAGTTCTGTGATTCTGTGAACTGTATGAATAGTGATACTTATATATTCAAAAGCTTACTTAAAATTAAATACCTAATTTTCCATATTACAAAAGTACTTATTTGGCTATAAAGTGCTTTGCGGCGTCTGGTGGGTTGTAAAAGGCACTGTATAAACACATGTTTTTCTTTCTCCTCTTATCATGTCACACCTCCTTGCAGCGCACCTTTACTCATATGCATTAACATCAAACTTTATGATTACAAACAATGAAGTATTATTTTATGTGAGATGTTGATATGCTCTCACGTCATGGTTTCTAAACCGAGTACATGCCGTAGTACATTTCAGCTACGTATAGCGAGACTCGTGTGTAGTGATAACAGTTGTGCACATTAGGAGGGGAATGGGTCATCCTCACTCGGGGAAAGCGGGAGTGTTACAGGAAGGATTGAAATGCTCAAACAGTTCACAGCTGTAGCAGGTCCATCTCAGTAGTGTGAACTGTGGGACTGTTTCCCAACAGGTGTCCCTGAAGCTAGCCTGCTTTTGTGAGTTTGGGATGAGTTGGAGACCGTCCTACAGGAAGGGGCCTCGTATCTCCTGGTGTTTCTCCTACTCCGTGCAAAGCCTAAACGTCACTTGCTCTGCCGGCCAGCTGTGCCACATGTGCTGAGATCATTTGTTTGTTGTAGGTGGTGCTGCAAAAAGTCAGGGTGGAAGTGGAGCGGGAGACGTGGGGGGATGCATCATCCAGTTGAGCTTGGCATCACTTTGAATCCCTGCTGATAGTAAATTAAGTATCCATTTTTCCAAGAGAATGATTAATTTAGTCATCCCTAGATTGCCTGTCCAAAAGGGCTGGATAATATGGCAGGGCCAGAATTTGTGCAGGAGTGTTGTTGAGACCCCTGTTTTCATCATTCAGCTGCCTAGGAGAGAGAGAGGTTTTAAGTTTTTTTTTTAATTCGTTCATGGGATGTGGGTATCGCTGGCCAGCATTTATTGCCCATCTGTCCTCATTCAGAACGTACTTAAGAGTCAACCGCATTGCTGTGGGTCTGGAGTCACAGGTAAAGACAGCAGGTTTCCTTCCCTAAAGGGCATTAGTGAACCAGATGGGTTTTTACAACAATTGACAATGGACAATGGTTTCATGGGTCATCATCAGGCTTTTAATTCCCTATTTTTTATTGAATTCAAATTCTGCCATGGTGGGATTTGAACCCAGAGCATTACCCTGGCTCTCTGGATTACTAGCCCAATGACAATACCACTATGCCACCACCTCCTCGGTAGGTGCAGGATCAGGTGTGTCCAGGAGAGGGTTTTGAATTGACCCTCCCTCATTCTACAACAAATGGAAGGTAAACGGACAAATCTCAGCACATGCTCCCAGTCTTTCCCCATGAGTGCATAACCCAAATTGTATCCTCAGAGTCACAAAGATACTCTCTGCCTCCTGATGAATAGCTGTACAGCATTGTCCAGAGGGCAAATGTGTACCTGTGGATGGTTCTATATTGAAGAGAGCCAATTCCAACAGACCCAGTTTTCATTACGGACTTGAAACGTTAACTGTGTTCCTCTCCGCAGATGTTGTCAGACCTGCTGAGTTTTTCCAGGTATTTTTGTTTTTGTTTTGGATTTCCAGCATCCGCAGTTTTTTGCTTTTATCTTTTTCATTAGATGTTGCTGAATAGGATGGGACCTTGGATGGAATGGTAAATCCATAAGTATTCATGTTGGGGTTATGAAATTTGTCAGCCTCTTGGTGGAAGAATACGATCCAGTCCTGGGTGGTGCAATTTTTTTCAATTCCCTATTGTTTCTATTCTCTGCATCTTGAAATCAGTGGTAGGGAGAGCTGTTCACTTTCTCTTAGCTCTCAATTTCCTTCCTCCAAACCCTCGTCCTCAGTCTTCCCCACCAACCTAATGCTTGCCCGTATCCAGATTTGATGATTGCTTGATTCCTGACACAATGGGTCACAGCAGCAGCAACCCATGCTACCAAATACATGTACAAAGCCTATTTTCCAGCACTCGCAGACCAAGAAATGCTAGAGCCATTACCCTTAGGATCTTTGCTACCTTTTCCCCTAGTGTTCCCAGGTTCCAAGAATACAGCCCCCAACCCCACAGTTCTCCCACTCAACCTTCCCAGTGTTAACTTCCCCCTAGTGTACGCACATAGTTCCCCAACTCAATGTTGTACAGTTAGTGCTAGCAAACCCTAGGAGTGCCCCTATTTCTGACACAATCTGGAGATCTCAAGTGTTTCAGGCTCCAGCACTCTCCCCAGCTCTGCCACATTAACACCAATGTTGGAAGGCCTTTGTATCTTCCCCAATGTTCACAGAGTACCTTGCTGCCAAACCCCACAATTGTTCCCATCACTAGTACCAAACACTAGCAGTCACCAGGTAACCCAATGCCAGTCATCTGACCACATATCCCAGCCCTTAATGAAGTTAACTGATAAAAATTAAACACATAGATAAAGCAATAACTTGTACTTATACAGTGCCTTTAACATAATAAAACATCCCAAGGTGCTTAACGGGAGCTTTATAAAGCAAAACTTGACATCGAGTCACGTAAGGAGATAATAGGACAAATGGCCAAAAACCTCAAAAGAGGTAGGTTTTGAGGAGTATCTTAATGGAGGAAAGCAAAATAGAGAGACAGAGTGGTGTAGGGAAGGAATTCCAGACCTTAGGATTTTGGCAGCTAAAGGCACGGCCACCAATGGTTGAGCGATTAAAATGGGGGATGCTCAAGAGGCCAGAATTAGCTGAGCACATATATCTTGTAGAATTGTAATGCTGGAAATTACTGAGATAGAGAGGGGTGAGGTGCTAGTGAGATCTGCAAACAAGGATGAGAATTTTAAAATAGGCTCTTTGCTTAACCAGGGTCAATGTGGGTCAGTGAGCACAAGGGTGATAGGTGAACAGGACTTGGTGTAAGGACATAGCAACAGAGTTTTGGATGACCTCAAGTTTATGGAGCATAGAATGTGGGATGCTGACCATGAGTGCACTTGCTGAGTTCCATTCTTATCTACCTAATTATAGCCAGGGAATTGCCTGGAATGGCTTCTCTTCCTGCCCCGCACCACTACGTCTGGAGTCCCTCAAAGATCTGTCCTTGGCCCGCTCCTATTTCTCATATATACATATTGCCCTTTGGCAACATCACCTGAAAACACAGCATTAGTTTTCACATGTACACTGACGATACCCAGCTCTGTCTCACAACCGCCCCATGGTTCCTCCACTGTTTTTACATTGTCGGACTGTTTGTTCCACATTCAGCTCTGACCGCCTAGAACTTGTCTTTGGCCCTGGCTTATAAACCCCATTCCATAGCCACTGATGCCATCCCCCTTCCTAGTCCTTTTTATTTATTCGTTCATGGGATGTGGGTGTCGCTGGCTAGGCCAGCATTTATTGCCTGAGGCTGAACCAGATGGTTTACAACCTTGGCGTTGTATTTGATCTTGAGATGAGTTTCTGACTACACTTCTGTGCGTAACTAAGACTGCCTTTTCCCGCCTCCATGATTCTGCTCCTGCCTCAGCTCATCCGCTGCTGAAACCCTCATCCATGCCTTTGTTACCATTAGACTAGTCCAAGGCAGTCCCATCCAGCTGCATAATGGTGGAGGAGGATGGCGTAGCTAACTGTGCCAAAAACTATAGATAGGTTGAGAAGGATGAAGAGTTAGTTTACTTCAGTAATAGTCACACACAGCGTAGTTTGTGAATTTGATAAGAGTTACTTCAAAGAAAGTTCTGGGATGGGAACAGGTTTGGGAGATGATGGCATGTTCAAGGACTTTGGAGCAACATAATAATCATCAAGGTTGCACTTTCAGAGGGAAATTGACAAAATCAATCCTTGAAACTCTAGTAAATAACATGCCAAAAAATCCTGGAATTTAACTCATAGCTTTGTAATGCATTGTTATATTATGTTACGATTGCAAAACAGCTTATCTTCAGACTTGTTCTGAGCAATGCCATGAAAGAATTGTTAGCACATAAAAAGTCTTGCACGTAACATCCATCTGTCCCACTTGGAGATGTCAGACCTGAGAAGTATGTCACGCTTGCACCTGAATGACTCAACGTCCAACTGAACAGGTAAAGAACGTCAATAAAAACATAGCACATAGATATGAAAACTGTCAGCCAAGAATCAGCCGTCAGCAAACAGCAACCAAATAAAAACTAACAAGAAGGAAAAGGAACCAATGTTTTGGTCACCATCTTATTTTGCTAGTGGCCTGGAAATATCTAGTACTATAAAATATCTAACAATTAACATAAACTAATTCTGTGGAAGAAAGGAAAATCACCAAACTTATACATTTGTTTACACGTATCTTAAAAACTCCAATAAGGACGTATGATGAACACTTTAATCACAGAAAATGGTTCATCTTCAAGGGCTAAGAACATTCTGGAAGAATTTATGTTTTAAAAGACATTGTTCCTTAAAGGATTAATGCAAGAACTCTGATTAGATGTCTCTTCCAAGAAAAGCATTTACAAGAAAAGGTAATTAAGCAGTTGTGAAGAAGCTGGAAGCCTCGTCACTCTGGTAGACAGCGTACAAAAAGGGTCACATGGTACCTTATGGCTCTGGGGGGAAAAAATGGACTGGAAAAATTTTGTTTAAAATTTGGTTTTGGTTTGGCTTTGAGAAGAAGGACCAACTGTTTGTCAAGGAAGATAGCAGCCTATTTGCAGTCCAGAGCCAGAAGTGAATGTAACCTGCTTCTAAGTTGCTTTACGTGCTGGAATCGAGTATCTGCAAGTGTTCCTCGAGACCACTTAAAAAGTAGCGCAAGAGTCATTGATTGTTTCACAGATCAGTGCTGAGACCAGCCACATAACCCGGACACCATTTCAAGGACTCCACCATCTTCCCTTTTCACTTGAACCATTGATTTTTAACCTTTAGCAGAATTTCTCTTTTTTTTGGTGTGTGTGTGTGCACGTGACTGAGGGTATCTTGAAAGACTAATCTTTCATGTTTCATACTGTATGTTAATAAGTTTTGTCTTTCGATTTGACAAGGCTAGTTTTATAAAAAAAAACAAATAAGTTTGTTGTTAATTGAAAGAAGCCCAGTTAAAGTCTCTTTTACTCTGGGTAACAGTAGCAAAGGTAAACAATTGGCCATTTTGGTGAGCGAATCAAACTTTTAAACAAATTGTGCGACCTGTGGAGTAGTGGGTTAGTCAAACTGCACACTCCCCCCAACCTGGTCATAACAAATGTTGGAGCAGACCTGAAGAGGATGCATAAGAAGTAGGAACATCTGTTTGAAACAAAAGTACATTGCTTGGAGGTATCATATGCGACCTCAACTTTCCCTCCTTTTTCTCTGAAGACGGATATGCAATAAATGTTTGATTTTGAAATTTCTTAATGCTTCTCATTTTAAGTAAACCAATGCTTTCGCTCTCCATCCTCAATTTGGAAACACCTTTATCATTACTGAACTTGTTTTCAGCATTACATTACTTAAGTGCGTGTCTATACTTATCATAAGCCTGCTGTTGGTGGCCCTGACAAATTTATCTGGTCCACATCTACAATTTCTTTTATGTTTCACAGATCTTGCACTTGACTCCTTGCAAACCTATTTAGCCAGCTGGAATACTATGTACTGGTACATAGTATTCTGGTCTTGTTATTTGAAAAAAAATATAATTATGTTAGCAGTACAGAAAGGGTTCATTTGACTCATTCCTGGGATGAAGGGCTTATCTTTATGAAGGAAGGTTGGACAGGTTGGGCTTTTACCCACCGCAGTTATTGAAACATACAAGATTCTGAGGGGATTTGATAGGGTGGATACTGGGAGGATATTTCAACTTGTGGGGGAGATTAGGGCAAGGGGACACAGTTTCAGAATAAGAGGTCTGTTTTTTAAGATGGAGATGATGAGAATTTTCTCAGAGGGTCATTAGAATGTGGAATTCTCTTCCCCAGAGAGCAGTGCAGGCTGAGTCATTGAACTTATTCAAGGCAGATTTTTGATAGACAAGAGTATCAAGGGTTATGGTGGCAGACAAGAAAGTGAAGTTGAGAGCACAACCAGATGAGCCATGATCTTATTGAATGGCGGAGCAGACTCGAAGGGCCAAATTGCCTACTTCTGCTCCTAAGTCCTATGTTCATACAGATGTATTGCTTTTTAATCAATTTCAATTTAACTAGAATTCATTGATTGTAGCTTCAATAATAGTGCATCAATAAATTCTACTCTCCTTCTGCAGATGTATCAACCGTTATTCTGCTCCAAATAACCAGAAATTATTTTCAATTCCTTTAAGTGCAATCTTTTGAAGTCATTTTTGCATTCCATGTGTACCAATGTGTTTGCTGGACCCTAGATTCTATATACCCTAAATCTTATTATCTCTGCCTTACACACTATATATGGTCAATTACTAGAGATTAAATTCAGAATAGTCTCCAACAACACTGGCTGTTCAGGAAATAGGGTAAGTCAGCCTGTATCGCCCTCTAGAAACACATTTTCTAGCCCTACCTCTGCTTAGCTTCCATTTCAATGTCAAATAGCCACAAATGTAATACAAAAACATACTAGTGACCAGCTGGCTTTCACTGACAAATCTTGGAGCAAAACAGATGCATTCCTGGCCCAAAACCCAGGTGGAAAAGGTCAGGTCCAGAAATAACATTGATTTTCTCAGAAAACATTTTACAATTCCTGGATAGATGAGAAGTACAGACACCACCATCATGCCCAAATTTATGATGCAAAACTAATGGATGCACTTTGATTGCACCTGTTCCTTATGAAAATTTGATTGAGTCAAATACATTCACGCTGCAATGCTCACTCATGACCAGCTCCAGAAGGTATCAACAGTGCTGCTTTGTTTTTTCTGAAAGGCCAGTTAATAGCCTGCTTTTAACAAATACAAAACCATGTGTTAGGATGTCATGTTTCCCAGGGTGTAGTTACTTTAAAATTGATTTTACAATACAGTGAATTGCAGACAATATCTGATACAATTCTCTGTAGTTTTGAGGTCTATTTCAGAAAATGTTATTGAAAGGTTAATTTTAAATTCCAGCAGCTGATTTTTTTTGGGGGTGCATTACAGGTTCCAAGCGTCTTAAGGTGCCATATGCCTATTATAAATTAATTACTTCAGCACAAGATACCATTGACTTAACATCAGTTTCCCCATTAAGTAGTGGTCAATTTCAATCTCATGATACTTAGGCTTCCAGCATAAGACTTTTTTTCCAATCTAACTCATACTGTCACAACCCCAACATTGTTTTGACATCTATAACTGAGCCATAATACTGGAACTACGCAACTTTTGAGGCCCTAACCATAATGAACGACAAATATTGTCAACATCAAGTAGTTATTACACTGTACTCATATACCAAGGATGATTGAGATTAATGCAGCTAGTAGTGCACATCACTCACTGCTGTTTGTATATAAAATATGAAACATTTTGCATTTATATAGCCCCTTTGATGCAGACAAAGCAATCCAGGTACTTTGAGCGGGGAAAGGATTTGTTGGACTTTAGTCGGAGGATGTGAAAAGGTGATGGAAAACTTAATTTTGGAGCTTTCAAAGGCAGAGTGGGAGGAAGGGATGTAAAGAGGATTTAGGAAAGGTGGTATTATAGAGGAGCAGGGATGGATGAAGGCACTTTCAGCAACTATAGAGTGGAGGAGGAGAGATGCAATAAAACTTGGGCCAGTGGTTCATTTACAAAAAATCACAAAACAAAACAGATTGGCATATATTTAAAGTATGGTTAACAAAATGAAAGATAGCATTTGAAGTTTTTGTTGGCTATCGTGTCAATTTGAGTTTTTTGGAGGTGTGTCCTCCCTCAAGTCCCAGCCACAGAGCTGTTCCTTTCGTAATTAAAAAAAGTAACAGTTGCTGGCAGAAATGAGTGTTTCTGTTCCAATTCACTTTTATTTGCAGCTGAGTAATCAAACTGGGGCCAGAAACTGCACATACAGCATGTTTTGAAAACATATGCAATAAAGAATTAAAAGGAAGAAACGTTTTCATATATTTTAATGTTTTGCCAGATGTCTGGAATAAAATTATAAAAACAGTTTTGGCAGCTAAGTTTTTATCAGTACTACAAACCAAAATCTCAAAAAAAGTTATAAAATGGAAGTGGCACAACTAAAAAAAATACAAGGTAATTGCACAAAAATCTTTAGAATGCTCCTAAAATCTGAGACAAAGGCAAGTGCCAAAGGTTGAGAAATAGACGAGCATTTACTTGGATCTCCCTTCTGCAACCCCAAGTTACCAAACTGTCCATTTCATCCTGCATTTTACTGTGCGTCAGACTAAGTCGCTGCTGCTTTCAATAAACGTTAGTGGGGCCAATAACTGATGTGACTAAGGAATGTGCTTGACAAATACCATGGCAACTGAGGTAGGCAAGACCGCCACATCATTTAAAAAAAAAATGACTACTTTGAAAGGGCATAAACAGAATGCAAAACAAAAAAATGCTGGATAATGCAATGCACAGGGTGCCATAACTGAAAGTACACAAGTTCCAATGAGTGCGATTCCTCCAGTTGTTTTTAAAAATTCACATTGACTTTCTCATTAAAATAACTGACGAGATGAATTTCACACCCAAGGCGCAGTCTTGAAGTTGGCTTCAACCACAGTTGCACAGATTTGTGCAGGATCCATCAATCCAGGTGGTGGGCTCTATGGTAGCATGGTTGAGATGAGTCGATGTCCTGCCTACTTTGCTTGTGTGTGGATTACTGCGCAGCACAGAAGTGTTACGAAGGAATATAAAGTTATTTATAATAAAATCCCTAGATTTGCACATTTATTTACGAGGCAGTTTGGCAATTAAACAGATTGGAGAATGGGTGTCGGGGAGTGGCAGTGGTCAAGGACATGTGGGAAAAAAAGAAATTCCATGGCTGGATTGAAAGAGGAGTTTGGCTGATTAACTTGCTTTGGTGTAAAATTCTGAATGAATGTCAACAAAATCCACTGAAATAGCACCTGTCACTAAAAAATCATGTATTTTTGTGCTTATCCCACACATGCAACATGCCTCACTTGATATCCCAATGAGTTATATGCCTTCAAAGAATGGATGCTTCAAAGCCTTTTCCGCAGTTAACCTAGTTGCTGGGTTCAAATCCAAAAGCTTGTCTAGAAGGTCATATGCTAAGTCTGGAACTCTATTCCAGCTTTTCATATCTGATGATCTAGCTGTGCTTTTGAAGTCAGAGTCCCACCGAATATCCTGCTTGACCTTTCTTGGCTGGCTGTGAAGCTCTTGTTTGTATGTCAAGGAATCAGTCTTTTCCTTCTTTTCATCATCCTTTATATCTGGACCTGGCACACAGCCAGTGATACGTGAACACTCCTTTGGCTCATTCTTTTGGTTTGATTTTCTTTTACTTGAGCAGTCTGTGCCGCGGAGTCTTTCACACAGAGTCCTCAAATCCAATTTTGGACATTCCTTGCTACATGACACAGCTTTACCTAAAATACAAAAATGATGTTAGTGTAATTTACTCTCATCTTTGACTTATGGACAGCATACATTGTACACAATGAAAATATAAAACCTAATAGATCTTGCAACAGTTAAAAAAAAATTCAAGTTAAAATATAATATGTGCTTTAAGGGGAGGGTTGGCAGTGCTGGAAATATGAATTACTATCCTGATATCTGGTCTTCAATGCTTGCAAAAAGTTCAAACACCATATACAAACAGATCACTGCTGCCAATCTATGGCAGGTTGGAGAAGGGGAAGTTACTTACAGACATGGTAGCCTAAATTTTACACTTTGGTAAACTCGATCTGTAAAGTGGGTGGAGAATCCTTACACTACATCTTCGTGCACTATTGCACCCATCCCATTTTCCACCATCATCTCTGGTGGTCACAGCAAGCTCCAACTTATTTTAAACAGTTCAATGCAAGTGAATCAAGGAGGGAATCATGCACCCTTATTTTTTTTTTTTACCTAATTTGCTTTAATGACTGTTCGAGTCAAGACAAAGCAGGTGTCCAGGATTGCTAGGGCTGTCAATTTTCCCCTTCACACAGGGCACAATGGGTTTTCTAGTGGGAATTCTCCTCTGTTTTTTGGGAAGAAAGGAAGGGACCAATGTAACAAAAGAATTCTGTATTCTTTGGCAGAGGATTAGTGCACGTAGCATCTCCTATTCCTAAAGGGAGAAGGTCCAGTAGTACAACTAAGCATAATAGTGGATGCATCCTTAGAAGCATCCCAATGTTTTCAGTGGTTCCATCTGTAAGGAAGTATGCTTGTGCACTGATTAGTCACAATAGTAAAGATACCACAAAATATCCACAAACCCTTGCCACACATGACTGGCAAAGGTCATGAGGAACTGTCCTCAATGTCTGTGTCAACAGACAGGGAGACTGAACCATGCCTTCACCTGCAAGGACACCTGCAGCTACCACATAGCGATGGGCTGACCCATCCAGTGACAGTACATTGAGTTGCTGTGGAAATATAGCTCTTCTCCTGCAGGAATGCTACAACATTTTGACTTATGAGAATGGTGCTGTTGGGTGACACAGAGACAACCTCCCTCATGCTGCTAAGTACCTCATGCTGCTCCACCAGAAGGGGTTTGTGGTGGGGTGAGGTGGTAGGGTGGGGAGGGGGGGTTGGGGGGTGGTGTTAAGTGTTGGGCTGCTCTATTACTTTTCTGCAGATGCATGCACACGCCTTCTCTTCTCGACCTGCCACTTATTAATTCCTTAAACTCTTTCAATTTTTGGCAAAGGATGGCACTAGATTGAGATGCTTTTTGAGTCGACTCTCATACTTCTTTTGCCACACTGGTGTTAAATTTCTTTTAATTGTCCACATCCCTTTAAAATTTCACATAATTCCCATCTTCCTCTCCCACAACGACTACTGTGCTGATTGCACACTGCCAAATTTATACCTGAACCAAAGCACACTTCCACTGGTGTCAGTAAAAAGATATATATATTCTAACCACTGGAGTATGAACTGCACCCATTGCAGAAGTCAAGTGTGGTCTCTATGAAAATCATGCTGAATGGTCAGATGATTTCCTCCAAATTTTCTATATCTGAAGCCTATTTCTGCTTGTATCCCAAGTTATGAAAATATAATAACATTCACAGTATTGTGATTTATTGTAAAGGTAGGTTAACAGTGGGGTTTGGATTAGTTTCTCTGTGTGGAGGGGGGAGAATTTAATTAAATTGGAGACAGCTAGTCTGGAGCTTTTGAGTTATCAAAAGGGAAATTAGGTTTGAAATGTTAAATATGTAAACATGGCTGAAGTTTTAGAATGTGAGGTGTGAGGAAAATTTGCATTTTTAGATAAATTAGAGAAGTTTGAATTTCAAAGAGACGATAAGACGTTACACCTAGCCATAAGAAGCTAAGCCAAACAGTGTTTACTTTTCCCAAAGATTACTGATAATATGAGCACTATGAAAGATTTATATTATGAGAAAAGTAAAGTTGCAAAAACATATGGGAATAATGGATTTGCATTAAAAGGGAGAAACATGTATAAAAGAGATGAGGTTATATGTAATGGGTAAGGCATTCTAAGGTCTAACAACTGTGAAAAGCTTCCAGCCTCTGTGCATCAAGTTACTGTCTACAGGAACCGAAGCTAAGAAAACTCACTTTGAATATCACTGTCCAGGGTATTGTGTGCTTTGCCTGGGTCTGTTTAGTTCTATTTATTTTACTGTTGCTTTAATGGAGGTGTAACTGGGAGCCAGATTAATTAGGGGATTTAGGAGTTGTTATAGTAGTAATTTGTAGACCTATGTATGCGCTTAAAATCTTTTCTTTTATTAATAAATGTTTAATTTAGTTTTGTAAAAAACCTCTAAATCTCAGTGGACTCCACTACTGAATTCAAGGTACACATCTCGAAATAAAATACAAATTGCAAAACAGTTGTGGCAGCTGTTTCAAGTTTCCCTCTGGGAGTTGAGCAGATCAGCATTTATCATCCACTATGCCATAACACCCAGCACTGGGATACGTCAAGAATGTAGAAATTTCCAAATTTAAAATAGCAAAAGAGCTCTAAGCCACAGCAGGTAAGAAAGAAGAATCTTCAACTCTCACACACAAATTTGAGCATACCAATTAGTATGAGAGTATATACAAAAATTAATGATAGGATCCGAAAGACTCATATCTTCAGACCAGCCTGGAGTACTGGAAGGGTAAAATGGTGAATCAAAAGAGGCATATCATTCCAGGTCACTATCTGCAGATGGCCTTCAGAGAACTTTCTGCATGTTGGTTCAACAGGCCAGTTTACAAACAGACTCCATGCTAAGATGATCCAAAATTTGTTTTACTCAGATTCCTGTTGAACAAAAGACTACACTTTCCAAGTGTCTTTCATAAACCACAGGGTGCTCCCTACAGTGCATCTTGTTAAAGGTATAAAATATAGCCAAAAATAACACTTGTGGACATCACCAAATTTGGAGCCCTAATCTGGCCACAAACTGTTGGGTTGAAATGGTGAACATGTAGTCTTTCAAGGTAAAGTAATTATTGGAAATCAGCACACATACCCCTTGAACCTCTGGCTCTTCTACACTAGTCTTTTCAAGAGCAATGACATTAATTACTCAAGAATCTCTGGATATCAATATGCCAGGTGAATTCATGATGGTTCCACACCTCCACCATTAAAGATTCTGATTTTCTCCTCACATTGCCCCATTGTGTGCCATTTCTAGGAGATCAGTTGATAAACAGGTTTCACTGAGGCCAGAAAGTGACTCCTATTTCTGCTCGAAAACAAAGTAGACCACAGTTGAGATCTACGTATACACGTTCACAGAAAGGCTCAAAGTAGACCACAGTTGAGATCTACGTATACACGTTCACAGAAAGGCTTGAGCATTCAGCCTCTGCAGCAGTCTAAAGCCTTAAGATCAAGCGTATAGCTCGAGCCTAAGCTCTCACTAAGTGAACTCATTATCTGTAAAGAGACATGAATGCGGCTCAACACCTTTGTGAAGTTATTCTAACATTTTCTGCTCCCTGTTATCCAGTATATCGTTCTATTCCTTTCTTTCTTATGTACTTAATTAGCTGCCTCTTAAATGCATCCACATTGTTTGCCTCAAATACTCCATATGATAGAAAGTTTCACATTCCCATCCTTTCTATGTGAAGAAATTTCTCCAGAATTCCTTATTGAATTTATTGGTGACTATCTTATATTTTTGTCCTTTAGTTTTGGACTTTCCTACATTTGCTCCTATCTGATCAAACCCCTTCCCTTAATTTTAAAGACCTTCGCCAGCCTTTTCTTTTCCAGAGAAAAGAACCCGACATGTCCAGTCTTTAATGAAAGCTAGACCCTCTCAGTTCTGGTATCATCCTTGTAAATCCTTTTAACATAAGCATAACATAAGCTCAACATAACCTCTCTGCTTATCATTTCTATTCTACTGCAAGATTTCACCCATTTGGAACTGTTTTAAATGATCTGAAAGTCCTTTCAATTAGTACATCTGGCAATGAAAAAGCCTGTAGGCACTGTGCTTCACATACTGGCAATGCCTTAAAATTGTGTAATTAACAAAACATGTCAATGTACCCACAAGGAGCTGCATCAAACTGGGCAAAAGTCATTTCAGACAGGACTATTACATCTGGCAATGAGAAAACTCATCAGTATGGATTTGAAAAGGGAGTGTGTTAACTCAAAGGCCAGCCACTCCTTGGAACATTTTAATAAACAAGACATGTCTGTCTGCAACAAAACCTAAATGAACCCCATATTACATGAAGTAAAAACATAGCTAAATTGCATTAAAAATATTCTGTACAGGCACTTTAAATAAAAGGTACATTTAGCATATTGCACAAAATGAACCAACATCAGCTCGGGTCATTTGTGTACAATAGTCTCAAGGGATTAATGTTTGGAACACATATGCTCATTATTGAAAACTCAAAATATAAAAAGGGCACATACTGACATTTCTGTTAAATGAACACAGGGAAAAAAAAATGGACACTTTTCTGTGTTCTAAAACACAACATATTTTTGAGTTTTCCAGCCAATTATGTACTGTCTCACACAAATATCCCTGCATGTTTAAGTATTAAGATTTTTGGCTACACTAGAAACATGTCTGGTCAGTTTTACAATATTAAAAGCTGTGATGCAGAGCATCTTATAGTCAAACTTATTAGTCATGGACTCTTATAAAATTCTACATATTCATATTATTTCAGAACTGCCAAATAAATTTAAGAAGTCTAATTTAGGTTTTTGAATTACAGATCAAGTTCAGTGTGACTTCAAATACTAATTTCTTGTTTTTACACATTGCCAGTTATTGTTCCTCTCCCAAATGAAGTAATTTGCTCTATTTTCCAGATTATTTTCTTCACACTTCAGGTCTTCCTCCGCCTCAGCTGCCTTGCGTTGAGTTGCTGATAGACGTACAAGCGTGGCCAATGCCAAATCTCATTTCCCCTTTGCGTTTTAGAGAAGTCCCTTTCTCCAATCAGCCAGTTCCCATAGAAACATAGCCGCAATCTGTCCTTCAGTAGTATAATACAACCCACATCACAATATTTGTGATGTTGCGTGAAACTTCAACCTGTTTTGTCACTGTATTCCTAATTTTTGTTGGTAGAATATTAATCCTATTATCCTTCCATGTTGTTCCATTAATCATTCTTGAATATGGAGACTGATGCAGGGATAGAGTTTCATAAGCACTGAATCTATTTTTTTGTACATATGTAAAGACAGCAAAGTTGGCAAGCTTCTCAACCACAGGCATCAAGGCCAGGTTCGATCCTGTGCTTGCCTCACATCCACAGGTTAAGCAACAATCAGCTATGTAAATCTTACTAGCTTTCTCCCTCAAGCAAGAGTTTACTGGAATCGACTCAAACATCCTCAGTCATCCTGGCTGAAATAGGCTAACTTAGAGAACAGAGATTCAAATCTGGGACATTTGTACATTTTATAAGAACTTACAGCACAGAAACTGACCCACTCAGCCTATGTTTATGCTCCACACGAGCCTCCTACTACTATTTTTACTTCATCTCACAACATCAACATATCCTTTTATTCCTTTCTTCCTCATGTACTTATCCCTTAAATGCTTCTGTGTTACAAAGAGCAATATATATGATTCAGTACTATACTGCTCATTACTTAAAAATTGGGGCCCCTGGATATTTTATTATACTAACACTTTATTTCCAGTTCTTTATATTACACCATACTAATTTTACCTTTTTATTCAAATTCATTCCCTTTCATTTCTAGTCTTTGTACCTTTTATGAACTGTTGCTTTTGATTTCTTTTCTTTTCCCCCACCCCACCCCAACATTTAATTAACTAACCTTGCTTTCTTCCTTTTTCCTCCAAATTGATTTCAAATCTTTCTCTTCCCCTAATTATTTTCGTTAATAGACTAGTCTGCATTTTTACAACTTTCTCTTCATTTTACATCCCTATGGTGGTATGCAGTTCCCATATTCAGCATTTAGGATTATTTTCTAATATCACCCCAGAAAAATGTGTGTCTTAATATCAGTTTATATACTGGAAATTAGATTAACACAGACTATGACAGATACCACTTCTAGTAATCAACTTGGCTTGTCAAAATGTTTTTTGCTTATATATTATACTGACCAATCTATGTAATTCCACTTGTAAAACAACACATAGAACATCAAAATGGAAGACATAATTGTGTGTGTGACTCCCACCAATACCAGGGCATTTGTGAGACTGCACCTCGAATACTGTGTGCAGTTTTGGTCTCCTTATTTAAAGAAGGATGTAAGTGCATTGGAGGAGGTTCAAAGGAGGGGAATGAGCGGGTTGCCTCATGAGGAAAGGTTGGGCAGACTGGGATAGTTTCCACTGAAGTTTAGAAGAGTGAGGGGTGATTTGATTGAAGCATACAAGATCCTGAACGGCTTTGACAAGGTGGACGTCAAAAGGATGTTTCCTCTTTTGGGTGAGTCCAGAACTAGGGGGGGATTGTTTTAAAATTAGGGGTTGCCCTTTTAAGACAGAGACGAGGAGAATTTTTTTCTCTGAGAGTTGCGCAACTTTGGAATTCTCCGCCTCAGGTGGTGGAGGCAGGGTCATTGAGTATTTTTAAGGCAGAGGTATATAGATCCTTGTTAGGCAAGGGAATCAAGGGTTATCAGGGTTAGATGGGAGTGTGGAAATCGAAATACAAGATGATCAGCCATGATCTTACTGAATGGCGGAGCAGGCTCGAGGGGCCGAATGGTCTACTCCTGTTCCTATTTCTTATGTTCTTTAAATTACCTTGATAGTGAGGTTTTGCATTGTTCCTACATAGAGAGAATAATCTTCAGTGTACATACATACTGGAAGATATTCAAAGAATTTTTAAAAAATCTGTGGCATGCACAAGTATGCTTGAACATTGTCTTTGACAAAGCACTCTCATGAAGTTAATAAATATAGCCAGTATTAAGAAACTAGAAACATTGGAGACAGACAAAACATATTTATCGATTTTTAAAGGACTTTATATATTCCATACCAAATGATTTAGCAGCCTGAATGGTTTCCTTCGTTCCGCGGATAGTCATGATCTGTGCCAAAGCAGTTAAATCATCACTGGCTTTGAAAAATGGGTATCGGGCACTCAACAAGGAGAGAAAGACGACGCCTGCGGACCACATGTCAATGGCTACGAAACAAAGCACATTTTGGGTTTTTGCACAAAAGCCAAGAATAAAAGCATCCTATTTCTCATATGCATCCAAACATAGACATTATGCCTTCAGAAATGTTGCAGCAGATTGTATGCAAGAGCTCACTATTTTCTACAAACCTTAAGTAGATCAGTAACTTGTGACTGAATTTTACATTTCCAGCAGCAAAATATAAAACTGCATATTTTTGAATATGCTGAGCATTAACACATACATAATTTTTAACAGACTCCATATCCCACATCAGGAACACCGATGTTAGGTCTTCAATCTGTCCCTCATTTTCTGTCCAACGATCAAGCGACCTACTCATTTAATTTACTCATTTGCAGAAATATTTTACACAGCTTTGAAAGGAAAACATGAAATAGTTGAAGATTGATTCAGCTGCACTAACGGAATTAATGTTTGGTGCAATTGGTTTACGGTTATATCCATTTCTACCTATCAGAAAGTTCCCTACAAACCAAGCACTCTCTTTCAGATGGAAGGGTAGATACTAAAGGTCTGTAGATACAGCACCAAATATACAGGAATTTAGATTAACACAGGCTATTCAAGATTCTAGTCATCAACTTGGCTTGTCAAAATGCATTTTGCTTGTATATTATAATGAGCATCATTTAACATCCCTATACTATCCCTAGGCGGTATGTAGAGTTCCCATATTCAGCACCTAGGATTATTCGTTGATATCACACCAGAAAAATGTGTCTTTTTTCAGTTCATAATCTGAAAATTAGATTAATACAGACTATTGTGCCACCATTGGGTGGGGCTGTCAAGATCAAAGGAAGGCGTAGATTGTGTTGCTGGGTAAGGTGTTCACAGTTGGAGACAATGGCAGCAGTCTCCGAGTTCACGGTGGATAGACTCTTGAGTTTCCCAAAGTCCCAGAAAGGTGTCAAAAGTAATAAATTGTCAACAGCTGTGCTGAAAACTGTCCATTTACTTCCAAGAAGAAAGAGAGTTAGGGTCAAGAATAACTAATAGCAGTTCTAGCTGCATGCAGGGCTAATGTGCTTCATGTTGCCGGGGGGAGGGGGCAGGAAACAAGGAAAGAGTGTAGAGGAAGCCATTTTTGAGATTAGGTTACAGGCTTCCCCACTAATCAATGAATATCACAGGCAGGCAGCAGTTTTTGTGGGGTCAGCAGAGTGAAGAGGCTGCTTGGCTTTGCCAACCACCACAGCCAGATGCAGCAGGGGGACAGTCTCTAGTCAAAGGGACATACCCCACAGCCATCTAAGAATTCTGAAAAGAATCATCAGGACAGATTTTACTGCTTGTAGTGGATTTAGGAAACCTGCCTAAAACTAATGGAAGTGCCTGGGGCGGTTACTGCTCTGTGGGATGGGAAATGCGAACCCATTGGAAGCTGGGAGTAACTATGAACTGTTTGCTGAGGACTCCCAACTCCATGGAGTGCGTGATATGTGATAAGTATAAAAGGGAAACGTTCCTTTCTGTAGTTTAAGGTACAAGGTGCCCACAAAAAGTAGTGTTTAGTCAATAGTACTTTTGGTCATTTGTTACAGTAAAAATCCTAAAACGTGAAATCTTGTTGTGCCATCCTTTTCAGCTATTAACTGGAAGTTCAAATTTATTTTTAAACATCATTGGTCTCTACAGGATCATAACAATATTTTGATATGTTTGTTGTGCTTCTTGCTGTACAATAATCTAATTGTTATTTCTGTTAATTTTATTATTCAGCTCCAAGACCTTTTAAAAATTCGTACAAAAATAAAACTCTGAATGCAAATAGTTGAAGAATTCAAAAACATCAGAAGTATATATCATCCCTATGTAAGTGAACATTTATATGAACTAGCCTCAGAAATTTGCCAGTCCACTGTTGAAGGTAGCCTGAGGTGGCTCACTGCTTATTTTCTATTCCTGTTTAAAAGTCTCAACTTAAGACTTGCTGCCCATCTCCGGCACCAAGGATAGACCTGGGAACCTACAGCTCAAGGGAAAAACATGTGATACATCTTCATTCTCCTCCATAACAAAATGCACTGGAATACCAATCCACCTTTCTGATGTTCTATCTTGTGTGGGGCATTTTGGGAGATGACCAAACAAGGCTATAGTGAGTCCAGGGGTTTCATTAGAAACATGTAGCAAGAGAATGTAGTCATGTATTTTAACACAGATGGATCCTTTGAATTCATGAACTGACCATCTGTGTACAAAATCCAGATTTCAGGAAAGGCTACAAATATCTCCTAGCCAGCTCTTTGAGAACCTGAGTGCCAGCAATTAGACTCAAAGAGGATGCTGAACCTTGTTTAGCTCACACCTGGCCAAAGTTACAACCCCCAATAAATCAGCTCAATTGGTCCATTCAAGACAGTGAATTCAGCACACTAGGTCTCCACAGTTGCTTTATGACCTGCACACAAGAAATATATTTTCTCCAGATGTAGATTGTCTTTTCTTAAAGAAAGCTTTAAGAGTAACCACCAGAACATTGTACAAGTTTGATTTCCATTTCATAAGCCAAACAAAAATTGCTTTAACCCTTCTGTACCTGAAGTCTGATGTGGGCACTTCATTAAGACTTCTGGTGCTCTGAATCCTGGAGTACCTGCTCTTGGGGCAACTTGCTGGCGTCTAATGATAAAGATGTTATCTCATTACATGTAAACAATCACCAATGAAACAAATGAGACATATTGGCAATAATTTCCGTTCAACATATAAATCAAATAGGTCTTATACAACTCAGAATTGTCATTTAAATTTCTGTTTTTCTTGTGCTACTTTAGTCAGACTGCCTTGCTTGTACTTTCATATTTTTTAATTTTAAAGGCATCCTGGGACTACAGCCAGCAGCCGTTCATCTAGACTTGTTAAATACAATAGAAAATGCGAGGGGCACAAGGTGACACTGCAAGACTTGCACAGAACTAGTGTAGAGATACAGCAACATAGGGAGGTCCTTGAGATGCTGCTTCGTTCAGAATCTTGCAGAGGATGGACTGCACAGCTGGTTGACAATTCTACATTCATCCAGTAAAGGAATACTGCAGACAGCCTAGGCAGAAAATCTCCCTCTCACTCTTGGACTCAGTGCAGTCCAAAAGCATACAAGTCAGAGGAATTAAACTACTTAAGCTATTTAAGATGGATATTGCCATGCTATCTTTTATGTAGAGAATAACTTCTGAACATTTAAATTGATGGCACAAGTCAAGTCAATGTTATGAGGTGTGAGTTGGCTATGGTGGATTGGGAAACGTTACTTAAAGGGATGACAGTGGATAGGCAATGGCAAACATTCAAAGGGCGCAGGGGTGAACTGCAACAATTATTTATTCCTGTCTGGCGCAAAAATAAAACAGGAAAGGTGGCCAAACAATGGCTTACAAGGGAAATTAGAGATAGTATTAGATCCAAGGAAGAGGCATACAAATTGGCTAAAAAAAAGACCTGAGGATTGGGAGCACTTTAGAATTCAGCAAAGGAGGACCAAGGGATGGATTAAGAAGGGTAAGCTTGCAGGGAACATAAAAACTGACTGTAAAAGTTTCTATAGGTATGTGAAGAGAAAAAGATTGGTAAAGACAAATGTAGGTCCCTTACAGTCACAAACAGGGAAATTTATAATGGGGAACAAAGAAATGGCTGACCAACTAAATACTTTGGTTCATTCACTAGGGCTTAATGCCCATCCTCAAGATTCATTCAAGATCACTGACTTGCATCCCCTAATCTGGGTAAGCATAAGACACATTGCTTTCCTTGTGGGTAGGATAACACTAGTTGGTGTGGGACAGTAAAACGTCACATGCCAGGAAAAATAGTTAGTTCTTTGAATAAGGATCTTTATTTTGAGAACAGGGTCATCTATCCTATTGGGCATAGATTTTCTATTATATTTTGAAAGAAATGGTGAACTTTCTTACATCTGATCTTGATTTAGATGATTGAGTTGCTACAATTTAATGGAAGATTTGGAATCTGATTTTGAATTTCAGATGGCTTTTCAGTAAATATCATGTTCATCTATGGCATGGGCATTTAACTCCATGACTGGTACGTGTCATAGCGGAACTGAAGCTACTCCACAAAAATGTTCAAGCATGAAGTCAATCTGAATTTACCATATGTGCACACCCACCACAGCTAATCACCCCTCCCCCCACCTTCTAGGGCATCTCTTTTCTCCACCAAGAATCAGACAAAAACATGCAAGGGTGCATTACTTCACCTATACTGCACCAATAAGCAGCTTATACAGCACCTTAAACATAGCAAAACACACAAGGGCGCTTTGTGTGTTATAAAGGAAAATGACACTGAGCCACATAGGAGATGTTAGGGCAGATGACCACATGCTTGGTCAAAGAAGTGAGTTTTAAGAAGCATCTTTTAAAAGAGGAAAGAGGCAGAGAAGTTTATGGAGGGAATTCCAGAGCTTACAGCCTTGGTAGCTGAAGGCACATCGACCAATCAAGAGGTTAGAATTAGAGAAATACAGATATCTGAAGACTTTGAGGATGGAAATGACAGAGATAGAGAGGGTCAAGAGATTTGAAAACAAGAATGAGAATTTTTTTTAAAAAAGGCATTACTTTACAAGGAGCCATTATAGGTCAGCAGGCATAGGAGTGATGAATGAATGGGACTTTGTACTTGTTAGGACATGGGCAGTTTTGGATGACCTCAAGTTTATGAATGTGAAAGACTTGCCAGAGGTTGGAAGTCAAGGCAAGAGGCAACAAAGGCGTGGAGGAGGGTTTCAGCAGCAGATGAGCTGTGGTAGGGGTCAGGCAATGTTAGAGATGGAAATAGTCTTATTGATGGTGTGGATATGTGGTTGGAAGCTCTTTTCAGGATCAAATACAAGGCCATGATTGTGAACATTCTAGTTCAGCATCAGACAGTTGCCAGGGAGAGAGATGGGGTCAGTAGCTAGGAAATGGAGTTTATAGCAGGGATAGAAGGCAATGTCTTCAGTCATCCTAATATTCAATTGGAGGAAATTTCTGCTTGTCCGCTTCTGGATGTCAGACCAAGAAGTCTGATAATTTAGTGATGGAGTCAAGAGAGGCGGTGTTGCAGTAGAGCTAGATATCGTCAGCATACACATGAAAACTACCACTGGCTTTCCAGCAACGGGCAACATGTAGCTGAGAAAAAGCAGGGTGCCAAGGATTGATCCTTGGAGGACACTACAGAAAATGGTGCAGGAAAAGGAACAGAAGCCATTTTGCAGGTGGTTCTCTGGTTATGATTAGATAGGTAAGAATGGGACCAACTGAGCATGGGCCCACTTAGCTGGGCAATGGTGGAGAGGCATTGGAAGAGGATGGTGTGGTCAACCTTGTCGAAGGCTGCAGACGATGCAAGAAGGGTGAGGAGCGATAATTTCCTTTTGTGACTTTGAAAAGAGCTCTGACGTGGGGGGGGGGGGGACACTTGATTGGATGGATTCAAATCTAGAGTTCCAGGGAAGGTGGGCATGGGTTTGGAAGACAACAATACATTTTGGAGAAGGGAGGTTGGAGAAGAGGCAGTATTTTCCAAAGCAGGTGGGGTTAAGGGGTGGCAATGGCAGATTTGCAGGAAAAGGACAGTACCTGAAGAGAATTAACAATATCAGGTAACATGGGGACCAGGAGGGGAAGCTGAGTAGTCAGCAGCTTAGTGGGAATGGGGTTGAGGGAACAGGAGTTGAGTCTCATGGACACAATTAGCTTGGAGAGAGTATAGGAGAGGCGGTGGGTGGCTAGGACAGAAATGACAGAACAATATAAGTTCAAGGCTAGGGCAGAGGGAGGGCTGTCTGGCCTGGCCATCTAGTGGTAGGGATGGAAGTGGCAGAGCCAGCAGATCAGATGGTCTAATCTTAGTGACAAATAAGTCATGAGCTCCTCCCATTTTGTGGGAGCATTCATCATCAACTTCTAACAACACATGCTGTTTGTATTAATTCAGATATAGTTTCATTCGCACTCCTATTCAACTTTTTGGCAATTTATTTGCTAGAGAAGGGAGCTCTCTCCTACTCCAGGCAGCCAGAGTTAACACAAACAACCCAAAGTCAGGGACAGACTGGATAAATGTAGACTGTGCTTCAGAATAACATCACGAACTTCATCAATGGCATTTTCCAATTCCCAAATCAGCCAGTCTGTGGCCTGAGTAACGTTGGTAATTTAGTGCTGATTAGGTGCAGTTTTGGGCAGCGGCTTTAGGCCCTTAAGGCTCTGGACTGATTTAAGCCAGCTCATTTCATACAAGAATCTTACATCCAACAAAACTAGAGTCTTTCATCCCATCAGTCTGATTGGATTTAGCTATAACTCAGCACATTTATAGAGTGGCTTAATACAGAACAACATCTCAATTGCTTCATAGGCACAATCAGACAAAAATGGATGCCAAGCCAAAGCAGATGTTAGGAGAGATGACCATAAGAGGAAGAGAACAGACAGAAAGCGCACACATGCACGAGATTGGGGAGAGACAGAGATTGATGGAGGAGACACAGATAACAATGATTTATGGAGTAATTTCCAGAGCCTGAGGTCTAGATACAACCACTATTGCTGGACTGATTAAAGATGGGGATGCAAAAGGGACTACATTTGGAGGAGCGCAGAGATCTTGCAGGGTTGCAGGACTGGAGAATGCTAGAGATAGAGAAGGATGAGGCCATGGAAGTATTTGTGAACAAGCATGAAAACTTTAAAACTGAGGGACTGCCAGCAGTGTCTAACCAGTTCATTGTGGGGTTGAGTACACAACACACAACTGCCCAGAATCAGTACCAAGCTGCACGTCATAAAGATAGTAAGATCATAAAGCGGGGAAACCATCCCACTGGTGTGTCAGAGGCATCAAAGGCTCACATCAAAGTATGCTGATAAAAAAAATAGAGGGAAGCTTAATATGAATCTAGCCCTTACTCTACCAGAGCTGAAAACACTTGATTCAAGTGCTAGGCAGAAGTTTCTGCCCTTATCATGCACTGCTTCCCAAACATGCAAATCTCAATGCATAATTGTACAATTTATTATTCTTTTCCTTTATATTTATACAATTTATATTTCTTTTCCTTAAAAATCTAAAGAACTTTGATTTTTTTGAATTATAATGTAAATAAACACTTAAGAGCTTTAACAAAATAACGTATTTAAAAATCTTATGTTTCTTCACAAAGTTCAGTCCCTTAAATTGTTCACTGTACCTTGAGAGACAAACACTGCAAATCCTATCTGTCATGTAACAATCACAAGTCAGGTCTGATGGACAGATGGCAGGCCTCCGGCCTAAACCACTTGTCGTACCCTTTGATGATGTTATCTTACGTTTTGCCACTATTATTTTTCTGGATGTTATATCTGCATTCTTTGCAGGTTTCACCAGCTGCAAAACAAAAAAAAACTAACTTGAGAAAAAATGTGACCTATTTGCAGATGCAACAAACATCTAAATCAATGTCTGACATAGCAGGCCAATCTGTCCACATGCTACAGTAAGCGATGGTTTTGCACCTACACTTGAGTAGTTCTTGTATCTCTTGGCCGTTTTCATCAAACCATTCATAGCGTTTTCAAGTCGACACACCAAGGACCACTTCACAGGTGCTCGTTATGGACTTTACGGTCAACCAAGCACCATGAGTACACTGTAGCTCTTGGTGACAGGAGGTCGAGAGGTTGGCTGCAAGGTCATGACTGAAAGGGGTTGCTTTTGGGTTGTCCTCAAAGCATCCCCGAAAAAAATTCAACATCCCCACTGATTCATGGGAGTCCCTGGCTTGTGATCGACCAAAATGGAGAAGGTTTATTCGGGAAGGATCCAAACACATCTAGAGACTTTGCTGGCAGCATGCAGGAGCCAAGTCATGGTGTCAGAGAGAGCACACAAACCTCCAAACACCTCACCTACCTGACCCTTCAAGCACCACCTGCCCTGCATGTTCCAGAGTGCACAGATTTGCGCATTGGACTTATCAGCCATCTCAGAACTCATCAAACTGGAGTGGAAGCAAGTCATCCGAGGCTGAGGGACTAAGTGCTATGCTAAATATGGCTCTAGTGCCTATTTTAAAAACTAATACGAAAGTTAGCTTTTTATGGAGATGCAATATTAAACTTCCAGTCAGTTGCAACTATTTAAAGATAGCTATTTCAAATTTATTTAATTAAAATTTTATTTTACACACATTCCACTATTTTATAGCGTTTTATGAATCTAGTATGGATTCACATTATGAGAACAAAGAATGGAGTACTATAAACCACTGAGTCATTATGCTGGCTTGATTTATTTGATTCATGAAACATATTGCGTTCTTGCTTGTATAACTCGTGTGGAAATGTAAGCACAATTTTACTAAGGTCAGACGATTTGGTCACATTGGAGAAAACTCTAGGCCATGATGCCTTAAATGTTTTCTGACTGTTTGGGACAGTCTTGATAGGATAGCTGCTTTTCCCCCCCCCATCTGTCTTTTCAAATGTTCTCATACACATATGTAAATGAACCAAGAGAACAACAATCACATTATCAGCTATTAATTAGAATTGAAACATTTAGAAGATGTACTACTAATTGAATTCAATAGGGTTATATCCATTTAAAAAAATTAGACTTGTCATATAAATGCTTTTATTTATGTACAAACATATTTATATTGATGTATGAATATTGCTGCCTAGCATGGGTCTGTATCAAAAGTATAAAGAGAAAGAAAACCAGCCACTACTGGCTCTTTATTCTGACTTTGATAACCTGGTTTATCCATAATGGCAGAGACAGGTAGTTACAAAAAAACCCTTTCCTTTGCAATTAGCTTTCACCTGACCCAAGAATGTGACTATTTAGGCCACTTGTCTAAAAGGAGAATTTCAGCCATATTCTTAAAATGGATAAGCTACATTAAACATAACTCTAACACTATGCACCATAACCATGCTCCAGACCTCAGGTTACCCCTGTGCAGCGCAATGGAAGATCATCTAATAACAACTAAAAAGTTTAAAGTTGTTGTAACAGTCACAGGAAAACTTTAAAATGCCGCAGGCAACATTGCAGGAATTAATTCTATTGTGACCAATTCCAGATGGATGAAGATTTTGTTGCTGTGGTGAATTAAGAGACTGCAGCAGTAAAAAAAATGCATGAGATTTAAATCCAAAAATGTTATCATCAGTCTGGTGACTTTTTGCTATCAAAAATGATATGTAGAGAAAAAAATCAGGTGTAAAGCTACATAAAACACCTACGTCACTGAGGTCACAAACAAAAAAGTGACCTCAGCTAATGAAATTGCTGCATGGTGGTGATCCCAAGCTGTGTACAACTGTAAATATCAACTGTGTGTGCAATGGGTTAATAACTCCCTGCTGTGGTCTTCTTACCTTACTACTCGTACCTTCAAGAACTCCAGTGCTACGAACATTCAAATTTCTTTCCCCAAATACAGAACGTGGAACTAATGAATCTCCCTACAATAAAAATTTTAAAAACTATTTGAGTGCTCTGTCAGATATGACATGTAAAATGACATATATACAAACCAAATCATATCCTCTTGTTGGAAATATTAATACCTCAAAATAAGATAAAGTCTTCAATACCATTAAACTGTGTATTGTGTTAAGCCAATTCACAGCACCCTATTAGTACCTGAAACTACACAGCACAGGAGGAGGCCATTCCACCCATTGTATCTGTGTAGGTTCTGTAAAAGAACTGTCCGATTAGGCCCAACACCCCCTCTGCAAATGATTGCCTTCCACCAATGTATACAATCTATTTTCTTTTCAATGTTACTGTTCAATCTGCTTCTACCACCCTTTCAGGAATGCATTGCCGATCATAAAAACTCACTGTATAAAAACTATTTTCATCTTCCTCTGCCTCTTCCGCCAATTATATAAAATCTGTGTCCTCTGGTTGTCAAATCTCCCTCCAGTAGAGGCAATTTCTCTTCATTCACTTTAACAAAACCCTTTATAATCCTTAACACTAAGTGTTGCATACTTATAACTTCCTTACTATAAACAAAACGAACCCATTTAAAATCAAATAGCAAACTGATACTAAATAATGTAATCACAAACCAATCATGACAAGATCTGAATCATATGCAGCAGTGATAATTGTTGATAAAGATGGGATGGAGAAGAAGAGAGTGGGACTACCAATCCTCAATGCAGCTCAGAGATTCCAATCAAATTGGAGTTGGGAAACAATACAGATTTTTCAATTTACAGGTGACTTTAAACTGGAAGGAAGAAGTCAAAAAATCATTAAAACTGATAAAATGCTCAGAGCAACAACAAGTGTAAAGTACTACACAGATGGGAGGAGGAGTTGAATGAGCTAAGGATGACAGGAAAGAGAACTTGGGGGAAAGTTTTCTCCCCCGTCCGGTGGTGGTGGTGCGGGAGTGGGGGTGCGCACAGCAGATTGCCACCTGCGATCAGCTGCGCGCCACCATTTTATGTGGGCGGGCTATTCATATGCACGCGGAAGAGCTTAGAAATCTCCGAGGCACAGAGCTGCCTCAGGGAGATTTAATTTAAGTTTGAAAAAATTTACTAAAGGCAAAAAAAATTTTTAGGACATGTCCCCTCATGTGAAACTGTCACATGAGCTGGGAAATGTCTATGAATTTTATTTAAAAATTTTTCAAACCTTTAAAAACCTTCATGAAACCTCATCCCGCTCGTGGATGAGGTTCCATGAAAAATTTGAAGCCCGGCTGGGCTCTTCGCCTGCCCGCCAACCTTAAGTTTGGACGGGCAGCTCAGTTTATTGATTTAATTGATAGTTAACTGGCCTCAATAGGCCTTTGGCAATTTGGTGGGTGGTGACGTCGGAACCCTTGCCTGATGTCGCCGCGTGTCATTTTATGCCTCTGCGAGCGGGCCCCGCCCCCACTCGCCAAGTCGAAGATTCTGCCCTTGGTCTTTTAGCAGACTGCAGTGATCTGGTACAACCACATCTTGAAAACAGAGTCCAGTTTCTACAACTAAGCTATGAGGCCTGGAAAGAATAGAAATGAGCCATCAGGCCATTCCTTAGTATCAGAGTGTTATAAGGAAAGACTTGAGGAACCCGAATTCTACAGTCTTCAAAGGTGGTGATTGAAAGGAGACTGTGCCAAAGTGGAGGTTTGTAACTCACTAAACGGTATAGAAAGGATAAATACAGAACATTCTGTCAAGCTGTCATGTAAGTGGCTGATAGTAGTCCAGCTTCAAATTTCCACATGTAGGCCCAATGTTAGGAAATTTTCCTTCATGCAAGTAATGATTAAAAATTTGAAATGGAGCTCTGGCAAGGAAGTAAAGGCAAAAACATTGCAGCATTTAAAAGATAGTCAAATGCTGTCACAATAGCTTTTTTGTAGACACCCAAGCAACAAGGAGAAGCTGCAATTGTTTACCCTGAAGAGAAGATTCAGGCATTCTAACTATTCAAGATTCTTAAGGGTATGCAGCAACAAGATAAACCTCGATATATTTAACGGATACAGATTCTAAATTCAAGGCTACATATTTTTGTCGAAGAGGATCATATCATCATAAGAAATAGGAACAGGAGTAGGTCATTCAGCCTGCTCTACCATTTGACAAGATCCTAACTGATCTGATTGCAGCCTTAACTCCACTTTCCTGCCTGTTCCCCATAACTTTCAACTCCTTTGTCAATCAAAAATCTAACTCAGCTTTTAATATATTCAATGATCCAGCCTCCAATGATCTCCATGGAAGAGAATTCCAAAGATTAATGACCCTCAGAGAAGAAATTCATCCTCATCTCCATCTTAAATGGGAGACCCTTTATTCTGAAACTGTGCCCCCCAGTTCTAGAATCTCCCATGAAAGGATACATCCTCCCAGAATCTACCCTGTCAAGCCCCTCAGAATCTTACATTTCAATAAGGTCACCTCTCATTCTTCAATGAGTATAGGCCCAACCTGCTCAACATTTCCTCATAAGGCAACCCCTTCATCCCAGAAATCAGCCTAGTGAACCTTTTCTTAACTGCTTCCAATGCAAGTACATCCATCCTTAAGCAAGGAGACAAAACTCTGCACAGCACTCCAGGTGGAAAGGCAGTTTAGATTTAACTACTTTACACCAAGGGTGGTGAATGCATGGAATGGAGCACCAATGTAAGACCATAAGGGCTGATTTTTGTACTATACAGTATAGCTGAAGAAAAGTTGATAGAGAGAAGTATGAGAAAATTGCCCTAGATATGGGACTGTACAGAAGGTCTTTCCCAATCCTGTACATTACCAAGTTCCTGTATTTTGGTCTCTCATGGAATCAAGGGATATGGAGAGCAGGCAGGAAAGTGGAGTTAAGGCAAAACAACAGCCTTGGTCCTATTGAATGGCAAAGCGGACTCAAGGGGGCGTATGGTCCACTCCTGCTCCTATTTATTGTATTCTATTATGACCTTAGGTTCTACATGCACGAGGTGTTAAGGCAAGTCAAATGGCCATCTTCATCCATATTTATCTTGCAATTGTGAAGTAGTTGTTACTGCAAGTTGAATTATCTTCAAGGCTTAAAGCAGTTACACTTCTTAACAGCACTTAATGAGCACTCCAACATTCCTATATTAGATTACCAACAGTGTTAAAAGTAGCCTGCCAGCAATATCCTTTAAACAAAAGACTGAAGAAATTTTACACACAATAATTGAATCTGCCAGCATTGTTATTTTCCTTCATATTTCTAATACAAACTATTACAAAGATAAATGTGAAAGTAAGGTAAGACAGAACCTTTCCATGTTTAGCTTGAGAGAGGGGCCAGGGCCTTTTAATGGGCTGTTTGCCAGCAGGGTATTGAGCCAGAGGTTTATTCATTGTTGCGGCGTTAGGAACTTTATTTCCGGAGCTTGTCATTGGTTTATTCTTTGAGCAACTTCCCTGTTGGTCCTCGGTCTTTACAACTTTAAGGAGTTCTATTTTAGTGTCAGGTGTACCCTGGGCTAAACCAAAGTCCACTAATGCATACCTGTTATATAATGGAAACAACAGAGATTAGTCAAAGGAATTAGGAAATTCTTAAAATCAACTCTCCTCTTGGCCAAAATGATGGCACACCAATACTTGCTTAACAGAAGTGCTAAATTAACTATGTTTGTTGAGGAAGCTGGAATTTCATTCATGAGCATTCAGCTGTCTACAGTATTCATTCTTTCAGCCGAATAAAACAGGCATGTGAAGGTTGTTACCATGACAATATATAAAACTGCAATAAGTTTAAAAACCCCATTAAGCATTAAGACGCAAACATTTGAATAATAAAAATAAAACCACAAGCACTATGACAAATGTTTTATAAAATAAAGGTTTCTAGTCTTATAAAGTACTTATTTGTCGTAGCTGTGCATTGTAATAAGGAACAGTATCCAATTGCTTTTTAGGATTGCTCTAGGATCAAAACAAACCAAAATTCACTTCCATTAGCACATACTTTTAACAAAATAGCTAACAGAAGCAAATGGCATGAAATTATACTACGTGTATCTTTACCTTAGCCAAATTATACGCTTTAATTACATCATAACATAGGCATTATGTTATACATAATACATACTTTTTCAGACGCCCATTGTACAGGAAGTTGCTTGGCTTGATGTCACGATGAATGATGCCAAAGTGGTGAATGCGTCTCAAGGCTTTTAGTAAGTTATACATATACTCCCGTACATCTTCCAATTTCATAGAGCTCAGAAGATCCTGAAAAAGAACTTATTTCATTTAAAATAAAACCATTTCCAGAACAGTTTCCCATTTTTAAGTTAATTCTGGATATTGTGGTATCAAGTGTAATTTGAATTAAAAATAAACTTACCAAAAAGGACTCGTGTTCTAGATATGGCATGACAATAACCACATGATCATCCTTCCTCAAGCAGTACTTAACTCCCATTACATTGTCTTGACCCCTGGAATAAATATAAATAACACAGGAAGTCTATTTTATCCATAAAATTAAATTATATTGTGCAATAACTTATTTATTGCATGCATTTATTAATTAACAGCGGGAGTCAAAATTTGGCAATATACAATAAGCTACGCCTGTATTTACAGGGTAAAGGAAGATCCACTAATTCTTTTGATTTTAAAATACCAATATTTCTGAATACTTAAATTCAATAATAGTGTGCTGCTCAATATAAACTGACTTTAAAAAAAATTATTTATTTTAAAACCGTCAAGGGCACACCAGCATTAACTGCATATTGCATTTACAAAGCCTCTTACACCAAATTTCACTTATTAAATACTTCATAATGATAGCACAACTCACAAGAAACACAATAAAAAAGATACTAAGTCACCACAAAATATCAAATAAAATACTCTTAAGGTTAGAATACTTGGGGTAAACACAGATTGATTTGGAGACGCAGATAAGTTTGAATGGACCAAATCAAACACTAATACTGAAGAAGTCAGCTACACAATGAGCTACAACAGAGTTAAGAAATAGTTTGTTATCGTTAAGGTCCAAAGTGTGTTAAATATTGAAAAATATTTCTGTGGGAACACAATATAAAATTACATGCACTTGTTCTATTATAATAATAAAAAAAACTAAACAGTCATCTGTCATAATATCATATTCATAGAAAAGTACTTAATGTGGCATAAAATAGCCATGTAATCTAAATAAAAAAGCAGCCCTCCTCCTTTCAGATAGGTTACCTCAGTACATCAAGGCAACCTCAGCAGCACATCTGCTCTAACTCACTCCAAGGTTTCTCATTAAGAATGACAACTTTGTTCCAGACACAAGATAAATTCTTATCAACAGAATCCGTATGTTCTGTCTAAATGTGCCATTGATTACAAATTAGAATCAGCGATGTTCGCATGAGAGTCTGGTAGATTTTTTTAAAAATTGAGGGCAGGCAGCTTAAGTGAAGGACAACTAGTCACATCTTTCACTCAGATCTGCCTCCAGCTTCAACTCGTGTTTAACAGCAACAGAGTTGATTAAATAACGCTCAGACAAAAATAGAAGTGTTTGTTGATATCATTGGGGTCTGCAGCAGCACCATCAAATGACGAAGGGCAACTATAGGGTTATTTTAACCAGATTATCAGAGAGCCTCTTGATATTAATGCCAACATTTTAGATCATCACCGCCCAACACTACTATTCGACACTACAGTGCCTCCAAAATATTTTTTAAAATGTGACCGATAAATAGCCCAAAATAATTTTTAAGTAGAAGCAACCTTGTTGCGCCACCAAGTAGCAGGTGACTGGTTCACACTATCATGTCTCACAAGGGGCACTGACTGGAGAGCCACTTTTCCCACACGTTCTAGTAGCTGGTGTGTTGCAGGCATTTGTAGAATTATGCTTTCCCATCTGAGGATATTGGGCAGCATGGCGGAGACCACCAATAACGAGATATGGAGAATATATGGAATAAATAGATGGAAAAAAATTACCATAGGTTGCATAGATCTTTTAAATCCAAATCCAAAAATCTTTTCTTTATTCTTTCATAGAATGTAGGCATCGCTGGCAAGGCCAGCATTTGTTGCCCATCTCTAATTGCCCTTGAACTCACCTTGCTAGGTTTCAGAGGGCAGTTAAGAGTCAACCACATTAGGCCGGATCGGGTAAGGATGGCAGATTTCCTTCCCTAAAGGACATTAGGGGAAGTTTTTACGACAATCAATGTTGAGTAATCGTGACCATTCCAGATTTATTTACTGAGTATTTACTGCTGCACGGTGGGATTTGAACCCATGTTTCTGAGTTACTAGTCCAGTGTCATTACCACTCGGCCACCATCTCCCCACTAGCCAGGCATTACAAATAAAACCCTGTATACAACAAACCTAATTGCTAATATTTTTTTAAAAACTGCGGCTTGTTTTAAAGTTGGAAAGGATTTTATAAAGCAGGGATGGCCAAACTTTCTGAACCTTAAGAGCTGCATACGATAATCTCCAGACACTCAAGAGCTGAAAGACCCAGATAACCTTTACAGACACATTTTTATTACTATTGCACACACTCATGCTCCCTCCCTCTTCATACAGCCCCCACTCACTCACCCAAGCCTTCCCCCACATCCCCACTCATTCACCCACGCCCTCCTCCTACCTGGATTTCTCCATCTTGCTTGGATGTGGAAGAGCTAAAGTGGAGACAAGTGGCTGTCAGGGCCCAAATCCCTATTCTCAGCCTCCACCACCAACTGCCCCTCCCTTACCATCAGCCTCCCACCCCAACCCCTGCTCTCAGCCTCTTACCAACACCCCCCACCCCTGCCACCCTCGGCCCCGCTCTCAAGCCGCACTTTATCTGTGAAGGATGAATTGTATGGTGCCCTCCCCTGATATGAAGCATAAATCAAAATTCAAAGATCAATACAAAAGCAAAATATTACGGATGCTGGAAATCTGAAATAAAAACAAAATGTTGGAAATATTTAGCAGATCTTGCAAAAGGTGGAGAAAAATAGAGTTAATCTTTCAGGTCGTGACCTGTACTGACATAAATTATAATCACACAGAAATCTTTTTAAAAATTACTGGCAGACTTTGAATCCACCTTGACCTCTTATACAATGATGGAATGAAGACTTCAAACAGCATTTCAAAAATAAAATCCGATTTGAAGGCTACTCAGCAATATTTTCTCTTCGCTCTCTCTCTTTTCAGCCTATAATATACATCATTACCAAGTTGGCAGGGCTTCACCAGTGCCACTTAGTGGCAAGACCACATTAAATTATCCATCAAGAAGAGATCAAATGCTCTCTAGAGTCAGAGGACTGTAGCTGTCAATCTACATCTTGCCACATTATGGAGTAATACACTAAAACCACACTTAAAATTAAATTAGATTTAAAGGTTTTAAAGAGAGATTGGGTTCACATGACAGCCGAGTAAATGCACATTATGCGCCACTCAACAACAGACCAAAGGTGCTACCAGGATTAATTCCTTTGCCAGTGGTAAGTTGGCCGATCCCTGCTGCAGCACTTTGGTCAGTACAATTCATCTTGTTGTCATCCCAAGGATATGGAGTGAAAGGGGCAGCAGCCAAGAGTCCGTAGTCTCGGCTACTATTCAATGACCCTTACTAAAAGATACATTATCCAAGTATTGGATTTGGCTTCAATAGTCAAATTCCCTCTTAGGATACACTGTCCAGGACTATACAGCAAGAATGGCTAATCAGACAGAGTAGTGTTATTGAAATTGTACCCAAGTACAAATCGCCTCCTTCAAGAGGGCATGGAGGGAAATTAGGAGAAAAAGAAAAAATTCTCATCTTGTGATGTGACAATTTGTCAGTTTTGTTTCTAGTCTAGGACTCTATTTCTTGCAACAGGCAGCTTGATAACATACTTATAAAAAGGAGGAAAATTTGGGTTAGGACATAGTATCTTTACAGTAGCTATTTGAAAATATAGAACAAATCAAGTGTGCTTGTTTATAGTGAATGTAACTCAGATTGTAATATACTACTTTGCATTCCAAACATTTTTAAACTAACACAGCAGTTGAGAGCCACATACATGGAGCTTTAGTGATAACTTTGTCAAATCTGCAGTCAAAACACTTTCTACAAGTGGGAAGCAGAGAACAGAATTGCACTAATGCAATCATTATATTTTCAATGAATCAAAGCAAAGGTACCTTAATATCTTTGTTTAAAATGTAACTGATGTTATGCATTTTCCATTTTACTGTTTTGTTTACATTCCTGTAAAAGCATATTATTGCTAATTGGATGCAAAGAATTAGGCAGACAGAGAACTTGTTAAGTGGCTGCTATTCAGAGAACTGACAAGCAAATGAAACTGTGTCATTAGCTTCTGCACATCATATAATAGCTGGTAGATGATGAAGTAACAGTAAAATATAGGTGTTGATACTGACCCAGCAACTGTCAGACATTGAAGTTCAGCAGCAATTCGCACTGGATGGCTCGTGGGAATTAGATGTTTAAGTGCAAACTTCTCCACTATTCCCGACTTCAATTGAGCAGTGGCCAAATAAACAGAACTGAATGTACCTGAGAAAGAACGGAAATAATAAATCTCAAAAAACAAAAACTGGAGGTTTTTTCTGAAATAACTACATCTTGTTGAATTACCCTGATATCATTTTTGCAATTACACAATCAGATGCCTATAGGTGAAACACTCTAAATAAAATATAAAAGGTATTCAGAATTATATATAGCAGAAGCACTAGAAGTAATGTGCCACATATTTGCATGCCATAAAAACACGAGTTCTTGAACAGTATAGTTTACAGTGCTTGGAGCCAAACGAGCTGGTTGTGTTTCAGCTTTCCAGAAATATATACAGCAAAAGCAGGTGGATTTTGATAAAAGCAGTCATTTCTACTCTGTATTGGTGCAAATCATATCATGAAGCCTACACTAAAAAAAGATATTTGGAACATTCCTGAAATACCAAAGATCAAATATCCGCTAGAAGGGCAAGACTATTCTATTTTTCTTTAATTAAAACTCTTGCTGTTAACTGATACTATCAGAAACTGTGTTCTGGCTCACAATCAAATTTAAAGAAAACAAAAATTTAAAAAACTCCTTTTAGCATCTGATAGTAGACCTGAAAACCAAAGCTCAGTAGCTGCTGCAGTCGCAACAAGGAGAAATTTACAGCAGCAACTGACAATATGCATCCCATTAGTAAAAGGAAGAAGGAACTTAAATTGATATAGCATCTTTCACAATCTCAGGAATCCTGAAGTGTTTTATGGACAATGAAGTATTTCGGAAGTATAGTCACTGTTGCAATGCATAAAATTGGACAGCCAATTTTGTAGACAGCAAGATCCTAAAATAAGCATGCGATAAAGGCCAGATAATATTTTAAATATAACATTGAAGGATAAATATTGGTCTGGGCATCAGGGAAAACATCCAGAAAAACACAAAAGCAAAATGAATGTATAAATTGTTATTCTATAATATAAAGGAAGAAAAAATGAAGAAAGGAAGCAACTTGGATTTCTATGGTGCCTCAGAACATCCCAAGGCATTTTGAATCCAACAAAATACTTTATGGAGGACATTTAAGGTGGTTACACATTCTTGGGTCTGGTAGATATTTATTAATCCTCCAGCTCTATCCATGAATCCAGGTAGCCTACACTATGATGCACTCACAAACAGAACAAAAACAGCTTTGTACTTTTATTACTGAACAGTCCGAGAATTTCAGAAACTAAGACAGGAGCTCAAGAGACCACAAACATTTCCACACTTTTATTCCAATGTGATGTCAGTAAAGTTTAAATTACTTCTGGTTTTTCATCTTATTTTTCTAAAGAGACAAAAATACAATTTAAAAAATGTATTTTGGCATCCTGCTACAACAAAAAAAGCTTCTGTAAATGAATTTTGAACATAAAAAAAATCTGAACCCACAATGACCATCAATTCACGTGTTCTACAGTTGAATTGCTTGGTTGTAATTTTAACCATTTAAACCACATATTCTCTGCATTAAGGAGGAAGAGGAACAAAAAAATGAAGGAACCTCTTTTGCAAGGGGGAGAGAAAAAGGCTTTGAAAATAAGAACAAAAGGTAGCAAGCTCAGTGGTTAATGAAGAGATAGTAGGCCTCCGATAGTTGAACAAAGCAAGTAGAAAGCAAGCAGCAATCTATACTGAGATGGTGGGATATGCCCTGAAGATGATTTTCTACATAATGTGGAACAAGGCTACCCAGAGAGTTGACGGCCAGGATGACAATCTTGAAATTGCAGGGACACATAGAGCCACTGGAGCTTGCTGATGACTTGCAGAGGACATTTCAGTGGGAAAGCACTTGGGCCACAGAGTTCTGAGCTAGCTAAATTTTATAAAGTGTGGAAACCAGTGAAGAAACCGTAGAAGTTGAAGGCAATGCTAAGGATTTCCAAAGTGGTAGGAGCGAGGTCACAGCTTAACTGAGCAATGTTTTGGGGTAGGAGTCTGCAGTTTGGGTGACCTTTGGTAAAATTGTTTACAATGCAAGTTTGAGAAAATATTAGTCCGGAAATGATACACCCACACTGCACGTCATCAGTATTGCAATAGAAGGCTCTTGCCTGACTGTCATATGCTTTACAGGAACAATTATTGGGCAGGAAGAAAAGAAAGCACCAGTATATTTAGATATTGACTCTAAGTTTTAAAAAAGTTAATGATGATTTATGGCCTGAAAAGAAATCTCACTATGAATGCATCTGCTCTGCTTATGATACACTGCCAAAAATGCATGTTGAAATTCTATTAAATTATCTATTCTAAAGTATGACATGATATATTAAAGAATCATGCGACGCAGGTCTGTTTTTCGATATGCTTGCCAGAATCCAATAAATCAGCCCATAACTCTTCAACTAAAATCCTGATGTAGACTTACATCACAAGTGATCTCTGAAACAGTTCCCATAAAAGGCTTGGTTAGGAGCTAAACAGAAGAGTATTTGCATTGTGGCATGCCAGAGAGCAATATCAAAAGATATAAAGATCAAGATCAAAAAGTGAGGGAGTTTATTGTTTATAAGTATTTGCAATTAAAATGTTTAAACTTACCTTCACCAATTTTATCCTCGATGAAAAAAATTTTGGATAGCTGAGGCACTACTGCATAGAGTCTGTCAATATCCATTTTAATCTCCGCTACAAAAAAAGCAATTAAATTGTCATTGCAATATTCTTTAATATACTACCCTATGTAAGAAGTTTAAACATTTCACAATTTTTTCTTTAAATATTTGTTAGCCTGAAGCTTTTTCAGAATGGTTAAAAAGCCCATTCGCAGACTTTACACAAAGCGCTAGTCTTCTGATTCCGTGACAGTAAGAAGGCCAGCTGCCCTGAAGACAGTTCTGTGACATGTATCAACATCACTGAATGTATGGTAAATTGGAATATCAGTGCAGTTAAAAAGGCAATGCATTCATTTCACACAACAGTCTGACCAAATTCAGCCAACTTTCCTAGATGAATCCATAGGGCAGGCAGGACTATGACAAGCAATTATACACTTTGGCTAACAGACGTTAACTGCGCAACAAGACTGCTCACTTCTACCACCCACTTACTACTTCCAAGGTTCCTCAGGTATGCATGATCATAGAACCATAGAATGATTACAGCACAGAATCAGGGTGTGTTAACTTTCAGTTAGAAAGTCAAAGCAGTCTAGACTCCAGGTTGTAATACAACTGTCAACCCAAAAGGTGCTGTAATTTTCCACATTTATCAAGAAGGGACAATCACAATGATCAATCTAGTATCCTATCAAGGAGTTCACCAATATTATCCAATGGCAACATGAGATTAAACTATTGTTCAGGAACAGGTTCAAACTCACGAATATCTGCTTGTAATCCAACATTCCCAACCAAAGATAATGGCAGCAATTTTCATCTGTGTACTGCCCATTCATGCTTGTACAGGATATGGGAAAAGGCAGGTTTTTAAAAATTCATTTGTGGGATATGAGCATCAGTGCTAGGCCAGAATTTATCACTCATCCGCAACTGTCACAGAGAAAGTGGTGAGTCACCTTCCTGAAAAGCTTCAGTCCGGTGAAGATACACCCACACTTCTATTAGGGAGGGAGTTCCAGGATTTTGACCCAGCAACAATACAGCTCCAAGTCAGAATGGAATGTGGCTTAGAAGGGAACTTGCAGGCGGTGGTGCTCACATGCTGCCCTTATCCTTCTAGGTAGGGGTCAGAAGTTTGGAAAGGACTGTTGAAGGGTCCTTGGCAAGTTGCTGCAATGCATCTTGTAGATGATGCACACTGCTGCCACTGTGCATCAGCAGTGGAGGATGTGAATGTTTAAGGTGGTGGATGGGGTGCTGATTAAGTGGGCAGCCTTGTTCTGCATAGTGTCAAGCTTCTTGAGTGCTGTCGGAGCTGCACTCATCCAGGCCAGTGGTATTCCATCACACTCCTGACTTGTGCCTTGTAGATGGCGGACAGGCTTTGAGAAGTCAGGAGGTGAGTTACACACCGCAGAAGAAAGTAGTGAAAAAGGTTGGTGGGGCTGAATAGCTTACTGCTGTTCCTATGTCTTAAATTGGAATAAGGTGGCACAATTTTAAAAAAATCTCGAACTCTTCGGTAGCCCAACAGTGTTGCGAGCTGGCCTTGAATCAGGCAGTCAGCACTGCTGCCGGTAACAGCTGAAAACCTTTATCAATTTTGAAATCAGGGCCTTACGCTGATTGTAGGATGCTAATGCTCTCTGTACCAATGGGCAGAGCATGCACAGCACAATGTAGAGGCACATGTGGCTTAAACAGCAATTCTTAAAGAGGCCACTGCAACTCATTTAAAATAGCACAAATAATTACACCCACACCACCACCCGCCCAACCCCACCACACTCTGCCATTGCCTTCCCATCCTTTAACTCTGCCTCAGCTCTTTGGCAAACCCGTCACAAAATGTGCTCAAGTCAATTCAAGCAATCAGCTAGTAGTGGGATAGTTTAACCTAGCTTACAACCATGTGAATTGGTGAAACAATAATTGGCCCCACTGAGTTCATGTCTTATCAATAAAATGCCTTCAAAATTTAAAGTTGTTTTTCACCTTAACTGAAGACAACTTTATTCTATATGCACATACATTGTGTAAACCAACATGAGGTGCTACTTGCCAGCTTGAATGTGGCTGTAAGCGGCTAACTTGAGAATTAAAATGAAAATTATTTTCTTCATTGTTTCAGGCCATCATGTCCATGAGATTGAAGCATGATTTTATTTTTTATTCATTTGAGAGATGCGGGCATCACTGGCAAGGCCATTTATTAGCCATCCCTAATTACCCTCGAGGTGGTGGTGAGCTTCTTGAACATCTGCATAGTATGTACATAGTCTGTGTGCTTAGGTACACCCAAAACGTTGTTGGGAAGGGAGTCTGAGGACTTGAACCAAGTTTGACCAAAGTGAAGGAATGGCAATATTGTTCCAAGTCAGGATGGCAAATGACCTGGATGAGAACTTGCAGGTGGTTGTTTTCCCATGCGTTGCCTGCCTTTGCCCTAGATATTTTAGATAAGTAGCTCGCTAATGTGTGGTTACCCAAACATAAACCTACACTCGATACTGTGAACAGTTTACAGATTACATACTTGCAAATGATTCTCAGGTTTTTCTTTGCATAACCTATTCATCAGTTTTCAGATAATTAGTTTAGCTTTTACCTTTATATTCTTACAGTCACTATCTGTAGAACAAACAACATAAAAACAAACACAATACGAATTCCAAGTTTACAAGTTAGTGCTGTTTATGCTCTCTCTGCAGTCGATCTAAACAAGTACCACAGCCCTTGACAAAATATGTAGAAGCTTAAAAACTTTTCAAATAACTACACTGATGTAAAGTAAAAGTCTGGTGTGAAAAATAACATGTATACATTTTATCTGAGATGAACAGCATATGTTTTGTCTCAGGCAGAATGTAGCTCTAATAAGCCAAAATGTGCAGTGGTGTGCTAGCTATGTTTTTTGCCTTCTTTTGGCAGATTGCAGGCTAGTTAACAGTGGTCAAAAACAGATAGTCATATATTTCAAGACATAAGTGAGCCCAACCCTGCTCGCAAGGAACTTTTCACCATTTCTCAGACTGGCTACTAGATGGAACAATTCAATTTATGAAGGCTCCTGCATTTAGTAGGAGACTCCTGGCATTTGACCCTGTAGTAACTTAGCCCTCACGGTCAAGGAGTGCTGACTGACCACTGATGACAGTCACCAGGTTGTCTACATTCTTGCCCACTTAGTTGCTCTGGTTGTTAGCTGCACAAGATTGAGCACATCCAACAGGAAATTACTGTGATCTTTTTAGCTTTAAATGTTGCTCTGAAGTTCTGCACAACCCACAAACTGACATTTTGCTTTAATGTAATCAATTTAATTTAAAAGCATCAGCATATCTTGAGAGAGAAGCAAATGCATTCTATCGATATTGCAACGAACTTACTTGAAAGTTTGTAACCACCTTCATTTTCTTTACCAGAATCATTCTTCATTTGATTATTTTGATTCAAATTGAAAACATCTTTTGACAAGTTTTCCAAAGCTGCCGTCATGGTATTTCCCTGTAAAAACACAGCATATCAACAATTAGAAACTAACATAACAATACAGAAACAAATTTTACAGGAGGGCGGAATTATTCTTTCAAAGCCCAGTAGAATCTTACAAATTTTCAGCACACAAGGAGGCCATTGGGCCCAATGCAGATATCCTGTGTCTCTGAAAGAACAATTCAATTTGTCCCACTCCTCTCCTCCCACCCCACCCCACCTAGCTCTTTCCCTGGACAATTTAGATTTTCTGTGGTGGTTTAGTTTGCCCTTGGTGCACAATTTGCAGAGTGTCTGGCTGGAAGTCATTTATTCTGCAGCACGGCGTGGACTTTTTATGCAGCTAGAATTATGTTACGGTGCCCAAGAGGAAAGTCTCACATAGCAGAGGAAGCTCAATATGGCATCAACTGCTGCCCTTCCCCCTCACTAATTAGTTTTTTTAAAAAGTGAGACTGGAAACAGCAGCAAGCCTAAATTTAAACTGGTTAAAATTGTGTTGATTGTACTGATGTCATTTTGATTTTTAGTATAATATTCTCAATCTTCCACAGGAAAGCTTTCCTTAATGGAAGGGGAATTAAAAAAGGTGCAAACTTTATGCACCACTGAATGGCATTAGTATTATGATCAGACCCAGTGGAATATCTAGCTCCCTACCAGATCATTGCAACTTCAACTCCCAAGGCTGCTCATTACTTGTGTAATGTCTACCACGTATGAATGTGAATTTCAAATCAGTCCTTGCCAAGAGTTCCTTCGGACTGTTAAGCACTCCAGCTGGGTAGCATTGCTCTGCCTGTTATAAGTATACATTCAAAAGAGCTATTGAACCTATGATCCCAATAATCCTGCACCTTCTTAGCAATGAAAACTGCGTGGCTCCACATAGTCCCTGAGGTATGATGAACAGGATAATAAAATAATTAAAATCAGATCTAAACTGCACTGATGGGATGAAATGGTATTGGTTAATCTCAACTCACTAATTAGTGCGCAGAAACCCACAACTCAAACCTACTCCTAATTTGGCAATCTTACTCAAGAGAAGCCACAAGGTGACTGATGACTGAAATGGAAAATGTCACTCTGAGTTGAAGCCAAGGCATAGTTTTGCAGCAAAGTAGAGAACGCTTTACTTTCTGTTATACCCAAACTGAGTGCTTGATGCCAACCGACACCACTTGCAAAAGCGGGAAAGGCTGGAAACAAACAGGTAAGTTAGCATCCAGGAGACAAAAGATTGGTTAACACTTCAGGCGTAAACCAACTCTGACGATGGCCCACAATACCCACCCATCCTCTTTTTTTTCTTCAGATGCAGACTGACATGACGTGTGCAAGCAGAATTTGCTGCCTTTATTACGGAATTCATGGTCTTTCCTTTTCATTCTCAGCTAGGTTTAGTATACCATCACCCCATTTGCCCTGCTACCGGAATGCATCTTTCCCAATCTAAACTTGATAGAAGACTTCCAAGGAAAAAACAAGAAAGAATGCTAATATTTCCTAAGAATATTTAGCCCTGTAAGTAAACGAAGAGGTTTTTGCAAATCTATATAACCCACTCAACTTTGTTTCTTGAGGGTTAGATGAGTCTCAGGGTAAATATATGTCTCAGTAGCATAAAAGAATGTCCATTCTTACAGCTATTCCTGTAAGGAATGCATAAAACCTTAAGACTTGCCCATCTCCCCAAAAGGAAAATTCCACTCATTTGCCTGCAATACATGGGATATCGACTCATGGAATACACTTTGGTTGACTCCAGCAAAAGCTATTCAATTTAGAAAGTACTTCCTCCATATGTGCTTCCCTCACCCCAGATACCAAACACGCCCTCAATTGGACTCAAACACAGGCAGTTCTCTGGAATAACCTACATGGTAGTCTTACAGTTTTATTAGTTACAGTTTCCATTAGAGTGGCTGGGAAATTTAATTGTATAGCTGAAGTTCAGTCAATGTGACATTAGCAGAGTAATCTAAAAGATACAGCAGGCGCATTTAACCAGGAAGTGTTATAAAAACAACAGGTTAACACATCCAAATTTTTGATATGTTCTAAAAATATTCAACTAGAAAAGTAATTGGCTGGCAAAGCCAACTATCAGGCAATTTCAATGTCAGTTTATTCTAGTCCTCATTACAGAGGCTGAAATGAAATGAATTGAAGCAGGAAAGCCCTAAAGTGAAAGCTATAATGTAGTTAAATTGTAGCCTTTTACCATCAAGTATCAGTATGAAACACTGAAATGGGGAGATGCAGCACAAAAATCAAAGTAAATCTCTCTTATTGCTGCCTTAATCTGTCTCAATGCCAACTTCAGAAAAGCAAGTCCCTCCTGAGTGAATTTCACCTCTTGCACTGCCAGCATTTTGGACTCTGATCGAAATCGCCAATTAAGGACATCCTGACAGTGAAAGTGAAGGCTTATATCACACCCACCTAAGCTGCATGCAAACCCAGGCACAAACTGACTCTCAGTCACCTCATCGCTAATATTTTAGATTTTTAGGATTTTTAAAAAACATTATTTTCATTCCTCCTCTCCATTGGCAGTACTTTGTAGTGGTGCTTAGTAAGGAAGATGCTGACAAAATGTTGGTGGAAGGAGAAATGGTGCAGGTAATGGACAGGGTGAAAATTGATAGGCAGGATGTACCGAAAAGTCTTGCTATGCTTAAGAGTGGATAAGCCACCTGGTCCAGATGGCTTGCATCCCAGGTTGCTAAAGGAAGTGGGAGTGGTGATAGCAGAAGAGCTTGTCATAATCTCTTAATTTTCCTAGATACAGGGGAGGCGTCAGAGGATTAGAGTGACAAATGTGACACCCTTATTTAGAAAAGGATATAAGGACATATCTAGTTACAACATGCTAATCAGTTTAACATCAGTGGTGGGTAAGGTTTTAGAAACAATAATATGTGACACTTATGGCAGTACCTGCTTCTCAGAGATTGATCTCTTCAGCCATCAATAATCAAGAGGAGGGGGGGAGGGAGGTAAATCAACAAACGCTTGGAGAGATTTGAGTTAATTTAAAGGTAGCCAAATGGATTTGAAAAAGGCAGGTCATGCTTGACAAATCTAATGGGATTATTCGATGCAGTAACAGAGAAGGTCGATGAAGGGAAAGCAATAAAGACTTTATCTATATGGACTTTAAGTATTTAACGAAGTACCACATAAAAGGCTGGTTAACAAAACTATGGCTCATGAAATAGAAGGATCAGTGTAAGTTTGGATAAAAAATTGGCTTAAGGACAGAAAATAGCAAGTTATAGTAAATGTTTTTTTCCCCCAGACTGGAGGATAATAGGCCGTGGTGTTACCCAAGAGTCAGTGCTAGGACCACTGATTTTTTTGGATATATATGGTGATATCAATCGAATGCAACAGAACACAGATAGGCTAGCAGAATGGGCAGACAAGTGGCAGAAGGAGTTTAAAACAGAGCAGTGCATGGTGATGCATATTTGGCAGAAAGGATAGAAAAAGGAAATACAGGCTAAACGGCACATTTCTAAAAAGTGCAGGGACAGAGGGGCCAGGGGGGTTCATGTGCATAGATCTTTGAAGGTGGCAGGACATATTGAGAGAGCAGTCAGCAAAGCATATAGGATCTTGGGCTTCATAAAAGTAGAAGCATTGAGTACAAAAACAGAAAAGTTATGCTGAACCTATAAATAGCTCTGGTTAAGCCACAACTAGAGTACTGCATCTAGTTGTGGTCACCACACTTCAGGGTGAATGTAAGGGTCCTTGAGAGGGTGCAGTTGAGAGTTACCAGAATGGATCCAGGGTTAGGGGATCTTAGCTACAAGGTTAGCTTGAAGAAAATTGGGTTATTTCCCTGGAGCAAAGATAATGAAGGGGCGAATTGATAATAAGTGTATAAAGATTATAATAGGCTTAGATAAATTAGACAAAGAAATTATGTTCCATTGGTTGTTGGTATAAGGACTAGGAGACACAGATTTAAGGCTTCGGGCGAGATGCAGGGGAAATGTAAGCAAGAACTGATTCACACAGTGAATGGTAATGACCTGGAACACTCTATGAGGGTGGTGGAAGCGGAGACGACGAATGGCTTCAAAAGGAAATTAGACAGGTGTTTGAGGGAAATAAACCTGCACAGCTACAGGGATAGAGATGGGGGGGGGGGGGGGGAAGAAGAGAAATGGGATTGACTGAATTGCCCTAGAAAGCCAGCATGGACTCTATGGGCCAAATAGCCTTCTGTGCCAAAGTGACTCCATAAGAACATATCACTCCCCAAGTGAGAAAGAGTACAGCTGACTTTCTTCCAAACAGTTACAAAGAGACAGGCCGTATGTTGCCTCTCCTGGCTGAGGATCTGGGTGAGACCCTTATTTCTGACAGTCTTGGCAAACAGGTCTGCGCTTGGGGAGCCAATGAAAAATACAGAGACTCAACTGCAACAATTTGCTAGTACTGATTCAACACCCCTAGCATTACAATGCAATGCACGTATTGTTTAGTTTGTACATTGTGTCACCCAACCCACGGTTTGGGGCATATTGCAAAAATATATAGGGATAAATGGCCAAGCGATAGACCAACCCCATTTTCTTCTGGTGCAAAAGTTGAAATGTCCTCTAAATCCTAATCACAGTATTTGTTGTGAACCAAACCAAGATTTAAAACAACCAAACAGCCTTCAAAGGGACAGCAGTGTAACAGTTCTTCACATACCTTGGGCAACAGTCCAAAGCCTCTAAACCCATGAGAAGTTTTCTGTCAGAGAAAAGAAAAACAAACAAAAATGTTGCACAACCTCAACACATGACTTCAGTCTTCCTATACCATCTCTTCATTTTGATTGGCAAAGAATTATGTTGGATGTGGGCCAAAGAAAAGAAAAAGGACTTCTTAAACAAGTTATTAAAAAAAATAAACTTGTCTTCATCTACTCTTTGTCAAAAGATGTTTTTAATCAAACACTAAATAAAACCCCTTGTGGCAGTGCAGCAATACAGGGCACCAGCATGCCTCTCTGCTTTTGCTTGGAGTGGTAGAGTGCTGGTTCAGCTCACATTGTTCCAGAAGAAAAACTCTGGATAGTTTTTAATCCATCAGCACAAGCAAAAGGGAAGGGGAAGCTACAAGAGGGAGTAATGCAAAGGGGAGTTAATCTTTCCGATGATTGATCCATCATACTTTTCGCACACCTCTGAACAGCACTGGTACAGGGAGAAGCTTTAAATCATCACAGAGCTAATGCAAAGGTAAAAATCCTAAAAATGCATCACAGGGATTCCTTCTTCGATCTGAAGGCAAGGGTCAGAGAGGCATAAATTGGCATCCATAGGAGAGCTGCATTACAGTTTGCATCTTCATTCATTCTTCTCCAAAATAATTGGTAATTCTGCCAGCATTATACATTTTAAATGAATGGATTTAACTGGGAGTCAAATCACAGATCAGCAGACCTCTGCCAGATTATAGGTTGCAGCAAATCCCACACATTAGTTTTGTGAAAGTGTACAGATTACATAACAACTTACATTACATAGAAAGAGCTGTAACACGGCAGAGACATGGATAGAATGAAAGAGAAGTATGGATTGGAGCAGAGTCGCAGTGGAACAACTTAAGTAGGGTACCAGAGATATTGAGTGAGAAGAGTGGGCAACCAAGCTGGGTGGGGGGAGGGAAAGAAAGAGCGAGTGTGTGAGAGGGGAAGGGAGAGAGAGGAGGGACAGAGGGAGTATTAAGGTGCAAATGAATCTTCAAATGCATTCTCAAATAAAAGCAAACTAGTGAAGTTTAACAAAGACATGGGTGATGAGGACAACAAGCCTCAGTTCCGATGACGGTATGGGCTTAGAATAACCTGAGTTTATATATGAACGTGCAAAATGGATAAGATACGCTCATCCTGTCAACCTGTTACTTGGTACATCATATCCCCACCCCTTAAGCATACTACCTTGAGGATGACAGAAAAAAGCCTGTCAGCAACTTCAGAAAAAGTGGAAAATTCCTCTTCAAATCCCTAAGGAAAGTAGTGAGCTCCAAGCAACTAGTTGTCCCCAAGATATTATAGTCACAGCTATCTTGCAGTTTTGAGCCGTCAATGGAAATAAACTTGTTAATTTCAGTTTTAAAGGAATGTAGTGACTCCAATGAGCGTGATGACTCTGTGAAAAGAAATGCCTCATGGCATCTCTATCCAGGCCATCTCTTTGCAAGTGATAATATGCTATTTGAACAGTACAAACAAAAACAATCATTGTACGAATTTCAAATCATATTTTGAAGAAACGTAGGCTTTGAAAGGACAATTAAACCGTTACAACCTATCTTCATTACTAGATTCTCCAACCTACAGTACTATCCTGGTCACTCTCCTTGCTACCATCTTCAAAACAGCATGCTATGCCACACACAGGGACCAAAGTATTCCCAATTTTAGAATTATAGAAATTTTCAGTAACAAGAGAGGTCATTTCGCCCATCATGTCGATCAGTTCATTGCTAGAGCAATCCCAAACCAATCCCACTGCCCTACTCTCTCCCAGCCTTGATTTTTGTGTCCCCGAAACAGATCAATGTGATGCATCTAGCATGTAAGTGAAGACAATTAGCATGCTTCCTGCTTCTACGTGCTAGTTTGCTTCTCATTTTCAGCCTACACCACTGGCTAGCAGCCATTCTAAATGTGCAACATTCTCCTGGTCAGTACACAGCCTCTCTATTGGCAAGACCAAAGCTGTGCCTCCGCATACAACACACACAAACTGGGTCCTTCTTGGCCCCAGACTAATGCTTGAGGAACTCTGAGGTTTGGCCCTCAGACATGCAGTGTGCAGGCTTGCTGACATGTGGACACACCCTGGCACTCATGAACCAGTTATGGGCAAATAGCTCCACTGTCTTGCAGAGACCTTTGGAGAGTAGAAGGCTAAGGGAATAGGCTCCAACAAAAAATTCTGGAGTGTAGTCCAAAGGTGAGTAGATGTCTAAATATGTCATCTTTCCGGCAACTCCTGCAACCAAACCAGTACCAAACATAATGCTTTGCCTTCCATTGGACTCAACCATGAAGTTCAAGTGGGGGACTCTGGCGTTCTAGCAGCCCAGGGTCTCCATAAACCTTGCCCAGGGCTTGTGCCTTGGAGGGGACACTCCAGTTTTGCTGTAGGGCATTAACACAACACAGGAGACAGCAGTTATGAGTGATAAGCTCAAATCGACTGGCGGGGAAAACAGGTGCTACGGGCTATATCCAATGGTTGGGGGGGGGTTCCGTGTCCCACTGTTCAGCCACTGCCCACCTAGTAAGGTGCTAACCCGCCACCGTCTATCTGCCTGAATGGGTGCTTGGAACTTAGAGTATCTGCTCAACAAGTGGTCCGAATCCATCACACCAGGCAAATAAACGAAAACAAACAAAAAGATGTCAACTCTTCAACTGGCAAGCTGGAACATCAGGACTGTGTGCACAGGATTGATAAGACGACTTGCCGCTGGTCAATAACATGCGCAAGGCAGCTGTTATCAACATGGAGCTTGATAGGCTGAACACTGACATGGCTTCCCTGCAAGAGACAAGGCTCGCTGAGAACAAATCACAAAGAAAACATTACATGTTCATCTGGCAGGGGAAAGGTTTAGTGGAAATGTGAGAGCAGGGTGTAGGCCTCGCTGGAAGAAACTTGCTACTCTCGGTGATGAACCTGACTCGTCAGCATTCTTCCATCTACGAAAAGTGATGGACATACAGCAAAAATCCGTTTCAGATCAGGTCTCTTCATATGGCACACCTTTGCTGTTGGCTGAAGAGACTGCAAGTGCTGGACATGAAGCTACCAGGTGCTGTTGTGTGTTGTTGCTTTTGGTGTTGGCACTTGTTGCCAATCCGCTGTAGCTCTGGTCATCATGGTGATGCACACCAGCCCACAGGAGGTCTTGCCATTTTCCTTTGTTGCCAATTAGTAACTCCCAAGTCCGATAATCAATGTTTAGGGCTTTCATAACAAAAACAAAAATACCTGGAAAAACCCAGCAGGTCTGACAGCATCTGCGGAGAGGAACACAGTTAACGTTTCGAGTCCATATGACTCTTCAACAGAACTAAGGAAAAATAGAAAAGAGGTGAAATATAAGCTGGTTTAAGGTGGGGGGGGGGGGGGGGGGGGGGAGAGACAGGTAGAGCTGGATAGAGGGCCAGTGATAGGTGGAGATAACCAGAAGATGTCATAGACAAAAGGACAAAGAGGTGTTGAAGGTGGTGATATTATCTAAGGAATGTGATAATAAAGGTACAGATAGCCCTAGTGGGGGTGGGGTGGAGGGAAGGGATCGAAATAGGCTAAAAGGCAGAGATAAAACAATGGATGGAAATACATTTAAAAATAATGGAAATAGGTGGGAAAAGAAAAATCTATATAAATTATTGGAAAAAAGGGGGGTCGAAAAGGGGGTGGGGATGGAGGAGAGAGTTCATGATCTAAAATTGTTGAACTCAATATTCAGTCCGGAAGGCTGTAAAGTGCCTAGTCGGAAGATGAGGTGCTGTTCCTCCAGTTTGCGCTGAGCTTCACTGGAACAATGCAGCAGGCCAAGGACGGTTTAGGGCTTTCATGTCACGCTTACAAGCATCCTTGAAGTGGAGCTTTTACCTCACCATACAGAAATTCCTTGGCTATGCAACCATCTTCTATGCTGTGGATGTGCCCAAGTCAGTGAAGCCACTTCTGTTTGATGAATGATAACAAACTTAGTAGCTCTGTTTTTGAGAGGACTGCCACATTCGTGATTTTGCCTTGCCAGGATATACTCATGATGCACCACAGACAGCGAGGATGGAAATTGTTGAGCTTCTTTTCTCATGTTAGTTCGTGTGATCAGGGGCAGAGACGCAACACCTTGTCCCATGATTGTGGTTTTCTTGATGCTTATAGTCAGGGAGGCAAGTTATAGGCATGGGAAAGGTGGTCCATGAGTCTTTGTAGCTGAGTTTCCCTGTGGGCAACTAGCACAGGATCATCAGCGTAGAGGAGTTCAGTAATCAGGACGCGATGTGTTTTTGTCTTCACTTTCAGTCTTGATGGATTGTAGACTTGCTGTCTGACCTAGTGTGTAAGTCGATTCCTTCCATATCTACAGGGAAGGCAGCATGGAGAAGATGATGCCAAACAGAGTGGGAGCGAGGATACACTCCATTCCTCAGTCTGACACTGTCTCTAGTGGAGCCATCAACTGCACAGTGCAGCACATGTTGTCATGGAAGGAGTGGATGAGACTGAGGAGCTTTGGTGGACAGCCAATTTTCCCAAACCTTGCATGCCCTGCTCTGTTGTTAGCACAGAATGCCATTGTGTGATCTACCAAAGGATGGTAAAGGGGTATGCCCTGTTCCCTACACTCCTCTTGTAGCTGGCATATGGGGATCATGTCCATAGCAAATACGTTGGCACAGAAACCGCACAGTGCTTCTGGCTGCACTCAGTCTACAAGTAGATGGAGCTTTTTTAAGTATGACCCTAGCAAAGGCCTTCCCCATGACACTAAGGTGTGAGGTGTCCCTGTAGTTGTTGCAGTCTCCTCTGTTGCCTTTGTTTATAGTGTGATGATTTTGGCATCACACATTTCCTGTGAAACGGAGCCTACTTTCCAGCAAAGGAGGTCATAAAGTCTAAATGATAGAACCACCACATCCCACCCCCCCCGACAAATGGTTCAGGACATATTTTCTCCATCCGCTTCTCACTCGAGCAGGGCCAGTTAACTCCAAGAGTGCCTGTGCTCCAGTTAACCTCATGAGTATCTATGCTCCAATGCTATGTTCCTTTACAGAGGCGAAAGACCAGTTCTAAGAGGAACTTGATACTGCTATCAGCAAAATCCACAGTCTAAATCTATTGGCGAATTTCAACACAAGACTCGGTGCAGACCATAATCTTGCCCCAAACATCATGGCATGAGAAAGGACAGAGACTACCTGAGCTTTGAGTAACTAACGCCTTTTCTCAGATTAAACTATGCCGGAAGGTGTCCTGGATGCATCCAAGATCAAGGCATTGGCACCAGTTGGATCTGATCATCATCAGACATGGCCCTCTGAGCAGCATTACCATGTGCAGCTACCACAGTGCTGACTGTGATACAGATCGTTCCCAGGGTTAGGAGGCAACCCTTGAAAGCTTTTCATTCAAAGCAGTAATGCCGCCCTTGTATCAAAGTTCACCATACTGCCTATCCAGATAAAACCTGCAGTTCCTTGACTCGATTAAACAGGCCCTCTCTGGCATTCCCAAACAGCGCAGAGGCAAAATGGAACACACTTTAGACACCATCTACAATATCACACTCTCAACATATGCAAAGTAAGAGCGGGAAAATGGTTCAAGGCTAACATCAGTCTGATGGAATCTTATCACTGAAGCCAAGCGATCCACCCTCATTAATTACAAAAGAATGAGAAGACTCTTGAATGCACCAAGGGCCACTCAAAGTAAAGTCCAACAGACTGCTAGGCGGTGCACCAATGACTACAACTTTGCCAGAATACCCAGGTGTCTTTTGACATAGGAAATGCTAAGGGCATGTATGAAGGGATCAAAATGCAACAGGTCCACCAGCAAAGAAAACAACAGCAGGAGAGGCCATCACCAACTGGAATAAACAGTTGGAGAGATGGGTGGAACACTACCTTGAACCGTACTCTAGGAAGAACATGGTCATAGAGCAAGCCCGCCTGTCATGGCAGAGCTGGGTACGAACCCACGGTGGAGAAGCTTAGCAAAGCTACTGACTTGCCTACCATGTGCAAAGCTCCAGGTGCTGATGCTAGACCGCCTGAATTCAAGCATAGGAAACCGGCATCTGCAGGAGGGAGGGGGCAGTGCCCCAGAACGCATGATGCAAAGATTGTGACGCTGTACAAGAACAAGGGTGACCACAGCGACTATCAGGACATCGCCCTGCTGGGCATCATGGGAAAGATATTTACCCCATGTTGCCCTTGTCAGAACTGCAACTCCTGGGCGGAACACATCCACTTCAATTTGCTGTGACCAGCTACTCCCAGATTTCTTTCTTGGTCAGTTAATTTGACAGGTACCCCTGAATGGCATAGACAGGAAAAATCTCCTAATCCTAAGAGCATAACAAGTGACTTATCACATTAAATGGCGTCTTACACACACACGCGGCCAATCAACTTAGTTCACCTGGAATATTTTTATCTCATCTACAAATTTCCGAGTTGTTCCATTTAAGCAAAATTCAATAAACTCCAGAAAATGGGCACAGGGACCGCAATGCACAACTAACCTGTGCCTGTTGTTTCTACAGCAGGCACACATCATGCTGTTGGCTCGTTTAACCGATTGCGGTGCGCAACCACAAAATCATGAGAAGCTAGCGCAAGCTAAAACTAGCCTGGATGACCGAAAGCCGGAATGTATTTCTTAAAGGGAGGTGCACTGTGGGAGTGCTGCAATGTCAAGAGGTGTCATCTTTTGAATGAGACCTTAAACTGAGGCCCACACGGTGGGGGGGGGGGATTTAAAAGATCCTAGGGCATTATTTCAAAGAAGAGCAGGGGAGTTGCTCCCCGCCCGTCCTGCCCAGTAGTTATCCCTCATCCGACATCAGTAAAACAGATTATCTGCTCATTATCACAATGCTGTTTTGGGAAGGTTGCTGCGCGGAAGTCAGCTGCAGTGTTTCCTACGTTAGGACAGTGGCTGCACCTCAAAAAGTAGCTCATTAGCCCCGTAAAGCGCTTTGGGACAGCAGACCGTGAAAGGTGCTATATAAATGCAAGTCTTTCTTTTAAGTGAATGGCCAGATAGTCTGCTTTTGCCGGTGCGGATTGAGGGACGAATGTTGGCCGAGGCACCAGGACAATCCCCCCACCCCCCAAGTTCAATCCATTTGGGGATCCTTTACAATGAACCTCAGCAACCAGGCGGTCCTGAAGTTTAAACATCTCACCCAAGGAAACCAAGGTTGTCCAAATTATTTCCCAGATTTTCGGTGCACGTTATGGGCAGAGAGGGGGGGAGATTTAAGTGTTATTCTGAACGGGGGGGGGGGGGGTTAGAAATCCTGACATAAAATGTTAGTGTTTGAACCACAAGATTTCCAGCTGAATTTATGATTCCCCCATTGACAGGGTCGAGGCCCCAACTGAAAATACTGACCTTTAAAATCCAACTTTATAACCAGGAGCTCATGAGAAGAGGCACAAAAAAAATAAAAGCCCCCACTCACTGGGAATAATTCTGTTGTATGGGTTAAAACCTGGAACCTGCGGCTTATTTGAGTGAAATTTCAGGATATGGTATTGGATAATCTGCCGGTTTTAAACAGAGACAATTCTGACCGGTTTAAAGGAGGCCACAGGCCTGGACTGAGCCTTCGGCCGAGACTACATGTTAGACACAGATCAGCACCGGCATCAATGCGGGCTCTTACCAAAGGAAAGTGGCCGCCGACAACCGTCCCCGAGAAGCGAGACCCCGAACGCGGACACCGGCCTCACACACACACAGAGAGAGAGAAAAGCGCCGACAAAATGCCCGCCGAAAGTGACTCCGCCCCGGACCCTGGATAACTAACACTTACCCCGCCCCGAATCCTGGATAACTAACACTTACCCCGCCCCGGACCCTGGATAACTAACACTTACCCCGCCCCGGACCCTGGATAACTAACACTTACCCCGCCCCGGACCCTGGATAACTAACACTTACTCCGCCCCTGACCCTGGATCACTAACATTTACTCCGCCCCAGACAGTGGATAACTAACACTTACCCCGCCCCGGACCCTGGATAACTAACACTTACCCCCTGCCCCAGACACTGGATAACTAACACTTACCCCGCCCCAGACACTGGATAACTAACACTTACCCCCGCCCCGGACCCTGGATAACTAACACTTACCCTGCCCCCCTGACCCTGAATAACTAACACTTACCCCGCCCCCGACCCTGGATAACTAACACTTACCTCGCCCCTGACCCTGGATAACTAACACTTACCCCCCCCACCGACCTTGGATAATGAACATTTACCCCGCCCCCCCCCGAACCTGGATAACCAACACTTACCCAGCCCCGGACACTGCATAACTAACACTTAACCCGCCCCAGACACTGGATAACTAACACTTACCCCACCCCCCCCACCCTCCCCACCCTTGATAATTAACCCCTCCCTGCCCCCAGACCCTGGATAACTAACACCTTCCCGCCCCTGAACCTGGATAACTAACACCTCCCTGCCCCCAACTCTGGATAACTAACACCTCCCTGCCCCAGACCCTGGATACCTGATACCTCCTTGCCCCTGGAACCTAGATAACAGACACTTGCCCCCCCCCCTTTACCCTGGATAACTGACACCTCCCCACCCAGGATCCTGGATAACTAATACCTCCTTGCCCCTGGACCTTAAATAACTGACACCTCCCCACTGGGGTACCCTGGATAACTAACACATCCATTCCCCATGACCCTGGATAACTAAGACCTTTCTTCTCTTCGAAGCCCTGTGATACATTTCATTCGGGCCTAGTGATTTGTTCACTCTTAATGATTCTAAACACCTTAATGTTTCCGCCCTATGTTAATCCTATCCAATATTTCACATTCCTCCTCCTTAACTACAATGTCTGCTTTGTCTCCATTTTCATGAATACAGACGCAAGGGTCTTGATTTTCAATCCGGGAGCGGGAAGCAGGTGCCAGGTTCATTTTTGGGTCTTGACCCTAAGCGGCGTCTACGTCGTTTTTCTGATATTATCTTCAAACGCTGATTCCCTGAGTAGGCCGACGGTGAGTTCAGCGTCCAGTGAGTGGCTCCGAGCTCAGCCAAGGTGCAGGAGATCTGAGGGCTAGCAGCCTCATGGTGCAGAGAAATGGCCAAACGGTAAATGAAAAAGTACAACGCTTGATCTGACACAATAACCCTATGTTATTTGTAAAGAGCTAGGAACTAAGTGTGATGTGAATGTATATCCTGGGGTGCCACATACACTGCTGCACTAGCTGCAGTCATGCTCTGAGTAACAATCTATCAGTCCACCAGCCACATGGAGAGCAGTAAGAAATACACCCAATGAAGCTCCAGCATTTTGAGTCTAAAGTGTGATTATTTCTAGCTAAGGGAACCAGAAGACATAACACGCTTATTGCCAATAATGGGTGGAATTTTCCACTCACATTGGTGGCGGGTTTGTTTGGCGGCATGAACGGACAATATGGCGAGAAGGCCAAAAATCGCTTTTACGCCATCGTGAAACCAGTTTGCGATTGTCTGCTCCACTCTTCAATGGCAGCCTATGTTTCCCACCGCCTCATGTAGGGAACCTAACTTCAATACTTTAGCATCTCATTACAAGCCCTGCTCACCGGAAATATCTCCCCACGTTGGATCATCCAGGCACGCCGACGTTTTTCACAAGTCGACATGCACCTGGCGGGCTGCACTTCACTCAGGACTTCAAGGTTTGTTTGCCTACCTTGCTTAGGGCAGCACACGTGGTCATCAGTGCCAGGCTTTGCAGGCAGCACCACATCACTTTTAGGGAGCTCATGGACAGGTTTCTACCTACCCTAACAGCCGTAAGGCAGGGGTGGCTTTTCAATTGCTGCATGGGCAAGGGGGAGAAGTGGCCTCAGGCAAGGGAAGATGCTGCAGGGTGAAGGCTGTAATGGGAAATGAGGGTATTCCAGCGTGTGTATGAGGGCACATGTTGATCTGTGCAAGTGGCCTCAAGATGGTGAGGGCTGAGGAGGCAGTCTCCAGAGGAGATGAGGCCAGATGGAGATGCGAGGGTGTGTGTGAGAGAGTGAGTGGTGATGTCGCTTGAGCTGGCAGTGAGTGAGCTGCCAGTGAATGTGTGAGTTTAGAGTGATGAGATGGTTGCCTTACCCTGGCAGCACGGATGAGAATATTCATCCTCTTTCTGCACTGGATGTTCAACCTCTTCTGTGCAGCGTTGGCACTGACCACCACTGCCACCACCTCCCAAGCCGAAGTGGTGAGATTGTTGGACCTTCTGGGGCCAGAGCAGGGGTGGAGGACATCACAGCGGGCCTCCAAAAGCCATTCCAGTGATACGTCACTGAACTCTTCTTGGCTTTCAGGGCCATGTCTTCACTGGAGCAGTCCTGGGCTGCAAGCATTGAGAACTGAGTGGGCGGCTGCAGTTTAGATATGGCACCCAGAGTGAGGAAGCGGTGAGGTAACAGCTTGACGGGCGATTCACAGATTGAGAGCCCGCCTGCCAGCGAGATGGCGTGTTTCCTGTGGCTGCATAATTAATGAGGTGGGAAGCGGACGATAAGGCGCAAAAACCCGCCATGTCGGTCGGCAGGTAAAACACCATTATCACGCCCGCTACTGCACTTATTGGGACGATTCTGCCCAATGTTTCTTCAACATGACTTGATTGTTCCCCGCATTGCAACCAGCAGCTGTGCAATGTTCGGTTTGGCAATCTGAAATTTGCAAATTGCCTTCCAGCCCTCCCCAGCCCGTTAACACAAACAAGGAGCTTAACAGGTAGTTAATTGGAGGTGAGCGAGTTCCCGCCTCTCCCTCGTCCCCGCCCTCTCCCTCGTCCCCGCCCTCTCCCTCGTCCCCGCCTCTCCCTCATCCCCGCCTCTCCCTCGTCCCCGCCTCTCCCTCGTCCCCGCCCTCTCTTTGAAAATAGCAGGTGCCGGGAAACTGATGCGCCGTCTGGAAGCACGATTTTCAAAGTGTGCCCACATTTCTTATCACCCCCATGGGGTGGGAGGTATTTATAAGAACTATGCCCATGTCTTCCACCTCTACACCTTACCTTTTTGGTCTCTAATCTGCTCTGCTCGTTCCTTATTTATCCTTTTGCACTTTATGTATTTCTGAAATATCTTTGGGGTTTCCGTTATTTAACTTGCCAACATTTTTTCATGTTTACTCGTTGCTTTCCTAATTTCTTTTTCAATTTCATCCCTGTGTTTTCTATTCTCCTGTAGGCTTCCTGCAGTGTTGAGCTCTTGGTATCGGACATAAGCTTCTCTTTTTTACCTTATCCTACTCCGCGTGTGCCTTCGCATCCAACCTCTTTTTATTCAACCAATGATAACAGGTTTAAAATCAAAAAAGGTAATCAGATCACCCTTCTGAAAGCGTCACCATTGATGATCTAAAACAAAGCCAAAACTTTTAAAGGAAACTTAACAAATCAAATTAAAATGGCCTTCCCAGGGGCAATGGCGAACTCCAGTCCCTCCATCGCCCACTGGCTGTGAGAGGCCTCTGGGCATCTAGGTTTAGGAGTCCAATACTTTTTTATTAGCGGGAATTTATTTGTTCTGAACCCTCTTTGAATCTCTTCTTTGAATGCCCCTCCCACTGCTCTGATTTGCCTTCAAGTGGCTGCTTCTGGTCCACTTTTACCAAATTATATCTCAGGCTAGTAAAAGTGGCCTTTCCTCAATTTAAAAGTTTTACTCTTGGTCTATTTTTATCCCTTTCCACAACTACACCAAATCTAACTGAATTATTGGGCTGAACTTCCACCTCCACTCGGGGACATGTCTGGAGCCGGGCAGGTGAAAACATTTGCGACGCTGGTTTGATGGACGTATCCGCACCCTCCCCCTGCCTAGGCCATTTTCCTGGAGGCAGGATGGGGATTGGAAGAGCTACAAGCAGTGGGTAGCCAATTGAGATAAGTTAATTGGCCTTAATTGATTCTTTTCAGAGGCTTCAGGGAGCAGGTCAGCTGCCTGGAAATGACCTCCCAGAACAAAGCGGCATAACACAACAAGTTATATGCGCTCACTATAAAAATCAATTGCAATCTACATTCTAGGCAGGCTTTGAGGCCCTGCCCAGCTGCATGGACACAGCTGCGTCTGCAGACTGCAGGCTGAGGCCACCTTTTGCAGACAGGGTGCCTCAAAATGCACTGTCCTATTGGCCCTCCAGCTTTGAGACTCAAACCGCCACCCTTTAATTGGATTGCAAGCCCACCCTCTGTTCGCTAATTGGCCAATTCAAAGAAAATCACTGCTGGGTGACTGTTTCCTCCACACAGTGCAGGGTGATGACCCCCATTTGACCCTGGTTTCAGGGTCCTAATCCAAAAGGCAAAAATCCTGCCTATGGTCTCTAGCACCAAAGTATTCCCCCACTGATACCCTTTCCACTTGCCCAGCTTCATTTGTTTGGAGAGGTGTCAGCTGTGGCTCAGTTCATAGCACCCTCGCCTTTGAATCAAAGGGTTGTGGGTTCATGTCCCACTCCCGGAAAACCAAGAACTGTGATTGTACTCGAAAGAGTTGCAATCTGTGACTGTTGATAACTCGAAAGAGTTTCATTTGTTTGGATGGGCGGCTGCATGGTGCTTTTGGGCATAAACCGGGTAACTCCGTTAACACAAACGAGAAGGGGTTAAGCATGTTTCAGTATAAATGGATGTCAGTGTAAGTAAGTGCAACTTTCCAAACAGAAATCTCTATTGTAAAAGTCTGGAAATGTATTGCAATTGATTTTTATAGTGAGCGCATATAACTTGTTGTTGTGCTATGCCACTTTGTTCTGGGAGGGGTGGTAAAATATAATTTTAGTGTATCTGAAGTTTAATCAGCGGGCTGAACACCAAACAAAATCAAATCAGGAAGTTTACCGCTCGACATAGCTAATTATCAAGAACTGGCAAAAGATAATTCTGCTTTTGACGCTGTTCATAAAAAATATCATTGGATTTTTTGGGAAGCAAACTACGGTTATCCATCACAAATCACCGGATGTGCTTAATTAACCTACACAAAGTACTTTAATCATTTTCTAAAATCTGCCATGAATTACGTTTTTTTTTTGCAATTTAATTAATGAAGCTAAGATTGAAAATACATTAGAAACATTGTGTGAGATTTCAAAGTAAAGTTATTATGAACTGCAGTATGTTCACTTGCATTGTGATTTGACTGATTTTACTCAATAGCTGGAATCTTCTGTTCTGGAGCCTAAGTTTGGTTGTGGGTGCGGGAGTGGGAGTGATTTCCGCTGGGGGGGTGGGGGGGTGGGGGGGCGGGGGGAGGGGGGTGGGAGGGGGAGGGGGGTGGGTGGGCGGGGGGGTTGGCGGGACAGCTGACCACGCGCAATCTTGTGCTGTTCAGCTCATTACCTATGCATCGGCACTGAGCTCACCAAGTCTCGTGGAGGGGCCGGGCAGGAAGTCACCATCCCCGTCGTTACCTCGTGGTGTCGAAGGTCCGGGCACCTTATTTAAAGGGAAACCGGACAGCCATTCACTCACTGCCGGCCTGGAGCTCCGGATTCTGCGCCAGCCAGAACGTCGCAGAACAAACAATTGGTGGCCAAATGGTTTAGCGAAGCCTCCCTGCAGACTCTCCTCCAGGCCATCCAGGAAAGGTGGGAATTGCTGTTTCCCAGGGATGGCAGCAGGAGGCCCTCCCGTCTGACCATGGCGGCCTGGGCAGAGGCTGCAGCGGAGGTTAGCACCTGTGGGACCCACAGGGGAACTGCCCGGCAGTGCAGGAAGAAGATGAACGATTTTCAACACTGCGCCACTATAAGTGGCACCGTATACTAAGTGCCAAGTGACACTCATAAGGGCATCAGGCAGTGTAAGTGTGCACAGGGATGTCGGACAGGAGTTTGGGTTGCAGGACTCAGCAGCAGATGGGACATGTGCACGAATGCGTGCCAGCCACTTCATGCTCTCAATATCCTATCAGTTGCAGAACATCCTGCTTGTTAATCACTTGCTGGGAAGGGCTTAGGAGCTGCCATAGTCACACATGCTCCTAAACTGCTCATGCACCCATTGGGATGACAGTCAATCCTCTGTCTATCTGTGGAACAAGAACACACACAACAGGAGGGACCTGGAGTTGGCATGCAGGACATTTGAGTCCTCACCCGTTTTGAGGAGGAGGCTGCCAAGCTAGCTGGGGAGGAGCAGGACTGTGCCTGCACTAAAGACAAGATAGGACTCCCGCAGGAGGCCAGTGAAGATGCCTCCAGTCTACAGTTGTCAGATGCACCCACAGAGTAACACATTGCCTTAGCAGGCTCCTTAGTTAAAGCATTCATTAAATCTTACCTTTCTGCATTCCAGGTACAGGCAAGAAATGCCGGAGGCAAAGAAGGGAGACCAGCCACCGAGCCAGTCCCAACCCCACCTCCGAGGAGGATGCCTCGGAAGTCTCAGAGGATGCACCATCATGGCATTCGCCTGCACCCTCCATCAGCGCAGATAAATTCATCTCAGTGGGTGCACGTTCAAGAGTAGGCTTGGGGTCACAATATGGTGAGCACATCACTGACACAGGTCTACAGCTGGTGGAGGAAGTGACAGCTGAGGTCCCTGACACTCGGAAGACTGCCGGAGACCAGACCCCTGCTGAGCTCCATGCAGATGATAAGCCTCTGGATTCAGCCATAAGAGGCCTGATGGAGATGCAGAGACAGGCAGGGGGACATCAGGCAGAGATGTCAGAGGGCATGCACAGACTGGACCGAAGGTTGGAGGAGTCTGTCCACGTTTTTGCCTGCTGTCGTGGCTCCAGCAATGTGAGCACCTGGCTGCCTCCTTGGAAAGGATGGTGGCCGCCTTGGAGACCCAGATCCAGCAGAACGCACAGTAGCTGCTGGATATGCACTCGGACCTGTACTCCATTGCTCTAGCATGGGTACAGTGCAGCAGTAGCTTGGCAAGAGGGGGTGGGGCCCCTCAACCTCCCTCCAGGTGCCCCTTCTCCTCAAGGAGTCAGGGAGAGGTGCCAGAGGGCACTGTAAGGAACATATCATTTTATTTTCTGTTGGACTGTGGATTAAAATTACAATGGCTGCAGTTTGATAGACATGTCCACTGGAACAGGGTGAGAGATATATACAATGTTGCAGTCCTGGAACAGAGTGTGCCATGAAAGACAGGATAGTGCCACAAAGGAGTCTTGGACCAAGGGCAACAGCTCCTGACCAGGTGACCAGGTTTTATGCGAGAGCAATGCAGCAGAATAGCTCCTAGCCTGGAAGGGAAAAGATCTAAAACCTCTTGCTCCTGTCTTTGTAAGATTCCAGTAATTCCACATTAATAGCTAGCTAGCTTTTTCTCCTCATATCTTTATAACCTGCTCTCTCTGAAAACCCCTGTCAAGAGGCAAAGTGGAAAATCACCATTAGAGACATTGAAAGGCAAATGCTCAACCAGTGAACTAAATACTCAAAGTGCTGGAAGACCACCTCGTGTCATCAACAAGAGCTGAAAGACAAGGCAAAGCCTTTGACAAGGTCCCACATGGGAGACTTATAAAGAAGGAAAAGGCGCATGGGATACAGGGTAATTTGATAAGGTGGATTTAAAATTGGCTTAGTTGTAGGAGGCAGAGGGTGATGACAGGAGGATGCTTTACTGACTGGAAGCCAGTGTCTGGTGGCGTACCACAGGGATCTGTGCTGGGTCCCCTATTATTCGTCATTTATATAAATAACATAGATGACTATGTGGGGGGTAGGATTAGTAAGTTTGCGGATGACACAAAGATTGGCCGGGTGGTTAACTGAGGTTGAGTGTCTTGGGCTACAGGAAGATATAGACGGGATGGTCAAATGGGCAGATAAGTGGCAGATGGAATTTAACCCTGAAAAGTGTGAGGTGATACACTTTGGAAGGAGTAATTTGACAAGGAAGTATTCAATGAACGGCATGGCACTAGGAAGTTCTGAGGAACTAAGGGACCTTGGTGTGTGTGTCCATAGATCTCTGAAGGTAGAGGGCATGTTAGTGGGGTGGTAAGAAAGGCATATGGGACACTTGCCTTTATCAATCGAGGCATAGATTACAAAAGTACGAAGGTCATGGTGGAGTTGTATAGAATCTTGGTGAGGCCACAGCTGGAGTACTGTGTGCAGTTTTGGTCGCCATATTATAGGAAGGATGTGATTGCACTGGAAGGGGTGCAGAGGAGATTCACCAGGATGTTGCCTGGGATGAAACATTTAAGTTATGAAGAGAGGTTGGATAGACTTGGGTTGTTTTCGTTGGAGCAGAGAAGATTGAGGGGCGACCTGATCGAGGTGTACAAGATTATGAGGGGCATGGACAGGGTGGATAGGGAGCAGTTGTTCCCCTTAGTTGAAGGGTCAGTCACAAGGGGGCATGAGTTCAAGGTGGAGGGCAGGAGGTTTAGTGGGGGATGTGAGGAAAAATGTTTTTACCCAGAGGGTGGTGACGGTCTGGAATGCACTGCCTGGGAGGGTGGTGGAGGTGGGTTGCCTCACAGCCTTTAAAAAGTACCTGGATGCACACTTGGCATGTCATAACATTCAAGGCTATGGGCCAAGTGCTGGTAAATGGGATTAGGTAGGTAGGTCAGGTGTTTCTCACATGTCGGTGCAGACTCGATGGGTCAAAGGGCCTCTTCTGCACTGTGATTCTGTGTGATTCTGTGACATCGATCAAAATCAACCCAACAAATCCTGTACTCTTGAATTGGTGCTATTGAACTGTTTTATTTCACCCTTAAAATTCATGTTGTTGTGTGTCTTGTATGTGTGTGTGTGTGTGTGTAGGGATTTAAGAAGGGGTAGAGTTTAGGTTATAGAGTTAGAAGTTAGCAGTTAATATTTCTTTCCTTTGCCACTGGTTAATGACAGTTTGTTCAATTAACAGTCGTGTACTTATTAAGTTTACAAACCTGGTGCTCGTATTCTGTTAACCTAAATTAAACAGTTAAGTAGAATTGGGGCAATCTGGTGGTTTGATCAAACTTTTTCACATTAGTTGCGTCTTGGGGAAACAGTGCGGCTTGATTGCAGCACACTGTCCCCAGTGAGTCGTGACAGCACCCACAGGGAGGAGGAGCGCCAGCCAGGCTCCCCGAGATCTTCCGCCCAGGACAAGACAATGTCACTCCACTTCCCCTCTGCCAGTGACCCAATCCCCTCTAGCAGCTCAGGCCAAGGAGGGTGCACCTGCACCTGAGCAGGAGACCCTCAGCAGGCCAGGGCCCTCTAGGCCTCGGGCCGCCAGAGGATGGCTGCCAAAGTCATCACAGGCAACAGGGCATAGCAGTCAGCAGGCTGCCTCCAGCTCAACTCTGGATGTCGGGTCTGCACCTAGACATAATAACAGAAAAAGAAAGATAAAGAAGTTTTGAAGGCACAAAGGTGGCATGGGTGTACATATTGTATATATGTTTGGCACTTGTAAATATATATTCACTTGCACAATTTGGAAGCGTCCTGGATTCCATCTTGCTGCTAGTTGCTTCAATGGTGGTGGGCATTGAGGGTGTGGAATTTGGGCCCCCATCTGAGTCCGATAATGAACTCCTATAGATTCAGTTCTCTTATATTATCAACATAGTGATTACTCAATAATCCCACACGTGCATGATTAAGCACTGGCCAACATTTGTTAGTTTGCAGCCTGGGCATGCGCCATGTAAGCCATTACTAACAGCTCACCATGTTCTGACCTCTGAAAATGACATCTGCACAGAGTGTTCAGGAAGGTCATTGCAACTCCTGTTGCTGTTGCCCTGACGTGAGATGCGGTTGGATACAAGGAGTATTCAACGGGAGTTAAACATGCTATATGAGTGGCAAGGAAAACTAGATGCAGTTTCAGAGTTGAAAGAGTGAAGCTCTTCTACACTGTCTTCTTAACAATAGAAAACCAGAAGTTTTCCTACATGTTTGGAGAAAGCTGTGGTGGGCACATCCAATAGTTACTGGTTGTCCTTGGTGCTTTGTCATTTTGAGCTAACATGCAGGTGAAGGCTGCAAGTAAGTGGACAATGGGAATTAAGCTTTGACTGCAGAAGGGATTGAGTATAGGATTAAAGATGTGTGTGTGTGTGTGTATGGGTAGTTGACTGAAGCCTTTGGAAGATCTCACATGGAGATTTGTTTGGCCTGCTTGCCTCCTTGTCAAGAGTTGCAATGGACATCTCATAAAGGGTTAGCAGCCAAAGTGCACAGGACCTCATTGAAGGACTGGGGTATTAGTCCATGAGGTGAGAGAGAATAGAATGTCCAGGAGGGCTGTGAGGCTATCCATGTGAAGAATCAGCAGTCTAATAGGACTCTGCAGGGTCCATGCCGGAATGATGTTTACCTTGACTGGGGTGTCCACAATGATGGATCACAGTCTTGCACTAATACTAAGGCCATCTAAGACTGAGACTTTTAGGAGTCTCTGCAATTGGAGGGTCTAGAGTAGTTGTAACTCAACAATCCATAATGCAGGTGAGGCACTCTCAGTGAGTGGTCTCCAAAGTAAACTCAAAACTATTCGGCATGATAAAGATGTCAAGTGATATGGGTTTTCTATGGGTGAGTGGTGGTTGGGGAGCAGGAAAACGATCTTCCCTGATCAATCTGCATGGAGGAGCGAGCTCAAGATGCCAAATGATGTTCTCAAGCTGCTCCTCCCTTTGGACCCATATATCTGGTTCCACCTGAAAGAGCTCTGTGCAAGGTCTGCCCCCCATTGGGAGCAGGCGTGAGGATGACATGAATGCATCCCTGCCGAGGTTAGATTTGACATTACTTCCAAGTTGCCATGCATACAGACTTTGTGAGGGCATGGGAAAAATCTAATTTCTACTTACACATGCCCAAGGTCATGGGAGAATGGAGTGCTGTGCAGGTCCTAATGTGCGCATTTAGTGCCAGGGCTCTGTATATCAGCACAGTTTGGTACATGCAAAGGGACAAACCAACGGCAGGGCAGACATTAAATAGTGTAATTTAATTCAGCTATCATAAATTAAGGTACATTAGAGCAAAGTATAATGTCTGTTACCAAAAAAAAGCTTGGGTTTGCCAGCCGGCAGAGGATAGAAAACCAAATAGTAAAGAAAATGTCTCAGTAGCTCATTCTGCCTGGAATCGGTTATCTTATCAGATTGTCACAGGCTCCTCTGCCACATCGTACCCTTGCCATGGCCTCTGCATGTGCCTCCACAACATCCTGGCCCTCATTATCACCATCCCCTTCACCCTTTCACCATCATTATAGTTGGAGGAGATATCTTGGCCCTGCATGTCTCCCTTCCTTCCTTGTAGCATGAGGTTGTGCAGGGCACAACAGAGAACAGTGATGCAGGGCACTGTCAGTGGTGAGTTTTGGAGATCCCCGCTTGAGCAGTCCTGACATCTGAATCTCATCTTTAGGAGGCCTATTGTTTGCTCAATCATGGCCCTTGTGGAGGCATGTGCGGCATTTTACCTCTCCCTTTCCTCAGCAGCACTTGGACGGCGAACTGGCGTCATCAGCCAGGTCAACTGGGGATATCCCTTGTCCCCAAAGAGCCAGCCCTGCAATCGCTGAGGTCCTTCAAATACTTGTGGCACCTGGGAACTGAGCACAAACATGCAGGATTTGTCTTCTGTGGTCACATATCAACTGTACATTCAAAGAGTTAAAACCTTTCCTATTGATTAAAAAAAAAATTAAAATAATTTAAGTCTAAAAAAGTGTGTTAAAAATATAAATCTACACAATTTGCATAAAGCTCCACCTTTTCAGAAGCTGGAAAGACCTTAATATATGAACCACAGTACAAGAAACATTCCTGTTTCTCCTAACCCACAAGTAATGCTGTAAAAGCACTTACCTCTTGGATTCTCACCTCCTTTCAGATGCTGAGTGTCCTGAAGCCTGGAAAACCCAACCGTCAATGGTTAAAATTAGAGTTATTGTTAAAATGAAGGCTGCTGGCCTCCATGATATTTGACTGACCAACCCGCTCCCCATGAGTTATTTGGTTACCCGCCCTTTGCACTGCCTCTGTTAAAACCAGAAATGGGTGATTTTGGTTCCTGTTCCAGACTTATTGCATTTTAACCTCTGACATGAACCCGACCCTCCCATTTTTGGGAGCTAAGGTTCAACAGAGCCTCTCAGCCATTAGCCTGTCAAGTCCTCTCAGAATCTTATACTTCTCAATGAGATCACCTCTCATTCTTCTAAACTCTATTGGTCATTATCTGCAATGTCTCCTCTTAGGACAAGCCTTCCATCCAGGAAATCTATTGAACTTTCATTGCACTCCATTTAAGTATATCCTTCCTTAGGGAAGAAAGATAAACATACAAAATTAATTTAAAAAATCTTATTAAATACACAAATGTCTCAATTTTTCTGGTTGAGCTGGAAACCCACTGTAGAGTTAAATGAATAGCAGCTATACAATGAAAGTATCAAAGTCTATGGTGATTATAAAGTAGACAATTTTCCACTTTAGCACCCAAATGTATAAAACCTTAAGAATTCAATTGTGAGCCGTATACATGCTTATCAAAAATGATAAAATGAGGAAAATAAATAATTAAAACCTTGTATTTAACAATGCATGGATTTGAGGGATATGAGAAGCTCATTATATTCGGATTAGTGTTAAACTTGCATGGAGTGTAACCATTTTAACCTTTGTACTGTACCATGTCTGGTTGAAATTCTGATATTGCAAAGTCTTGCTTCCAGGCACTCAAAAAAAAAACCAAAGAAAAACATGGAAACTAAAGCTCTTGCCCCCTTGGAGGCAGTGAAAGGATAAAATGGAGTATCAAACAGGAAAAGCCCACTGCTTACAACAGTTTTTATAATTTAACCTAATTCATTTCATTTCCTGAGGGAAGTTGTTAACTGAAGGTAAAATTTCCCACAAAGAGGTAACTCTGAAATGACCCTGACCTATAAAGGTAATTGAGACCTAAAAAAACACATATGAGTAAAAACTATTTGACCTATTGAATCTCATTCTTCTATTGGCTAGAACTTCAATCAATGAAGTTGGTGTACAAATGTTTAACTTGCTTGTACAGTACTACATTTCATTGTGCACTGTTTTTAAACAGGGATTAACTTATAATATAAACAGGAATGTTGTAGGATTGCATTAAAAATTTATACAAATACACTACCAATTGGAAGTTCAATTCATTCTACCAGCCGGAGAGGTAATTGTAGTTATGTATATGTCATAGCACACAGAACCTTTCTTTGATAGAAAAAGAATCTCTCTTGGGTAAAGTAAAAAAATTAGAGCAGAGTTGAGTAAAAACTTATTTACACTAAATCACAAATTTTTTTTTGTAATATCTGGTAAACACAGTAAAGTAGCTCAAGTTCATGGTGCAATACTACTTCTATTAACATCATATTTTCAGTTATTAAAATGTCTGCCAATAACATTCGCACCACACAGGTGCCAGGCAATGACCATCTCCAACAAGGGAGAATCTAACCATCTCCCCTTGATAGTCAACAGTATTGCCATCACTGAATCCTCCACTTGGGCTCATCATTGACCAAAAATTTAACTGGAAAATCTATATAAATACTGTGGCTGCAAGACCAGGCCAGAGGGTGGGAATTCTGTGCAAGTAACTCATCTCCTGACTCTCAAAAGCCTGTCCACCATCTATAAGGCATAAGTCAGGAGTGTGATGGAATACTTCCCACTTGCCTGGATGAGTGCAGCTCCAACAATATTCATGAAGCTCCTACAATCCATCACTTTCATTTGCTCCCTCCACCCCTGATGCACAGTGGCAGCGATGAGTACCACCTACAAGACACACTGCAATAATTCCCCCAGAGCTCCTTCAACAACCTCTTCCAAACCCTCTAACACTTGAAGAACAAGGGCAGCAGATGCATGGGAGAATCACCGTCTGCAAGTTTCCCTCCAAGCCACTCACCATTTTGACTTGGAACTATATTGCCATTCATATACTGTCACTGGGTCAAAATCCTGGAACACCCTTCCTAACAGAATAAAAATATTCTGCCTGAGTTCAAATATACATACAACAAAAAAACATAGGCTGCTCAAGGAAGATCTGGAGGTTGAGAATTTTGGCGAACCACTAAAGTTTTGAGGTCCTCCCTACTCTTGAAGTGTGTTATTGCCTTGAACATATTACAGCCATGCATAACACCAAAGCTTTCTGCTAAAAAAATTGCAATAGCATATCTACAGTAGTTGATATTATGAAGGATTAATTGTAATATGATCTCAACAATTTCCATGATAACATTGCAATTAAAATTAAGTCATAATGCTAGGTAAAACAATTAAAACATGGTAAAAAAAGTTCACTCCATGTTTTATTCACATATAAATCACAGGCTAGAATTTTGTATTTGTGGACTGTGTTGCTTTACTGCTGGTAGAGAATAGATATCATCTATGCTGGTGCTATTTTAGCTTAGAGAGAGAGGCCTACTTTTGAAACTGTCAACCTTTATAAAATGAGTAAGGGGCATCCTCAGTATGAATATTGGTCTTCATCTCCATAAGGACTGTATGGCAGCCACTCCTACTAAAATTGTCATGGACAGATGCGTCCAAAGCAGGTAGATTGTTGAAGACAAAGTCAAGTAGGTTTCCCCTTTTTATTGGTTCCCTCATCACCTACTGCAGGCTCAGTCTGGTAAATAAATCCTTCAGGACTTGATCAGCTTGGTCAGTCGTGGTACTACCGAGCCGCTCTTGGTGATGGACAGTGAAGTCACCGACCCAGAGTACATTCTATGCCCTTGCTACCCTCAGTGCTCCTTCCAAGTGGTGTCAATATAGAGGATTAGTGATTTATCGGGAGGGTGATAGCTGGTAATCAGCAGGAGGTTTCTTTGCCCATGTTTGACCTGATGCTGTGAGACTTCATGGAGACCAGGGTCAATGTTGAGGATTCCCACTGCAACTCCCTCCCTCTGCCACCACATCTGGTGGGTGTATCCTGCCAGTGAGACAGCACATACCCAGGAATGGTGATGGGGGAGTCTGGGACATTGGCTATAAGGGATGATTCGGTGAATATGACTATGTCAGAATGGTGCTTGACTTGCCTCTGGGAGAACTCTCCCAATTTGGCAAAAGCCCCAGATGTTGGTGCTTTGCCTTCGTAGTTTCTGGTGCCTGTGGTCCATCCTCTTTAATTCTTATTCAACTTTTCTGTAGCGATTTGGTACAATTGAATGGCTTGCTAGGCTATTTAAGAGTTAAACACATTACTGTGGATCCGGAGTCATGTCTAGGCCAGACCAGGTCAGGATGGCAAATTCCCTCCCCTAAAGGGGATTAGTAAACCAGATGTATTTTTATGACAAAATGCTAGTTTCATGATCATCATTACTGATAGTATCTTTTTTATTCCAGATTTTTAAATTTAATTTAAATTTCCCCAGCTGGCCTGGTGGGGTTTAAACTCATGTCTCCAGGACATTTGTCCAGGCCTCTGGATCGCTACTCCAATGAGATTGCCTCTATGCTACCATCACCCTAATAAACAGAAAACAGAGAGTAGTGACTCAGACTGACAAAAGTTTGGAAGAGGCGTTCCGGGGGATCAGTGCTGGGATCACTCTTGTTCACTAATTACATAAACAATTGGACTTGGGAAGCAGAGGTACAAATTCAAAATTTACAGACAATATTAAATGGGGGTGTGTAGCTAATATGGAAGAGGACTGTGACAAAATATAGGAAGGCACTAATAAACTTATAGAATGGGTGTGTAATTTGTAAATGAACTTCAATATAAATAAATGTGAGGTGGTATATATCTGTTGGAAGAATAAGGAAGCCATAAACTTCTTGGAAAACGTGTGTCTATATAGGGTATTAGCAAAGGGATCCAGGAATACAGATACACAAATTACTAAAAGTAAAGATGTAGGTTATTAAGACCATAAAAAAAGCAAACAGAGCACTGGGGTTCAGTTCTGCAGTGGTAGAATTGAAAAGCAGAGAAGTTATGTTACACTAGTGTAGAACCTTGGTTATACCACATTTGAAGTGTGTCCCCTTATTATAAAAAGGATATATAGGCAGTGGAGAAGGTGCAAACAAGATTTGCTGGAATGATACCAGAGAGGTTATATCAAAATAAAACACTACACAGGTTGGGCTCTTGCCTTTAGAAAAGGTCTTCCTGATAAGAGGTCTTAAAGATTATGAAAGGATTTAATAGGGTAGGCGCAGATGGTGCTTGCATTGTGGATGAGACCAGAATTAGGGGCCATAAATATAAAATCGCCACTAATAAATCCAACAGGGAGTAGTCCACGGAATCACAGAATTGTTACAGAGTAGAAGGAGGCCATTTGGCTCATCGTGTCTGCACTGGCTCTCTGAGCATCTTAACCTAGTGCTAATCACCAGCCTTTTCCCCGTTACCCTGCACATTGTTTCTATTTAAATAATCATCCAATGCCCTCTTTAATGCCTCAATTGAACCTGCCTCCACCACACTTCCAGGCAGTGCATTCCAAACCCTAACTACTCACTGCATGAAAAGTTTTTTCTCACCTCGCATTTGCTTCTTTTGCAAAACATTTTAAAACTGTGCCCTCTGGTTCTCGATCCGTTAATGAGCGGGAACGGTTTCTCCCTATTTACTCTGTCCAGACCCCTCATGATTTTGAAAACTCCTATCAAGTCTCCTATTAGCCTTCTCCTCTCCAAGGAAAACAGTCCCAACTTCTCCAATATTTCCTCATAACTGAAGTGTCTCATTCCTGGCTCCATTCTTGCGTTAGAATGTAGAACTTACAAACACAATGGGGGAATTTTCTCAGCATCTTGGAGATGGGTTTGGAGGTGTGGGAGGGCCAGGAAAATAGCAAAAAAGCTGTTGAGCTGGATCCCTGACTTTTTACTGCCTCCTTGTACTTTTTACTGGAGGCAGTTTCAGAGTAGTGATGGCAATCTGCCCAGCTGTAACAGGAAAGCAATGTGAAGGTGGTTGAGGAGGTAAGCACAGAATCACAGAATGATTACAACATGGAAATAGGCCATTCAATAGAGATTTTCAGTGGTCTTTCCAATCTCCCCAGAGGCAGCTGGGGCCCCTGCAATGCATAAAATTTCATAGCTCACAGGTGGCAAGCGCACAGCAGGAGGTCACAGCCGGAAATCAAACTGAAGCATAGTTAGGAGAAAGGTGAAATATAAGCTGGTTTAAGGTGGGGGGGGCGGGGGGAGAGAGAAGTTGAGGGTGTGGTGATTGTGGAGATAAGTAAGCAGTGATAGGAGCAGATAATCAAAAGATGTCACAGACAAAAGGATCAAAGAGGTGTTGAAGGTGGTGATATTGTCTAAGAAAAGTGCTAATTAAGAATGGAAGACAGGACACTCAAGGTACAGCTCTAGTGGGGGTGGGGTGGAAAGACTAACAAAGTTTTAGTTTTAGATTTAAAAATAATGGAAATAGGTGGGAAAAGAAGAATCTATATAAATTATTGAAAAAAAAGGGAGGGGGGAGAAACAGGGTGGGGATGGGGGGAGGGGGAGTTTAAGATCTAAAGTTGTTGAATTCAATATTCAGCCCGGAAGGCTGTAAAGTGTCTAGTCGGAAGATGAGGTGCTGTTCCTCCAGTTTGCGTTGGGCTTCACTGGAACAATGCAGCAAGCCAAGGGTCATGAAGACTCGAAACGTTAACTGATTTCTTCTCCACCGATGCTGCCAGACCTGCTGAGTTTTTCCAGGTAATTCTGTTTTTGTTTAGGTCACAGCCGCCTGATATTTACATCCAAACTGACCTTCACTTGCTGAAAACAGAAATTTTCCAGGCACAGGCCTACCATTCAAGTAATCTTTCATGGAGTCATGGCAACTGAGAGTGATTGGGTAAAAGAAAAGCCTTCCTTAGCCTTCAGGCTCATCTCTTTTTCCTCACATTGCTCTCGTGTCTAAGTCACTGTAGCCACTGTGAAGGCTGTCTGCTTCATTTCTGTTCCTGATTGACTCTCCAACCTCTTCAGCATTCGCACCCGCCCCCCCCCACCCCCCCCCAGTCCACAATACCCAATTGGACCATGATCCTGTAGGTGGGCTCTTAATTGGCCACAATCCACAGGATTGCGCCTGAACTTCTGCCTCTGCAGCCAATGGAGTCAGGACTTGAACAATGGGGTCAGGCCCTAAAGTTTTCAGCTTCTGGAAGATTCAACCCACTGCGTAGTTGAGGAGACTAACATCGATGTATTTAAAGAGAATCTAGATAAACACAACAGGGAGAAAAGAATTGAAGGATTTTTTGATTGGATTAGATGAAGGATGGGAGTAGGCCAATACAAAAGCAAAATACTGTAGATGCTGGAAATCTGAAATATAATCAGAAAATGATGGAAATGCTCAGCAGATCAGGCAACATCTGTGGAGAGAGAAAGAGGGTTAACGTTTCAGGTCTGCACCCTTTCATCAGATGACCTTTTATCTGGTAAAAGGTCACAGATCTGAAAAGTTAGCCCTGTTTCTCCCTCCACAGATGCTGCCTGACCTGCTGAACATTTTCAGAATTTTCTGTTTTTATTTGGGAGGCTAGTGTAGTGCATGAACACAGGCATGGGTCTGTTGGGCTGAGTGACCTGTTCCTTTATTGTAAGTGCTATCACTTAGGCCAGGACTTTGCATTTGTGTGCCATTTTGGCTTACTGCTGATACGATATAGTTACCATCTCCACTGGAGTTCTTTTCCTTTTGGAGGGAGATGCTACTATCAACAACCCCTAATAAATAAAAATGAGTAAAGGGTAACCCAGCCAGTGTTGATCCAATGAAAAATGTTAAAAGAATTTTATCCTTCCTGAACTGTCTTTAACCATAAAATTGAAGTTGGGCCTTGATGAAAACACAACCCCAGCTGTATTCACTACAAAAACAATATTATTTTAGAAAAAGTAAAATAAACTTCCTAGCGGTTATTCTCTTGGGTAATCAAAACTTCACCACTCTTTTGCAAGTCTTCCACATAGAAACTATGAGTTGAAAATGATGTACAATGGTGCAAAAACAAGGTTCAGGGCCAACAAAAACAGAAAATGCTGGAAATGGAAAGAAAACCAGTCAGTATAGGAAAATAATTCAGGTTGATGTTTTGGGTGCAACCTTTTATCAGAACTGGGCTTCACCTGAAATATAAACCTATCTTCCTCTTCCAAATGCTGTTTATATCAGATTTACGGCATTTGGAAAATTTCTCTTTATATGTTAAACAGTGTTTGAAGAGGTAAAGATTCTAAAGTTTGAAGAGATCCAGGATAATTGGTGGCTAGAACGCTTTTTAAAATTGATTGCTGGAATTCCCTCTAACAGTTGCATTTTAGTCAAATTCTTCTTGCCTTTTCAGCAGTAATTTTTTTCAAAAGATAATTAATCAATTATTGGAGATCTGAAAACTAATGCTCCACCATGCACTGCTCCTTCACACAGAAGATAATCTTGCAATCTAACCCTTCACTATGCTAATCAAAGCCTTGCTGCTAAGAGGAGTGAAATAATGACCTACATGATTAGAGGTCCATTTAAGATTCTTACATGGGAATGAGCCAAGGTGGAGTGGATGAAGGTGGTGAGCACAGAAGGATGGTGTTGGAGAATTGAAGAACATGGGTGAGGGCATGTGGCTGGAGGAGCTTACAGAAGTAGAGTGGGGAAATGTAATGGAAGAATTTGTAAATTCTCAGCAACACACACACAACAAAAACATGACTCTGTATTCTGATGTTCTGATGATGTCACTTTCAAAAACATGTCTCTGACATGTCCTCCTTCTTCCTTAACCGAGGTTTTCCACCCACGGTGGTTGACAGCCCATCTCCCGTGCATCCGCCCTCACACCATCTTCTCCCTCCCAGATACATGATAGGGTCCCCCTTGTCCTCACTTATCACCCCACCAGCCTCCGCATTCAAAGGATCATCCAACGCCATTTCCGCCTACTCCAGCATGATGCCACCACCAAACACATCTTCCCTTCACCTCCCCTGGCGGCATTCCGCAGGGATCGTTCCCTCTGGGACACCCTGGTCCACTCCTCCAACACCCCCTACACCTCAACCCCCTCCCACGGCACCTTCCCATGCAACCGCAGAAGATTCAACACCTGCCCCTTTACTTCCCCTCTCCTCACCGTCCAAGGGCCCAAACACTCCTTTCAAGTGAAGCAGCATTTCACTTGCACTTCCCTCAATTCAGTCTACTGCATTTGTTGCTCCCAATGCGGTTTCCTCTACATTGTAGAGACCAAATGCAGACTGGGTGACCGCCTTGCAGAACACCTTCAGTCTGTCCGCAAGCATTACCCAGACCTCCCTGTCGCTTGCCATTTCAATACTCTACCCTGCTCTCATGCCCACATGTCCGTCCTTGGCTTGCTGCATTGTTCCAGTGAAGCTCAAAGCAAACTGGAGGAACAGCACCTCATCTTCCGACTTGGCACTTTACAGCCTTCTGGACTGAATATTGAGTTCAACAATTTTAGATCATGAACTCTCTCCTCCATCCCCACCCCCTTTCCGATTTCCCCCCCTTTTTTTTCCAATAATTTATATAGATTTTTCTTTTCCCACCTATTTCCATTATTTTTAAATGTACTTCTATCCATTGTTTTATCTCTACCTTTTAGCCTTTTTTGATTCCTTCACCCCACTCCACCCCCACTAGGGCTGTCTGTACCTTGCTTGTCCTGCTTTCTACCCTTAATTAGCACATTCCTTAGATAATATCACCACCTTCAACACCTCTTTGTCCTTTTGTCTGTGACATCTTTTGGTTATCTCCACCTATCACTGGCCCTCTATCCAGCTCTACTTGTCCCACCCACCTTAAACCAGCTTATATTTCACCTCTCTTCTATTTTTACTTAGTTCTGTTGAAGGGTCATTCGGACTTGAAACATTAACTGTGCTCCTCTCCGCAGATGCTGCCAGACCTGCTGAGTTTTTCCAGGTATTTTTGTTTTTTTTTTGACTCTGTATTGACTCTGTCTTGTGTTGCTAATCACAGAGCCAGCAACAAGAGTAAAAGTTATATAAATAAAGAACAGGAAATGTAAATGAGAACAACATTACTTAATTCAGTATATTGGTGGACATGGTGACAATGGAGGTCAGTGAGGACAGTGTGTTGAGCAAGCAGGATTGAACATGGGATAGGTTGAGGATGGATGAGTTTTGGGCAGGTTGGAATTATGTATGGTGAAACCCAAAGCTAATGAGGATGGTGCTCAAGAACTATGAGAAACTAGGTGATGACGAGATGATAGAACTATTGTATATAATTGTTTGTGGAATAAGGTCAAAAGTGGGGATGTTCGCTGATGATTGCACAATGTTCAGCATCATTTGCGACTCCTCAGATACTGAAGCAGTCCATGTCCAAATGCATCAAGACCTGGACAATATCCAGGCTTGGGCTGACAAGTGGTAAGTAACAGTCACGCCACATAAGTGTCAGGCAATGACCATCTCCAACAAGAGAGAATCTAATCATCGCTCCTTGACATTCAATGGCATTACCATCACTGAATCTCCCACTATCAACATCCTGGGGGTTACCATTGACCAGAAACTGAACTGGACTAGCCATATAAATACTGTGGCTACAAAAGCAGGTCAGAGTCTAGAACTCCTGCGACGAGTAACTCACCTCCTGACTCCCCAAAGCCTGTGCACCATCTACAAGGCTCAAGACAGGAGTGTGATGGAATACTCTCCACTTGCCTGGAAGAGTGCAGCTCCAACAATCCTCAAGAAGCTTGACACGGTCCAGGGCAAAGCAGCCCGCTTGATTGGCACCCCACCCACAAGCATTCACTCCCTCCACCACTGACAAACAGTGGCAGCAGTGTGTACCATCTTCAAGATGCATTGCAGAAGCTCACCAAGGCTCCTTAGGCAGCACCTTCCAAACCCACGACCACTGCCACATAGAAGGACAAGGGCAGCAGATAGATGGAAACATCGCCACCTGAATGTTCTCCTCCAAGCCACTCACCATCCTGACATGGAAATATATCGCCGATCATTCACTGTCGCTGGGTCAAAATCCTGGAACTTCCTCCCTAACAGCACCATGGGTGTACCTACACCACAGGGACTGCAGCAGTTCAAGAAGGCAGCTCACCACCACCTTCTCAAGAGCAATTAGGGATAGGCAATAAATGCTGGCCTAGCCAGCGACACCTACATCCCGTAAATGAATAAAAAAAATGAGTAACAATCTTTACAACTGAAACTGTACCTATAACTCCCGTGATGATTAAATGCAGCATGTAACTTAGTCATATAGATAAAAAGGACATTCTCATAGCTGGCATGAAAAATGACTTTTTACCTGCCAGGCGTGGGGAGGATGTTTCCATCAGTAGGAGAGAATAGGACCCGAGGGCACAGCCTCAGAGTAAGGGGAAGACCTTTTAGAACAGAGATGAGGGGAAACTTCTTTAGCCAGAGAGTGGTGAATCTATGGAATTCATTGCCACAGAAGGCTGTGGAGGCCAGGTCATTGAGTGTATTTAAGACCGAGATAGATAGGTTCTTGATTGGTAAGGGGATCAAAGGTTACGGGGAGAAGGCGGGAGAATGGGGTTGAGAAACTTATCAGCCATGATTGAATGGCGGAGCAGACTCAATGGGCCGAATGGCCTAATTTCTGCTCCTATGTCTTATGGTCTTATGGCATAATGGTGGATTTTTGCGCTATATTGCCCCCTTTCTGGGATCCCGCCTCATTAGTAATACTTCATGGGAAACACCTGGATCATTCGCGGACAGGCTCAGATTTTCCCACCACACTGTGACCTCAGCACTTCCTCGTTCTGGGCACCATATTTAAAGCGCACCAGAGTGCAGCCTACTTCACATCTACAGACCAGGATTGATCCAGGTGACAGATGGTCCTGAAAGCAAAGAAGACCATAGACACTAAATTTTGTGACACCTCTCTGAGGCGTCTGCTGGACTCAGTGGAAGGCTGCCGTAATGTCCTCTACCTCTGTAGGAGGTCCACCAGAGTCACCAATCCGGCCTGAGAAGTGGTGGCAGTGGCAGTCAATGCCACCAAAACACAGAGTCATCCAGTACAGGAAGAGGATGAATGCTCTCATCTGCTCTGCCAGGGTAAGCCAACCACCTCATCCCTCTCAACTCACACACTCACAAACCCATCACACATCCACAGGGATCTCACACCTCAAGGAACTCTCACACACACCCTCACATCTCCATCAGGCTCATATTCTCTCGAGCTCACGTCCTCATCCACTCCATGGCTCCGCTCACCACACAAACATTCCATGCAGTGCCATGTGTCCTGCTCACACTCTTTCCATCTGTTTTCATGCAGGAGAAGCTGGCTCACAACAGCAGGAAGGGGTCCTAGACCAGGGTTGGTCCACATTAGGCACCTCACTCACTTTGAGGAGCGTGCCATCATGCTGACTGGAGAGGACGGGGGCCATGCCTGCAGTGACAGTGAGGTCGGCGGCAAACACCCACATAAGGATCCTACAACACATCATCCCTCTCACAATGCAAATGTGAGTGCTCTATCTCCTGCTTGTGACTCTGCCGCCATGCACTAATTATCTCTACTTTGTTTCACAGGGAGCTCTGCCAAGTGACCAACACCCTCAGCCAGCTAGTCCTTCAGCTCCATCCATGTCCTCACCTCCAGCCAAGAGGCCACCTTGTCCACTGAAAGGCTCGAAATGAGCAGCCTGAAAGACCCTTCACAGCACTTAGCCACACCCTCCACCAGCGCAAAGACAGACACCTTGGCGGGAACCTAGATCTAGAGCAGGCTCTTGTTCACAATCTGGTGGTCACCGCACAGACACGTGTCCGCAGCAGGAGGAGGCAGGTTCAGCTGAGCTCCCCAGCACTCGGAAGACCGTTGGGGACAAGGCATCTGTGAGGTCCGAGTCAGATGATGAGCCTCTGGATTTGGCCTTCCAACTCATCGTGGAGAGTCAGCAGAAGGTGGAGGAACATCACGCAGAGCTGTTGGAAGCCTTCAACAGAGTGGCACGTGAGTCAGAGGAGTGTGTCCACCTTCTTTCTGATGAAATCGTGCCCACTTGTGCGCATATGGAGGTCTCCATGGGAAGGATGGCGGATGCCAATGGAGACCCTGGTCCAGCAGAATGCGGAGATGCATGCAGACCTGCACTCCATTGCGGGAGCCATAGGTGAGTTCCTGCAGAGGCAACGCAAGAGGGAAATGGGGCACCTCAACATCCCCCCAGGTGCTCCCTCAAGGGTTCAGTATCGGGCTCTTGGCCACCCAAAGGGAGGAGCAGCAGCAGCTGGACACTCCTGGGTCATCCATTCAGGAATCTCAGAGGCTGTCCACTCCCTCCAAGTCCCCTTTGCCTGTGACCCCATCAACCTCGTCCTCTGTCACCGCAGAGAGAGCAACTGGCCCACAGCAGGACAGCCAAAGCAAGCCGGGTTCTTCAAGGCCTCGGCTCTCTGGAGGACGCATGCCGAAGTCATCAGAGGCAACAAGGCCAACCATTGCACAGGCTGTCTCCACCTCTGCTGTGGATGTCAGGGCAGCACCAAGAAGAAGTGGTAGGCCTAGAAAAGTTAAGAAATTCTGATCACATGTGGTTGCATGGGTGAACACATTTTGTCACTTTATAATCTGAAAATATATTCACTTTCGCTGAATAATGTGTAATGTTGTCATTCAGCTTCATTGATAGGCTTCATGAGTCCTCCCCCTGCAACTACCCCCCCCCCCCCCGCCACCTCGCCTCCACCCCTAGCAGTTCAGCTCCATGCAACTAGACCATGAGTGATTCTGGAGGGAGAAGTGTGTGTTTGGCAGGGACTTTCAGAGCCTTGAGCAAGCAATCTCCACATGTGCGGAGTCTTCATCCATCACACTCATCTTACTGTCCAAAACATTTTCAATGCTGCCTGCTGGGGTTTTCTTTCAGTTGTCCATCTGAGCTGACCTGCAGCTCCACCCACCCACTGACTGCACTGTCATGCAGCACCTGTGCCCATCCAACAGGAGGCTCCACTAACTTTCAATTTCCACAACCATGGTCGTGGTTAAGTAACTTGTCAGCTCCCTCATCCTTTCCCCTACCCGAGTCACCCATGTCCTTTACCCCATCACTGAGGAGCCCCCTGGCATCACCTTCCACCTCCCCACTGTCACCTACCAACCCAAACACATCATTCCAGGATGTCCAGGTGAAACGTGCATGTTCCTTACCTTTCTGAGAATCCCACCACCATCCACATTGACCTACCCGACCTCCTCCTTCCCACCCCCAGGGTCCCTGTCTGTCTCTGAGTCCCCATTGGCCACCCTTGCTGTCCCTTCTACCATTACCGACGCACACTCACCCTCCTACCCTACTGACACCCTCTGCCCCCTCTCACACTCACCATTCCCTCCCACCATGCCCACCCTCAGTTCGTTCCTTAGGAGGCAGTCATTGACTTCACAGACCCCTCCCTTGAATGTTCACCTGGACATCCTTCCCCTTACTCTCTCCACCACTCTTACTCCCTCCTCCACCCTAACCCCCTACATGCCCGGCTTGACCGATCATCTGTAACAGCCCATGGCCAAGACCATGATGTTCCGAAGCAGGTCCAAAGCATCAACAGAGACCTTCCACCTTCTGAGAGCTGCTTCGCGGTGGAGCCATGTTCATGAGGATCCACCCAGCACATGAGGATCCAGGGGCCGGTAGCTGTAGGGCTCCAGCAACTTCCTTTCCTCGGCTGTCCACGATCTAAGCAAGGCCCTAACAGTAAGTCTCGACTTCTGCACGTCACGCTTGTCCAGACATATTCTGGGCCAATGTATTTTTGTGTCGGCATAATAGTAAATCGGACATGGGGGGAAGATTCCGGTTGGGTCTTACTTTGCATCCCATTACCAGGGTGTAAATCAGGGTTCACGCTGGCCTCAAGTGGGATTCGCGTTCTGCCATGGCGGACACCATCGGATGATCCCGCTGATTTTACACCAGCATGAAACCCATTTCTTCCCCTTACGTTGAATTGTCCCCCTTCCGCCTGCCTTGATACCCACCACTAATGGGGCCAGAAGATTCCATCCATATTGATTTGATTCCATAGTCTGCGCTGCGCTGGTTGTTCTCAGCTATGATGGCAATATGACCACTAAAATTAGCCTGAAAACCTCTAGCCTAGGGAGAGAAAATACAATAATTAGGGTTTTTGCTTCTAATCTCTGCTTCCAATGAACCCCTCCAACCCATTGGAAATTAAGCGTATGTGGATGCTGGATGAGGACAGCATTGGGCTCAGCTGTGTTGCTCCCAACAGTGAAATAGCCAGCTGGCATTCCCTGTTTAAACTCATACATGGAAAACAACCACTTGAGTAAAGTACTTTATGAGCGTGTCCAGTACTTCTGCAGCTAATACCCTCAGGAGAAAAATAGAACAGAAAAGATGAGGAATACAGGCAAAATAAATCAATTTCCAAAAAAATTTCCTATTGCCAATAAAGAGGAAAAACTAGACTTATTGCCCTTGATTCCTTCTCCCATCAGCGGCAATTATAATATTATTTTATTTATTGATGCATAATAAACAAACTGGGTTGAGATACTGGACTCTTGAAGGAACACATAACTTTATTCATGCAGACAATCGCCTCTACTGAATTGGTTTTTTACATTCAATTCAAATTCGTTTCAAAAGCTGACAGTAACTCGACTATAATCATTAAATTATCTTAACATTTATGCTTACAAGTAATCGTTTACCTGTTTAAAATGTGTATGTATATGCATATTTCCTCCTCGTTTTAGCTTTTTTCATGACAAGCACAATCACTACTCTCCAGCTGAGAAGGCTGGCAGGTGTCGAGCTTCTCTTAAAATTACAGCATCGACATGTCACTTAAGTTAGTCAGTGGCTGAGCTTGAGAACTAAGGGAAATATTTTACACATTACACAACAAAATGTGTGGCGAATCAATCGTTTCAATCACATATGTATTCAACAAAAACAAAATACTGCAGATTCTGGAAATCTGAATTAAGAACAGAAAATGCTGGAAGTACTCGGCAGGTCAGGCAGCATCTATGGGGAAAGTGACAAAGTTGACGTGTCAGGTCATTGACCTTTCATAAGAACTGGAAAAAGTTACAGCTGTAACAGGTTTTATGTAAGTACAGGGAAAGAGGGAATTAAAGAAAAAAAGAGGCAGGGAAAGGGAGGGGAGGGAAGTGGAGGAAAGAAAAGGGAAGGTCTGTGACAGGGTGGAAGGCAGGGTTAAATCTCCCCTGACTTCCACCTACTATTTCCAGCATTTTATGGTTTTTTATATTATATATTTATTCAAAGTTGATCTTTCACAAAACAGAGCTGATGCATTTTTAATTGTAAAGAAACATAATCATATAGTTTGACAGCAAATTACATTAGTTCAGTTCTGAAATTCAAACATGGGATTCAAGCAAACACTTGGTGCCTTCATCTGAAATTCCTCTCTGCTATTTTATTGGAAGTGCTAATCTATCAAAATTAGGTAGATTAACACCTCTGCTCCAATAATGAAGAGAAATTTCAGGCAGATGATTTAACTTTTGTCCACTTGTATCCAATGTTGTTTGTCTTTGCAGTTCAGATATATAATACTTAAAACGATTTGCTTCAAAAAGAAACATCAATTTCCATCGTAAATACTGACAGTAAATTCAAAAATTGTCACTTATGTACCATTTTCAAAGCATGTTCTAGTTGGCGCATGTCTCAAACAGTTAACAAAGTGAAAGGGTTTGCAATTTGTTGATGCATTGCAAATATATTTGTTGTTAACAAGTTTTAAGCAAATGATATTCTAAAATATGCCATCAAAAATGCCAAGCAGAGCATCACACTCTTCCTCTGAAGCACATCTGGAATAGACAAAATTGCAATCAAATATAAAATAATCTACAACACACGGAGTAAATTAAATCATTAAAGTTCGGGTTTATCTTAAAATATTGATGTTTACATTTTCACATTGTAAAATTCTGAAACTCAGCTCACATTCTGATTTCTATCCTAAAAAAGCTTTTCCTAATGAAATACATGCACCCACCTGGATTCTTTTTCAGTGTTTGTACTGTATGGCCGAAAACAATCTAATGGCCCACTGGTTTTGGAATACTTCATCACATTCAGTTCAGGAGATGCAGAACTCAGTCCTTCCTTGGAACCTTTCACAAGACTTGTGTGATGAATAGTTCCAAAGGTTTTAGACTGCAATATAAAATTAATATTTATCAAAAATTTCACCTAGGACAGTTTTCTTTATATTGTGATCAGATACGCATTCAATCTAAAATTTTAAATGAAATAATTTATTTAATTTTTTTGAAGCCGAGTTGTTATATGTTGTTATATTACTTGTAAATATCTCTAAATAGCTAGGAACTACATGGTTAGGAACTAATGTGTTATGCGTAAGTGTTCCAGGGGACCACATTTCACAGTTCCATTACAGACTGAAGTGATGTGTACATAGGCAATTCAAGTCTATTTCTCTTTTGATCCAGACAGCATGAAAAAATTAAACATAAAGAGTTTCTGATCTATACAAACTAAAAGTGTGATTATTAACAACATCTGGGAACCAAAAAACAAGAATAATCTATAGCACGAGGCATATTAGAATTTACTTGAAAGTATTTGAACAGATTATTGTGATCACAGATTAGTAATCGGAATATTTAGATGTCACAAATATCTTGTTGCATTTCTCCTGCACTAAATGCTGTTTAGCGCCCTAACGTACTGAAATTACACTTTTGGATGCCAGTGTATAAATAGTGCATTCACATGAAATTTATCTCTCTGCTTTTACATGGAAGTATTAAATTATCAATTTTAAACAGGTTAAAAACTCCACTAAAATAGTGAAGGGATGAAATAATCATTCCTATGCTGGTATCAAAAAAAAAATTTCAAAGCACATGCTATATGACATCATTTCATGTCAGATGATGCCAAATATATTTTCTATTGTGGTATCTGTAACATGTTTTTTTAAAAAGTACCAATTTTATTTTGAACTTATGCTGGCAATAGTGCAAGTTCAGCATCAAATTTAGCAGAAAAGCACACTTTTTCTTGTCTTCCCAGCTGGAATGCATCAATTCTGAAAGATGCTGCACCAAGTTGCCTTGTCAAGAATTGATAAAGGCACCAGATTCTTACTTACAAATTTAAGTGACAGTTTGGGGACTAAGACTTGCAACCTTTGGACTTTTAAAGGAATGATTTTATGGTTACATTACCAGACTGTTACATGTAATAAATTTCTTTATGTTACAACTTACTGTTTCTTGAACTGTCGAGTTAAATGATAATCTAGAATTCAAGGAGCTGAGTTGTTCCCTTGTTGGCAGATATCCAGCGCTGAGAAAATCAATGAAAATATGTTTAGCAAAAACTACTCATTACACACAATAGAAGTGCTAAATTATAGGAATACAGTATTTTTTTAAAGCTGAACCACAAGATAATTCAAGAAAATGCAATTACCTATAAAGTTCTTTTTAATTATAATATGGTTCTTGGGACCTGCTGTATTCTATAATAAAGTGTTTTGACATCTTGGTTGTAGTCATCAGGCTCACTGCTGCTATTATACTAATTCAACGAGTATAGGACATATATTCTAAACAGCAAAGTCCACATTCACATGATTGCACTTAATTTCTCTGAGTACTAGTTTTAGGGTGGCATTAATTATTTTATTCTAATGATCAAAAACAGACCCTTGTAGATTAAATCTGCTACCATCTGAACAAGCAGGTCTTAAATGCATTAATACACACTGGGATCCATTTACTGGATCATAGGCCTGAGTTAATATAAATAATACATAACAATACAGACAAAGAGATGGTTCAGGAGGGCGGGCTTTAGATTTCTGGGACATTGGGACTGTTTCTGGGGGCGGTGGCACCTGTACAACGCAGACGGGTTGCACCTGAACCGGAATTGGACCAACACCCTTGTGGGGAGGTGTGCTAGTGCTGTTGGGAAGGGTTTTAAACTAACTTGGCAGGGGGATGGGATCCTGAGAGGAGGTTCAGCAGGGGGAGATGCACAGCCAAAATTAGAAGAGACAGCGTGTGAGTCTGGAAGGCATAGAAATCATAGGCCAGTTAAGGCACAAGGGAGTTTGGCAAGGTTGAATGGTTTTTATTTTAATGCCAGGAGTCTGACAAATAAGGTAGATGAGTTAAGGGCACAAATTAACACATGGAAGTATGATGTCATTGCTCTCACAGAGACATGGGGAAGAATTTTCCCCCCGTTGGGGGGGAAGTGCAGGAGCGGGCGTGCCTCCGATTCGCGCCCCCGATTGGGGGCGTGCCGCCATTTTATGTGGGCGGGCCAATTAAGGCCCACTCAGCATGACGTCCGCCAGGAAATACTATGTGCTCCCTGTGCGGGCGGGGGGGATTCACCCTGCTGAGAGTGCGCTCTTTCATGCATGTGCACGAAAGAGTGCACTCATCTCCCTGAGGCTAAGTGCTGCCTCAGGGAGATCGGCACCAAATAAAAAATGGTGAAGGGGCAAAAATAAAATTTCCTTGACATGTCCCCTGAGTTGGGACAAGTCCATCATTTTAAAGCATACATTTATTAAAATTTTAAAAACCCTCATGAAACCTCAGCCCGCCCGCTTTTTCTGAACCCAGCTAGGGCTCCCGGCCTGTCCACCAATCTTAAGGTTGGACGGACAGGTCCATTAATTATCTCGATTACTTTTTAAATGGCCTCAATAGGCCGTTGATAGGTTGGTGGGTGCACAGCTGATTCGGCTGCACCCCCGCCGACCTGAAAATCGAAATGATGCGGGGTGATGTTGGAGTTCCGCCCGACATCATCCCATGACATTTTACGTGTCGCTGAACGGACCCCGCCCTCCCCCTCGCTGACCTAAAGATCCTGGACACGGTTGAGAGAGGGGCAGGATTGGCAGCTCAATATTCCAGGATATAGGGTCTTCAGGTGGGACAGGGAAGGAGGTAAAAGAGGAGGGGGTATCACAATATTGATCAAGGAATCAATTACAGCAGTAAGGAGGGATGACATCTTAGATGTCTCCTCAAATGAAGCCCTATGGGTAAAACTGTGATACAAAAAAGAAGCAATCACATTGCTGGGAGTGAACTATAGGCCCTCAAACAGTCAGAGAGAAATAGAAGAGCAGATATGTAGGCAAATTTCAGAGAAGTGTAAAAAAATAGGGTAGTAATGGTGGGGGGGTTTCAACTTCCCCGACATTAACTGGATTAGTCATAGTGTGATAGGTTTAGAGGGAGCAGAATTCTTATACTGCATCCTGGAAAGCTTTTTAAGTCAGTACATAGAAGGTCCTACAAGAGAGGGGGCAGTCCTGGACTTAATTTTAGGGAATGAAGCTGGGCCAGTGGTATAGGTATCAGTGGGGGGGCATTTTGCAGATAGTGATCATAACTCCGTTAGATTCAAGGTTGTTATGGAAAAGGACAAGGATGGGCCAGAAAACAGAGTTCTAAATTGGGGAAAGGCCGATTTTAATAAGGTCAGATATGATTTGGCCAGAGTAGACTGGGAGCAGCTACTTTTAGGAAAATTGGCATCAGAGCAGTGGGACTCATTCAAGAAGGAAATAGGAAGAGTACAGGGCCAACATATTCCAGTTAAGACAAAGGGTGAGACCAACAAATCCAAGGAACCTTGGATTTCGAGGGATATACAGGATTGGATAAAGAGAAAAGGGGAGGCTTATGGCAGATACCGAGGGCTCAAAACAGCGGAAGCCCTAGAGGAGTATAGAATGTGTAGGGGGGAACTTAAAAAGGAAATTAGGAGAGCAAAAAGGGGGCATGAAAAAACATTGGCAGATAAAATAAAGGAAAATCCAAAGTTATTTTACAAGTACATTAAGAGTAAGAGGATAACTAGGGAAATAGTAGGGCCCATTAAGGACCATAGTGGTAATTTGTGTGTGGAGCTGGAAGACGTGGTTAGGGTTCTAAATGAATACTTTGTGTCAGTGTCACAAGTGAGACGGACGACGTGGGTATGGAAATCAGGCAGAAGGACTGTGATATAATTAAAGAAATTAGCATAGAAAGGGAGGGAGGAGGTCCTAAGTGGTCTGGCAGGCTTAAAAGTAGATAAATCTCCAGGGCTGGATGAAATGTATCCCAGGCTGTTGAGTGAGGCAAGGGAGGAGATAGCAGGGGCGCTGGCAATAATTTTCAATACCTCTCTGGCCACAGGAGAGGTGCCAGAGGACTGGAGGACAGCCAATGTGGTATCGTTATTCAAGAAGGGAGGAAGGGATAATGCAGGGATCTACAGGCCAGTCAGTCTAACCTCAGTGGTGGGGAAGCTATTGGAAGCAATTCTGACGGACAGAATTAATCTACACTTGGAGAGGCAGGGATTAATCAAGGACAGTCAGCATGGTTTTGTTAAGAGGAGGTCAGGTCTGACCAATTTGATTGAATTTTTCGAAGAGAAGACCGGGTGCGCAGATGAGGGCAATGCATTTGACGTAGTCTACTTGGACTTCAGTAAGGCTTTTGATAAGGTCCCGCATAATGAAGGTAAGAGCCCATGGGATCCAAGGCAATTTGGCAAATTGGATCCAGAACTGGCTGAGTGGCAGGAAGCAGAGGGTGATGGTTGAGGGGTGTTTTTGTGATTGGTTGCCTGTGTCCAGTGGGGTTCCACAGGGAGCGGTGTTGGGTCCCTTGCTGTTTGTGGTATATATAAACGATTTAGACTTGAATGTAGGAGGGTTGATCAGTAAGTTCGCGGATGACACAAAAATTGGTGGGGTGGTAAATAGTGAGGAGGATAGCCTTAGATTACAGGAGGATATAGATGGGCTGGTCAGATGGGCTGATCAGTGGCAAATGGAATTTAATCCGGATAAATGTGAGGTGAGGCACTTGGGCAGGACAAACAAGGCACGAGAATACACGATGAATGGTGGGACCCTGGGAAGAACCGAGGATCAGAGGGACCTTGGTGTGCATGTCCACCGGTCCCTTAAGGTGGCGGGACAGGTAGATAAGGTGGTTAAGAAGGCGTATGGGGACTTGTCTTTATCAGCCGAGACATAGGGCTGAATTTTCTGCCTGTCGGGCGGGCGGGCCCGACCCAATCTCCAGCGGGCGGGGAGCCGATCCCTTCCAGAGAAGCGGGCCCCGCCGCCATTTTAAGTGGGTGTACCAATTAAGGTTCGCCCAGCGTGACGCCCTGCGGGAAGCGATATGTGCTTCCTGTGCGGGCGGGGGGGATTCCCCAAAAGCGAGAATGCGCTCTTTTACGCATGCGCACGAAAGAGCGCACATCTCCCTGAGGCTAAGTGCTGCCTCAGGGAGATCGTTGAAAGTTTTATAAACTTTAAATATAGAAAAATAAAAAAATCCTTAACATGTCCCCCTCATGACAATGTCACATATGATGGGACATGTTAATAAATTTCACTGAAACTTTAATAAACTTTTTTAAACCCTACATGAACCTTATCCCGCCCGTGGATGAGGTTTCATGTTTTTTCTCCTTCCCGCTGGGGCTCCTGGCCTGCCCACCAACCTTAAGGTTGGATGGGCAGGTCCTTTAATTGTTTTAATGATCCTGTCAATGGCCTCAATTGGCCATCGACAGGTCGGCGGGCGCACAGCTGATTTCACTGTGCCCCTGCTTTCCTGAAGATTTAAATGGGGCGGGTTCCCCCTGTCGTCATCCCGCGTAATTTTCGTGTCGGCGAGCAGGCCCCCCCCCCCCTGCTCACTGACAGAAAAATTCAGCCTATAGAATATGAGAGCAGGGAGAGCAGGGAGGTTATGCTGGAACTGTATAAAATGCTGGTTAGGCCACAGCTAGAGTATTGCATGCAGTTCTGGAATCCGCATTATAGGAAAGATGTGATTGCACTAGAGAGAGTGCAGAGGAGATTTACCAGGATGTTGCCTGGGCTCAAGAGTTTTAGTTATGAGGAGAGATTGGATAGACTGGGGTTATTTTCCCTGGAGCAGAGGAGATTGAGGGGGGACACGATTGAGATGTATAAAATTATGAGAGGCATAGATAGGGTAGACAGGAAGGAACGTTTCCCCTTGGTGGAGGGATCAATAACCAGGGGGCATAGATTTAAGGAAAGGGGCAGGAGGTTTAAAGGGGATGTGAGTAAGTATTTTTTCACCCAGAGGGTGGTGGGAATCAGGAACTCACTGCCTGAAAGGGTGGTAGAGGCAGAAACCCTCATAACATTTAAGAAGTATTTCAAGGTGCACTTGCGATGCCATGGCATACAAGGCTATGGGCTTAGTGCTGGAAAATGAAATTAGAATAGTTAGGTACTTGTCTGACTGGTGCTGACTCGATGGGCCGAAGGGCCTCTTTCTGTGCTGTAGACCTCTATGACTCTATGTCCAGTATCTTTAGGTCGGCGAGCGGGGGGCGGGGCCTGCTCGCTGACGCGGAAAAATTTGCAGGATGATGTCAGGCGGAACTCCAACATCACCCCGTGTCATCAATTTTCAGATTGGCAGGGGCGCAGCCGAATCAGCTGTGCACCCGCCAACGTGTCAATGGCCAATTGAGGCCATTTAAAAAGTAATTGAGATCATTAATGGACCTGCCCGTCCAACCTTAAGGTTGGCGGGCAGGCCGGGAGCCCCTGGCGGGCTTCAGAAAAAGCATGAAACCTCATTCATGGGCAGGATGAGGTTTCATGAGGGTTTTTAAAATTTTAATAAACGTATGCTTTAAAATGATGGATATGTCCCAACTCATGTGACAGTGTCACATGAGGGGACATGTCAGGGAAATTTTATTTTTGCCCCTTCACCATTTTTAAATTTGGAGCTGATCTCCCTGAGGCAGCGCTTAGCCTCAGGAAGATGAGTGTGCTCTTTCGCACGCATGCGTGAAAGAGTGCACTCTCGGCTGGGGGAATTCCCCCCCCCGTCTGCACAGGAAGTGCATAGCGCTTCCTGGCGGATGTCACGCTGGGCGGGCCTTAATTGGACTGCACTTCCCCCACCGACGGGGGGGAACATTCTTCCCTATGGCTCTATAAAGAAAGATCAAATCCCACAATGACAGCTAAGAATTGGTATTCAGTTGAAAAAAAAATCTAGAAGTAAAAAGTTGGCATCAGTAAAAGTAAACAGAAGTTGTCAGATTGTTGTATAAACACAATGGTTTACTGGTGTTCTTAGGTATGGAAACCTGCACTCCTTACCATTTTGTGACTTCGGTCCAATAAAAGTGGTTGACTCTTAACTGCCTTTTGAACTAGCAAGCCACTCGGTTGTACCATCATTGTCTCAGAGCAACTAGGAATGGGCAATAAAAGCTGGCTTTGTCAATGATGTGAAAATACTATGAATTTTTTTATGAGCCTTGATTAAAATCTAGCCTAGGCTGATATAATTAAGGTCCCTTTCCTTTGCTGATTGCAACAGTCACAACAAAAATTATTTTAGGCAATGTAAGACTAAATCCAGTTTAGGAACCAACAATTTAAAACTTGTTATAATTTTGTACGAATTGATGTTTTTATTCAGAGAAGCATCAATTATGAACTTGTATTTGAAACAGATTGTACAGCATTGAATTCAAAAACAGAATAATGGGGAGAAATTTCTCCCTGTCGGGTGGGCCGGTTGGGACTGGACACATGCGGGTACCGAGCCGATCACCGCCCACGATTGGCTGCGCACCGCCATTTTACATGGGCAGGCCAATTAAGGCCCGCCCAACGTGATGCGTGCCTGGTAGCGCTCACCCTACCTGTGCAGGTGCGGGGATAAGGGAGAGTTGGGGCCTATGCATGCGCACGAAAGAGTGCAGAAATCTCCCTGAGGCACGGAGCTGCCTCAGGGAGATTGAGTGCAGTTGCAAAGTTGGAAAAAAAATTAAAAATAAAATTATTCACATGAGCTGGGACATGTTTATGAATTTTCATAAATTTTTTTATTTAATTAATAAAACCTTCATGAAACCTTATCCCACCCGTGGATGAGGTTTCATGTAAAATGCGAAGGCTGCTTGGGCTGTTCGCCTGCCCGCCAACCTTAAGGTTGGACCGGCAGCCCTGTCAATTTGTTTAATTGGTTGATTAATGGCCCTAACAGGCCTTTGGCAGTTTGGCGGGCGTGCAGCCGACTCCAGTGTGTGCCTGCCGACTGGAAGATCGGAATGACGCACGGTGATGTGGGGACACACCTCGCGTCATTCTACACGTCAGCGTGCGGGGCCCGCCCCCACACGCCGAAGAGAAAATTCTCCCCAATGTTTAGTTCCATAGCAGTGGCAATCCTCATTTTGATGAACACTCACTTTGATGAACAACAAGTGCACCCAAACACCCTGGAAATTTCAATGAAGTTGGCATTTAACATTGTATGATATAGGGAAATATTTAACTCTGTGATTTATCAATTAAAATGCATGACTATTCATGCTTTCTGGTATGTGTATATTAGCCTGGAAAATAATTTCAGCAATCTTATTCTACAATCTTTTTTTATTTGTTCATGGGATGTGAGCATTGCTGCCAAGACCAGCATTTAATGCTCATCCCTAATTGCTCTTAAGAAGGTGATGAGCTGACTTGAACTGCAGTTCTCCTGGTGTAGGTGAGGGAGTACCAAGATCTTGACGCTGTGACAGTGGTGGAACGACGATATAGTTCCAAGTTAGGATGTTATGTGAATTGGAGGGAACTTGTAAGTGATGATGTTCTCATGCACCTGCTGCCCTTGGTCCTCCAGGTGTAAATGTCACAGGTTTGGAGGGTGCTGTCAAAGTGGCCTTGGCGAGTTGCTCCAGTGTATCTCGTAGATAAGACCATAAGGTATAGGAACAGAAATTAGGCCAATCGGCCCAACGAATCTGCTCCGCCATTCAATCATGGCTGATAAGTTTCTCAACTCCATTCTCCCTGTAACCTTTGATCCCCTTACCAATCAAGAACCTATCTATCTCGGTCTTAAATACACTCAATGACCTGGCCTAGATGATAAATTACAGCCACAATGGTGGTGAAGGAGTGAGTATTTAAGGTGGCGGATGGGGTGCTGATCAAGCAGGCTGTTTGTCCTGCAGGGAACTGACCTTTTGAGTGTTGTTGGAGCTGCACTCATCTAGGGAAGTGGGGGTTATTCTATCACACTTCTGACCTGTGCATTATAGATGGCAGAAAGATTTTGGGAATCAGAAGATAAGCTACCCCCCACAGAATACCCAGCACCTGATGTGCCCCTGTAGCCACAATATTTATGTGGCTGGTCTAGTTAAGTTTCTGATCAATGGTGACTCCCCAGAATGTTGATGGTGAGGGAATCAGCAATGGTAATGCTGTTGAACATCAAGGGAGATGGTCAGATTCTCTCTTGTTGTGGATGTTCATTCTCTTGCACTTGTGTAGTGCGAATATTACTTGCCACTTATCAGCTCAGGCCTGAATGTTGTTCAGGTCTTGCTGCACGCAGGCAGGGACTGCTTCACTATCTGAGGAGTTGTGAATGGTACTGAACACGGTGCAATCATTAGAGAACCTCTCTTTGTGACGTTGGGCAGAATCTTCTGTTCGGCGAAGGGGGGCGGGGCCCGCTTGCTGACGCGTAAAATGATGCAGGGTGACGTCGGGCGTGCACCCTGACGTCACCCCGCATCATTTAGGTTTTCAGGTCGGTGGGCGTGCAGCCGAATTGGCTGCGCGCCCGCCAACCTGTCAACGGCCTATTAAAGAGCCATGAAACCAGCACAATGCCCAAGTCTCCCGGGCACTCTTTTATCACCTGCAGCTTGCTATCCTTACATCATTGAGGCCTAGCCCTTAAAATGGATCGGGCCTCCCATTGCCAGCTGCGGTGGTCTGTCAGGCAGCCTGAAAACAAGCAGCCTGAAAATCTGAGTGAAAATCTTAAATAGGGGAAAAAGGAATTTGATATAAACATGTTAAGCGTTCAATAATGTCACAATAATGTTATTTCCAGTTATGTCAGTAAGCAATTACGTTGTAAAGCTCACCTTTTATATTTGTCATTAGTTGTTTGGTTCTGGAGCTGTTTCAAAGGACTTTCAGGCAATTGGTTGTATCCTGTTAAGTTTTGATATATGCTAAAGGAAGAATCTATTTAAATAATACAAATATTAGAATATTTTTAGATTCAATTGACTTTTTTTTAATCACTTAACAAGCATACAAAAGTTAGTACTCCTAGCAAAAAGGCTGAAGTTTTAATTTGTCTCATGGAAATTACAGAACTGTTGTATATTACGAGTAATCAGCAACGTAGCAGCATTCAAACAACACAGTTTGAAACCAAGCACACTGAAGCTGACTTTAGGATCCACTATGTGGAGAAAGAAATGCTTCTAAATTTGAAAAGTTTCTTAATATATGCATATTAATTCGAAACAGGATAAAATTGAGAATATTGCAAATGTAGTATTTCCAAGGAATTTCCTCCTGCCAGCTGTGATCTACGTGGTAGCTCTCTTGCCTCTGAGTCACAAGGTTCCAGCTTCAAGTCCCACTCCACGCCTGAGCAGAAAAGTCAAGGTTGCCTACTCCAGTGCAGTACTGAGGGAATGCTGCATCATGGCGGGGGTGGGGGTGGGGTTGGTGTGGGGGAGGTAACTATCTTTCAGATGAGACATTAAATAGCGAGGCCCCATCTGCCTGCCTGGATGGTTGTGAAAGAACCCATAGCACTATTTTGAAGAAGAGCATGGCCAGAATTTTGCCCTCGTCGGCCGGGCTCGGCGGGGGTGGAGGAGGGAGCGGGCAGGGGCGGTCGGGAGGCCGACTGGCGCCCACGATTGGCTCTGCACCCCGATTTCATGCGGGCGGGCCAATTAAGGCCCCCCCTGCGTGGGTCGCGAGCGGCAGTGCTGAGCCCTACCAGGGTGGGCGGGGGCAGGAGGGAGAGCGGACCTGGCGCGCAATTCGCACGTGCATGCGAAAGAGTGCTTCAATCTCCCTGAGGCACGGAGCTCCCAAGCATCGCCGCTGATCGGAAGATCTGGGCCATTATTTCTGGGATTGCTTACTATTCTTGAAATTTAGTAGTAACCTCTTTAGTGTAATACATTATGCAAACTTCTGTTTATAGTCAATCAAAACTTCCATTCACCAAACCTGAGAAAGCTTAGAAGTCTGAAAACTAAAGAATCATTCAAAAAGAGCTGCACTATTACCTGTTTGATAATCAGTGTTGATTTCCTCCGAACTAACAAAATTGCTAGCATTTACCAGCTTCTCATCATCAAAGTCATTCCATAAATCATCTCCTAGGTCAAAATTCACATTCATCTCTTCTGGTGACCAATAGCCACTTTCATCTGCTTCAGCAGAGTTGCAGTTAAAAGACTCTAGTGTATTTTGGCGTGGTAGAATCACAGTTGAACTTTGTTGTGATTGAGCTGCAGAATATCCCCATAAGAAAAATGTTAAACAAAATTTTTAGTGACTTTGACAAAATATTTTCCATAAATTGGTTTCCTCCACACTCTGTGCCAATCACCAATTTAGACAGTTGGAAGTTTATTCTGGAATTCTATTGGTGTTGGCCTTGAACACTTTGCTACAAAGTATGTGTGAGAGGGCTATTCTTCCCATCTCTATGCTGAAATGTCTAGCCACCTCTTGGTGCTTTTAGCTAATTTCAGCAGCTTGTAAATTCAAATCTGCGCCAGTCTGCTGCAACACTATGGCACCATAATTCCAGCAGTCACCTTAGTTATGTATATGTTAATTAAGCAAAGCGGATTTCATAATATGTAACCCTCTTAGAAAATAAAACCATTAGTTAGGATTTCTTCATCATGGAGGATCACCTGCTCATTACAGAATATTTCTGAGTTTCATTCTACGGAAAGCAATGGAATAAAAATCGGGTGAGTTCTAGAATGCCGGGCCAGAATATTGCCATCAGCGTGCGGGGGCGGGGCCTGACACACAAAATGATGTGAGATGACATCGGACGTGTGTCCCGACGTCATTGCCCGTCATTTAGATATTTCCTTCCGCGGGCGCGCGTTGGAGGTGGTTGTGCGCCTGCTGAACTGTCAACGGCCTATTAAGGCCATTAAAAAAGCAATCAAGCTTATTAACAACGCTGCCCGTCCAACCTTAAGGTTGGCGGGCAGGCGAAAAGCCCAAGCGGCCTTCCCGTTTTTCAGGAAACCTCATGCACGGGCGGGATGAGGTTTCCTGAAGGTTTTATTAAATAAATAAAAAACTTCCCCGAAAGATAAAAACATGTCCCATCTCATGTGACACAGTTACATGAGGGGACATGTTTAGATAACTTTTTAAATGCTTTATTTAATTATTTTAATATCAACTTAATCTCCCTGAGGCACGATTCTCCCTTCTCCCCCCACCTGCACAGGTAGCGCTGAGAGCTACTGGCCGTGCGTCATGCTGGATGGGCCTTAAAATGGCAGCACGCAGCCGATCCAGGGTGGTGATCGGCTCCGCGCCCGCCCCTGCCTGCTCCCGCCCAGCCCGATAAGAGAGATTGGACAGACTTGGGTTGGAGCAGAGAAGACTGAGGGGTGACCTGATCGAGGTGTACAAGATTATGAGGGGCATGGACAGGGTGGATAGGGAGCAGCAGTTCCCCTTAGTTGAAGGGTCAGTCACATGTGGGCATAGGTAAGCTTCTGGCCCAGGAGATCTGCTCTTACAGGTTACTACTGCTACAGTAAATTAAAAGAAACTTTTATTTATATAGCACCTTTAACATAGTAAATATCCCAAGGCACTTCACAGGAGCATTATAAATCAAAATTTGAGACTGAGCAACAAAAGGTAGGGCAGACAGCCAAAAGCTTGGTCAAAGTGATGGGTGTCAAAGTCTTAAAGGAGGAAAGAGAGGTAGCGAGGAACAGAAGTTCATTGAGGGAATTACAGAGCTTAGTACCTAAGCAGATGAAGGCACAGCCAATAGTGAAGCAATTTAAAATTAGGGATGCTCAAAAAACCACAATTAGATGAGCACAGGTATCTTGGAGTGTGTGGGGCTGGAGGAGATTAGAGGGGTGAGGCCACACAGGGATTTAAAAACGCGGATAAAAATTTTAAAATTCACTTGTTGCTTGACCAAGATTGACAAGGAGTAATTTGACAAGGAAGTATTCAATGACCGGCATGACACTAGGAAGTTCTGAGAACAAAGGGACCTTGGTGTGTGTGTCCATAGATCTCTGAAGGTGGAGGGGCATGTTAGTGGGGTGGTAAGAAAGGCATATGGGACACTTGCCTTTATCAATCGAGGCATAGATTACAAAAGTAGGGAGGTCATGTTGGAGTTGTATAGAATCTTGGTGAGGCCACAGCTGGAGTACTGTGTGCAGTTTTGGTCGCCACATTATAGGAAGGATGTGATTGCACTGGAGGGGGTGCAGAGGAGATTCACCAGGATGTTGCCTGGGATGAAACATTTAAGTTATGAAGAGAGGTTGGATAGACTTGGGTTGGAGCAGAGAAGGCTGAGGGGTGACCTGATCGAGGTGTACAAGATTATGAGGGGCATGGGCAGGGTGGATAGGGAGCAGCTGTTCCCCTTAGTTGAAGGGTCAGTCACAAGGGGACATAAGTTCAAGGTCAGGGGCAGGAAGTTTAGAGGGGATGTGTGGAAAAACGTTTTTACCCAGAGGGTGGTGACGGTCTGGAATGCACTGCCTGGGAGGTTGGTGGAGGCGGGTTGCCTCACATTCTTTAAAAAGTACCTGGACAAGCACTTGGCACATCGTAACATTCAAGGCTAAGAGCCAAGTGCTGGTAAATGGGATTAGGTAGGTAGGTCAGGTGTTTCTCGTGTCGGTGCAAACTTGATGGGCCGAAGGGCCTCTTCTGCACTGTGATTCTGTGACAAAGACAAAAATATATCCCAATAACATATTGGAAATGTTGTCCATAATTCACTGTGCCCATACTTTATGGGAACATAGATGTATGGGCAACTCCTGTTTTAAAATTTCTTTCATGGAATGTGGATGTCGCTGGCTAGGCCAGCATTTATTGCCCATCCCTAATTGTCCTTTGAGAAGGTGGTGGTGAGCTGTCGTCATGAACTGTTGCAGTCGCTTAATTTTTATAAGTCCACAAGTGCACAAGTAATAACACTTAGGATTTCCTTTTAAAATTACAGATCATGGTTCGAAAGAAGATTGTAAAGAATAATCAAAGTAAACAGTGACCTTCCAAATAGTCCAATGATGATAATATCCTTAACTTTAACCAGCTATTTTAATCAATGTAGATAACATTACAAATTACTAAATATCACACTAGTGCATTCTAACCCAACACCAACTCAATACTAAAAGATCCTTAGTTCCAATCAAGGGTCTTTATCCAAAACATTCATTTGGATGTTTTTCTTTTCAGATGCTGGATGATCCGTAGTGCATTTCCAGCATTTTCTGTTGCTATATTCTGTAAATCACTCTAAATTTAGATATCTCATTGGTAAAATTAGGTAACTTGAATATTAATATATTAACAATTGATGTATTCATATGAAATACCTTTGTTGACTATACTAATGACGGTGTTAATCCATTTAAAAATAAACACACCAATGCCTTTGTTAAAATAGTACACAAAGAACCTTCACACAAATGGGGCAGGATTTTCCCCCCTTTGGGAGAAAAGTTGAATTGCGGGTGCGCACAGGCGTGCCTCCAATCGGTGCGCCCCGATTGGGGGCGCAGCGTCATTTTACGTGGGCGGGCCAATTAAGGCCCGCCCAGCGCGACGTCCGCATGGAAGTGCTATGCGCTCCATGTGCGGGCGGAGGGGAGGGAATCCCTAAACCCGAGAGTGCGCTCTTTCATGCATGCGCATGAAAGAGTGCACTCATCTCCCTGAGGCTAAGTGCTGCCTCAGGGAGATTGGCTGTTCTGTCACAAATATTAAGAATAGAAAAAAAAAATTCCTGACATGTCCCCTCATGTGACACTGTCACATGAGTTGGGACATGCCCATAATTTTAAAAAAAACTTTAATAAAATTTTTTTAAAACTTACATGAAACCTCATCCCGCCTGTGGATGAGGTTTCATGCTTTTTCTAATTCTTGCCGGGGCTCCTGGCCTGTCCGCTAACCTTAAGGTTGGATGGGCAGGTCCATTAATTAGCTAAATGACTCTGTCAATGGCCTCAATTGGCCATTGACAGGTCAGCAGGCTCACAGCTGATTTTGCTGTGCCCCCACCTACTGGAAAATTTAAATGGGGCGCGATGACGTCGGGAGTTCCGCCCGACGTCACCGTGCGTCATTTTACGTGTCGGCGAGCGGGCACCGCTCCCTGCTCACCGACGGGAAAATCCTGCCCATGAGTTAATTTCAAAAAAAGGCTTCAAGATCAAGTGCAGAATATTCCAGATTGCCTGTATGAATCCTTGCTGCCATTTTAAATTAAAGATGGCAATGACATTGTCTAAAGCAGTGTGGATTTCTGTCAATGAGATCATCTCAACATGAAAGCAGTACCATTGATATTACAAAATACGACACTCAAACTTAAATCCCACTCTTGGACATGCAAAATAGCACTGAGGTCTGAGACAGCAGCAAAAAAGAAAATTCTTCCGAACCCACCTTCACCATAATATGGTGTCTGTTGTTGTTGGTGACTTCTTACATTGATGTGATTCTGGTTTTGTGTTTGAGCTGCTGGACCTGGTTTTGTTTCATAGTACCTTGAAAGTAATTGAACATGAAAAATGCAATGTGATGAAGTTTAATTTTAATGTCAAATGCAATAAATTGCATTACACTTACTACGGTATAAGTATCTCTTTACCTAGATAATGTTGACAATGGAGGTTTTGCCGTGTAAGCAAACTGTTGAAGATTTACTGGCCCTAAATCATTTATTGTCTGTATCTATTACAAGAAAAAGAAAATGCAATGTTTTAACTCTTTAGATCTTTATAAAGTAATATTTTGAAACTTTACTGTGACACAGTAAAGTTACCTTTAGTCGTTTAACTGATGGAGCTGATGAAGTCTCACTTCTGCTTTTAAGATCACTGAGATAGGAAGAAAAATTTGTTGTTGTTGCTTCAGATATAGCGCAGCTCCGCCCAACTGATACACCAAATTTACCTAGAAAGAAGTACCATGCAGTAGTGGAAATAAATCACAGGTACACTGAGTAACAGAAATCAATTAAGCTAAAGGAGGACAAATTAGTGGGATCTGATGGAATGTATTGAAGATCCTGGGAAAAATTGGGTAAGTAAGAGTGGAGGCCCTAGAAATTATATCTCTGACAGTAACTCAGATGGGAGTGGGTGGGTGGAGGTAGCAGCTATATTTCCTGACATTGGTCACATGAGACTCAGCAGATTTTAGCTCCATGGGCCTCATCTACATAGCCTCAGTCAAATTCCTGCTCAAAACTAGTGGGAAGTGGCAACTGGCTGGCATGAGTGCAGTGTCAGGCAGCAGGAGACTAGGAACTGAAGGAATGGCACTCAGGTAAGTTATGTAGTCGGGAAGCTTTGCAGGGGTGGGGCAGGAGGAAGAAGTCAAAGTCAGGGTAGACTGAAACTCTGCTAATGTCCAGGAGAAAACGTTAAAAGATTTACCTTTTTGGGTTTCTTTTGGCAACAATTCTTCTTCCTATTGTGAGAATGGATGTTATTTTTAAAAATATTTTTGGGGAATATTGTGTCGTTCTTTGAAGAAGGCTGGGTGCCTGTGTATGATTTAATCAAGCTGGGCAAGAGATTGATAGGAGTCAAGTTGTCTGGGGGCTTTGAAACATGGAAAGGATAAAGGTGTTAAGTTTGAGGTACAAGTAAATAGGTTAGATCTAACATTTGCATTTTTATATAAGTTGAGAGTTTGTTTAAATATAAAAGGGGAGTCAGAGGTACCAAAAAACATGTTTGCATCTTGCAGGAGTTCCATAGGTAAATAGTAGTGGGGTGTTGTATTTTATTGACCCAAAAGCAAAGACAAGGTAGAGGCATAACAGTTTTATATTTTGGAACGATTTGAGTTTCAAAAAGGTGTGAGAACAATAAAACTGGAGATGAAAGGGAAACAAAAGGTATTTTAGAGTTAGTTGGAGAGCTTAGAGAGATAACTGGGAGAGGATTCATTTGAAGCAGCCATCTAGTCAAGCCAGAAAAGTCTTGGGCTGCAACAAGCAGTTTTATTCTGAAGTGGATTCCACTGCAGAGTGGAAGAAGGTAGAGGTCATGTGGTATGCCTGTATTGAAGATACAGCAGTTTGCCTTATGTAATATTACTGGATTTCATAGTTAGACATCTATAAGGGAGTGTTCCCTGGTAGGTGTTTACCTATGGTTTGACCAAGTAGAGAGTTTTTGGGGGAATGTTTTGGAAGACTAATCTTAATTGTGTAACTGTAATCTTTTGTGCTTAAGTTTTCTTTTATTCTTGTTAATAAAACTTACTTTTCATTTTTAAAAATTGCAAAAGCGTTACTGGACCTCTTACTGCTAAGATCGGTGTGTCCTCTTCTCATTTTCAGAATACAAACATAAGGGTATGGCCCGTAAACCAAGTTTCCCTCTGGGATTTGGTTTGCGCAGCAATTAACACTAGCTATGGTCATAACACTATCAGGTTGGCTTTAGCAGGAAACTCCCACCCCATGTGGGCAGGGTAAAAATACCTCCACACACTTCAGAATTACATTATGAGTGGAAATGTGCTGAAACATTTAACTAAATATACTTTCAATAGTTAAATAAATGTCTAATGTCTATTTATTAGCACTTACAACATTCATGACCACACTTGTCTTTATTCTTGCAGTAATGATGACAGAGTCTTTTTCCAGATTCTGTGTAGTTAAGCTCACTAGTAGATTCTATATTTGCAACGTAAGATACAATGAGGACAAGGAAGCTTAGTATGAAATTTATCTTCAAATATCAAAAGCTTATCTAAGAATTTTTTTTAAAAATTGCTTCTTGCAAATATCTATATATATATTGAATATTATTTCCTGAAATGATATTGCAATGTGCTGACGTTTTACTATTAAAATGTTTTGTTGTATAAATGATTGTAGCACTGCAGAGAGCCTTGAAACTCCCTGATTGGTCTGCACTCAACACATGGTCTAATCAATGATAGAATGAACAGCAGCCAGACAACATAACAAAACTTCGCCTTTTGCCTCAGTAGCTAGACTGAGAAACTATTAAAAAGGGTTACTACTATAAAACAGCCCATGTACAAACTCTGAACATGACCCTTTGACTCTGGCTATCTGATGCCAGCTGTTTTGTCTCTTGTGCACCAATTCCTAGCTAACAAGACTAACAGCAAAAGTCTTTTTATAAATATATTAAGAGAAAGAGAGTAGTAAATACATCCTGGAATGGTACCTGCGGATTGGAAGGTAGCAAATGGAACCCCAATATTTAATAAAGGAGGGAGAGAGAAAACTGGGAACTACAGACCTGTTAGCCTGACATCAGTAGTAGGGAAAATGCTAGAATCTATTATAAAGGGTGTGATAACTAGGTACTTAGAAAATAATGGTAGGATTGGGCAGAGTCAACATGGATTTATGAAAGGGAAATCATGCTTGACAAGCTTGTTCGAGTTTTTTGAGGATGTTATTAGCAGGGTAGATAAGGGAGAACCAGTGGATGTTATGTATTTGGATCTTCAGAAGGTTTTCGATAAGCTCCCACACAAGAGGTTAGTAAGCAAAATTAGAGCACATGGGATTAGGGGTAATATATCAACACGGCTTGAGGATTGATTAACCGACAGAAAACAGAGAGTAGGGATAAATGAATCATCCTTAGGTTGGCAGGCTGTGATTAGTGGAGTACTGCAAGGATCAGTGTTTGGGTCCCAGCTATTCACAGTCTATATCAATGATTTGAATGTGGAGATCAAATGTAATATTTCCAAGTTTGCTGATGACACAAAACTTGGTGGGAATGTGAGACATGAGAAGGATGCAAAGAGGCTTCAAGGGGATTTAGACAGCCTAAGTGAGTGGGCAAGAACATGGCAGATGGAATATAATGTGGAAAATTGTGAAATTATCCACTTTAGTAAGAAAAACAGAAATGTAGAGTATTTTAGTAAAAGGGGATAGATTGAGAAGTTTTGATGCCCAAAGGGACCTGGGTGTTCTTGTTCATAAGTCCCTGAAAGTTAATATGCAGGTGCAACAAGAAATTAGGAATGCCTTTATTGCAAGGAGATTTGAGTACAGGACTAAGGAAGTCTCGCTGAAGTTGTATAGAGCTTTGGTAAGACCACACCTGGAGTACTGTGTGCGATTTTGCACTCCTTACCTAAGAAAGAGTATACTGGCCATAGAGGGACTGCAACAAAGGTTCACTGGACTAATCCCTCAGATGATGGAATTATCCTATGAGGGGAGATTGAGGAGATTGGGGCTGTATTCTCTAGAGTTTAGAAGAATGAGAGGTGACCTCACTGAAGTGTACAAAATTCTTACAGGGCTCGACAGGGTAGATGCAGGAAGGTTGTTTTCCCTGGTTGGGGGCTCTAGAACCAGAGGTCACAGTCTCAGTATGAAGTAGGCCAATTATGACTGAGATAAGGAGGCATTTCTTTACTCAGAGGGTGGTGAATCTTTGTAATTCTCTATCCCAGAGGGCTGTGGAGGCTCAGTCATTGAGTATGTTCAAAGTAGAGGTCAATAGGTTTCCAGATACAAATGACATCAAAGGAAATGGGAATAGTGTGGAAAGATGGTGTTGAGGTAGCAGATCAGCCCGTTATCTAGTTAAGTGGCGGAGCAGGCTTGAGGGGCTGAACGCCCTATTTCTATGTTCCTAAATGGGAGAATCTGGGCCCATTAAAGATAGACGTGGAAGCGATTATTAAGGACAATAAGAAAATGGAAAAACTCTTAAATTAATACCTTGGCCAGGATTTTTATGCAGATGGAGAGCCTCTTCATCTTTGTGAAAATTGGTGGTGGAGGCCTGGATCTGGAAGTCCCACCCTCAACCCTCCCTCTGCTATTTTTGCAGGGGTGGGGGAAATGGGGGCGGGTTCTAACGTGCACATCCATGTTCTGGGAGGCAGCAGCACATGTTAAAGGGCAGCTGCCTCATTCAGATGTGATTTTGATTAGTGGAATGCCCAAAACACCACTTCTGCATTTTAGACCTGGTAGGAGAAGGTCTCAAGTTGCCAGAATTCTTTGGAGAGGTAGAGTACCCTTTTGGAGAGGAAAGGTACCCTTTTGGATATTGTCCCGGGACACCTTTAGGAGAGGTCAGGTGCCCTTTTGGAGAGTTAAAGTGCCGTTCACGATTGTTAAAATTAGACACGAATGTGCTAAAAAATGCATAAGAACTGTCAAGAGAACTTTTCAAGCTGTCAAAGCATTTAAATGTCCTTCCCTTTAACTATTAGAAAAAACTGTCTGCAGTGTGAAAAAACATCAATGCCTGCTCTTCACTCTCTCTGTTGTCTTAAGCCTGAGGGTTATCATTACAGGATTAGTGTTGCTTGACTGATTTCACAATCTATCATTATCATAGTAGGGTGCCTGTCAGTTCACAGTTTGATTGACAGCTGCAGGTAATCATTAAAGTGGGACTATGAATACAAATGCTTGTTAAAGGACATTAAATGTCCTTAATGGGTTTTTATCAAAGACTTTTTTTTTGAAGCAGTGAATTCACCAATAGACACTTAGGAACTTTATTTAATCTCAGCATGGGTCCTGAGGTCTGCCCATGGTTGGCATGGTAGATGTAAGAGCAAATGATGGTGAGTGAAGGACATGGGTTGGTATGCCTTGAGACTAAGTTGGCATAGTGACTAAGGGCTATAAAGGACCATGGGGGTGGGTAGAGGCCAAAGGTTGGCATTGAGGCTATAAAGGGCCATGGGTGTGGGTGAAGGGTCATAGGCTGGCATGGAGCATATGAGGGGCCATGGGGGTTGGTGGGGGGGTATAGGTTGGCATGGTGGATATAGGGGCCATGGGGGTGGGTGGGGGGACATGGGTTGACATGGATGGGGAATGGAGAGTGTGTGGGGGGATTGAAGGGGTGTGAGGGGTGAGGGCTGGAGGACTATTTTTGTTTTATTCATTTTTTGATATGATGCACAAAGTGCCAGAGCACCAAGGTAAACCTTCCACCCAGCCCACCTCTGCACCCAGCGGCCTCCGAACTCTTTCCGGGTCACCTGCCAAGACTCCCATTTTCACCCACACCCCCATCCCCTCCCCTGGCCAAATATCCGAACTTCCAGGGCACTTTATCCTGGGTCGGGTTTGTGGAGCCAGGAATTGTCCCCCCCCTGCGCAAAATTGAGGCCCTTGTATCTATTTTCACAATGAAACAAGAGGAGAAAATACTTATGAAACAAGAGAACCTAAAATTATAACCAGGAGAGGAATTTAATGTAAGTGAGAAAATAACAATGGAGAAAATAATGAGAAATAATGATAAATAGACAACACTAGGGCCTGATGGTTTCCAACCAAGTAAAGAAATTAGAAAAGGAATGTTAGTCATTATTTAGCAAAGCTCACTAGTTTCAGGAATTGTGTTCATAGGTTGGTAATTAGCAAATACCTGTCCATTATTTCAGAAGGTGGTGGTTGGGGGTGGGGGAGGTGGCATTGGGTGGAGTGAAAAAATTGCTAACTATAGACCTGTCAGTTTAAAATCAGTCATGCGGTGCAATCTATCATCGGGGAGAGAATGACTGAGCACTTTGTCAACTATGAGTGGATCAAAGACAACATGAATTTGTGAAGGGTAGGTCACATCACATCTGACTGATCTAGTTGAATTTTTTGAGGAAGTCGCAAACATGGTGGATAGGGGAATACCTACTTTTGTTGTCTATATGGACTTTTAGAAGCTATCTGATAAGGTTCCACAAGATGTTATTATGAAAAAATTAGGGTGCACAGAATTAAGAGATAACCTTGTATCATAGGTTGGTAATTCCTTGGGAGATGGAAGGCAAAGAATAGGGATAAAGGGAACATTCTCTGATTGGCGGATGTGGCAAGTCATATTCTCCAGGGATTTGTACTTGGGCCTTAGCCTTTTAACACACATATCAATGACTTGGATGAAAGAGAAATAATTGTATATACAAGATTGCAGATGACATGAAGTTAGGAGGTTCAGTAAGTTGTGTACTTGGGAGCAGAAAGATACATAGACTTAGTGAGTGGGCAAAACTGTGGTAGGTAGATTTCAATATTGGAAATGTGCCATCAGCTAGTTTGGTTCAAGGAAGATGATTCAAAATATTTTCTTAATGAAAGACTGGGTGCTGTGGAGAATCAAAAGGATTTGGGTGTACCATTAAATGTTATGGTGCTGGTATAATCAAAATGGCTAATGGGATATTGTCCTTTGTTTTAAGGGGGTTATAGGGTTACAGATTAGAATCAGGGAGGAATCTTGTGAAGGCGATGGGGTCGCAGCTGCTGGCTGGAGGACCAGTGTGAACTCTGCATTGCCACCATTGTGGAACGCACGTCGTATCTTGTGCCAATTTGTCACTTAACAGGCCAACAGCGGGCCTCCTCGGGATCAAGGACCCTGGGGTGCAAGACCCGCCAGCTAAGAGATGCTGGCCAATCAGAGGCCAGCAGCTCTTCTGCACACAACAATGCTACTGGGGAGGCGGTGGCTGCTGCTGGTACTACACCCACCTGAGGCTTTGGATTGAGGAGGGACCCAGGAATAGGTAAATGATGGCAGGAACGGGGTTGTTGGGTGGGGGTTAGGGGGTCAGCAGCAAGGGCAGGGCTCTTAGCAGCCCCCCACTTCCCAGTGCTGAGTCCCTCAATCAGGCACTGCTGCATTTGAATGAAGAAGGCCCCCCCACTAATCCCACAACCGGCCCCCTCCATGGTTTGCTTGTCATAATCCCCGTAGAGCGAGCACCCGTCGGCTGCTGGGTTAATACCAGCAGTGGTGGGATGAGGTCCTTAGGTGGGCATTAATTAGCCTCTTAAAGGCCTCAATTAGTTGCGGGTGGGAAGGCTGACCACAGGGCTTCCTGCCATGGACTTAATTGGGGTGGGGCAGGTAGGTGATGGGGACTCCCACCTGCCACCATCCACCTGATTAAATGCCCCCTGCCACCATAATCGCTACTGGGGAGGGTAAAGGATTCCACCCATTGAATCATGCAGCACAGAAGGATGCCACTTGGCCCATTGTGCCTATGCCAGATTTTTGAAAGAACTAACCAATTAGTCCCACTTCCTGCATTTTCCCATAGCCCTGAAAATGTTTTCTTTTTCAGGATATATCCCTACCAATTTTGAAAGTTACAATTAAATCTGCTTCTATTTTCCTTTCAGTCAATGCCTTCCAGATCATCACAAACAGCATAAAGTTTTCTCTTGACACCCTGGGTTTTTAAGCCAATTATCTTAAATGTGCATCCTCTGGTCATGGATATTCTTGCCAATGGAAACAATTTCTCCCTGAGTACTCCACCAAAACCACTCAAAGTTTTGATCACCTCAATTAAATCTTTCCTTAATTTTATTTGCTCTAAAAACAGTCACAACTTTTGGGTCTCCCCACATAACTGAATAATAATAATGGATTGGAATACAAAAGTGAAGAAGTGGTACGTGATTAGTCCAGGGAATGTTGGGGAGGTGGTGGCATAGTGGTATTGTTGCTGGACTGGTATTCTAGTGACCCAGGATAATAGCTTGGGGACCTAGGTTCAAATCTCACCACAGCAGATGGTAAAATTTGAATTCAATAAAAATCTGGAATTAAAAGTCTAATGATGACCATGAAACCATTGTCAATTGTTGTAAAAACCCATCTGGTTCACTAATGCCCTTTAGGGAAGGAAATCTACTATCCTTACCTGGTCTGGACTACATATGATTCCAGCCCCACAGCAATGTGGTTGGCTCTTAAAATGCCCTCTGAACAAGGGCAATTAGGGATGAGAAGGAAATACTGGCATAGCCAGCCACACCCACATCCCATGAACAAATTTTTAAAAATGTACTCTCTTCACCAGGGCCCTTCCTGCTGAAAGAATTGGGTATAATTTGTTTCCATACAATTGTGTAAATTCGCAGTTAATGAATTTGAGCTCGCCCACTCTCACTTCATTGCAGGTGGAGGTCATGGTAGTGGGCCTTCAATCTTTTCTTTCTGGCCTTTCTCATTACGTGTAGCCCAGGTCAGGCTGTCCTTTACGCCACAGATTTTCAATGTCATTTGTCGTCTTGGGTGCAAGTATGGAGGAGGAAAAGGAAGTTTATAAAGCCCAGGAGCTCATTTTGAGGAATCTTGGCTTGCAATGGATCTTGCAGAATACAATGGGTTCCTGCAAAAAGATGTGGATCTGCAGACATGGTGAGGAAAGTGGAATTGGGTTGAACAAATGTTGCAAGTTGACTTAGTCACTTTGCCCATTTGGTGGTGCCTCTACATGCCAAGCTTTGAATTCATTTTTAGTGAGTGCATTTAGGCAATGCTAAGTGTGCCACAGCTAGCTGCGGGTTATGTGTCCCAGTACAGCCATTTCTTCAGAAACATGTTAAGAGTAGTATGGATTGTGCTTTAAATACTTGGGCAATTCATAAGACTCAGTGCAAAATAAATAAATTCTTCTCCCTCAGTATATATGTGTACCTGAACAGATGGAACAAAGGTAAAATCTACACGCTGCAATCCTGATGCACTCAACTGCCCCAAGTTAATAGAATGTCAGGCACTCGCTAATTTATCATGGAGATGCCCAGGGACATCATCAGTCCCTTTAAGGCTCCATTTGACTCTTGATAAGGAGGCCAACAAGGAAAAAATTACAGGGGAAAAAACCCTTTCCAGTAGGCTCCCTGCGGAGATAGAATAGAAATCTGAAGGAACTGCCAAAGAAATTACTTCTGAGCATGTCCATTTCACTGTTGTGAAAAGTGAGCATAGCATAGGCATGCTGTCCCTCTGTCAGATAATACCCATCTGCTTTCTATCTTAGCATTACCTAGGACTCTCATAGGCACAGCTCCAGATTCCTCTGGGCAGAGACAAGAAAGTAGCTATCTATTAAACAACTCCAATGCCCCAAATAGAAGGACATGTTATCTGTTCCAAAAATTAGTAATTAGTACACCTTTAAGGAATTATTTCCTGGAAGATGTCCTTGTCAAAAAATGCCTTGCTCTCAGCCCTCTCAACCCAAACAAATAAATATAAAAAGATATCTTCCCTGTAACAAAAATTCATGATTCAAACTTTTTTTTACACTGACTGACCCCAAGAATTAATCAAAAACGTACCTTTAATTGCATTAATAGTGGGAACCATTAATGAATTTTCTGTCCTGTTCTGCTTTGCTGATTGTGTGTGCTGGACATCAGATTTTCCATGAATAAAGTGAGTTCCAAACCTCTTTGGCCCTGAGTAAAAGGCTGAATACTTCTGTTGAATGTCCAACCCAACTAGATGGAAAATGTAAAAAAAAAATTAATAATAATTAATTATTATAATAATTAATGTTATTAATTAATAACATTTATTAATGTTTTTAATAAAACATTAAATTTGTTAATGTTTGTCTGCTCTCATTCGATGACCTCCTCAACCTACCAGCAGTACGCCATCCCTCGTGCCACCCTATATGGTTAAACACAATATGCTGAGGAGTAACACCTGTGGCAGGTGGATTGGCAGCAGAAAACATCAACCAGAAATTACTCTTTCATCGTACACCCCTCTGCTCGTCCACCTGGCCTTGATCTCCCAAGGCGACAGTGGGCCCTTTTAAACTATTTCCAGATGGGTCAAAGTGCCTGTGCAGTTACACATCAGTGGGGTTGCCAGGCTGCAGCTGTGGCGCTGTCCAAACAATGACTCACAATGTTGAGGAGTATCCACTGACTAAATTTGAAGGTGGGCTTAACAAATACCATCTAGCCACTGACAAGACTATTGCTTGGCTCTGTGACTATGCAAACGCTAAATAAACAATGTGTGTGAGCAAAACTTAACAGCCTACTACTAGACCCAATGAACTGAAGCATAGCAGCCTCTAGATGTACCTCACCATGGGGAATCCAGGCCTAGCGAACAGGGGGCCTCTGCAAATGCTTCCCCACCCTTCTCATTAGGTAAGGACAATTGCTGTTCTTTTGAACTACATTGGGGTGGCGTTTTCACCAGCCTGATACATATAAATTAGGTGCCCTCCCACCGAAGCAAACTCCAGAAGGCACAATCATCCAAATTTGCACTAAGTGCAGTAGCTGGCGTGAGAAATGACATTTTACCCGCCAGCCGCAATGGCAGGTTTTTGCATCATATCAACCCTTCCCAGCACTATCCGCCTCATTAAGAATGCATTCACAGGATCGCTGGTGGGCAGGCTCAGATTTGCCCGCCACACTGTGACCTCAGCATTTCCTTGCTCAGGGCGCCATATTTAAAGCGCACCAGAACGCAGCCTACTTCATGTCCACAGACCAGGGCTGCTCCAAGTGACAGATGGCCCCGAAAGCAAAGAAGACGGCAGCCCCAAATTTAGTGGCACCTCTCTGGGATGCCTGCTGGATGTAGTGGTAGGCCGGCACGATGTCCTCTACACCCTCTCTGGCCACAGGAGGACCACCAGATCACCAATCCAGCCTGGGAGGCGGTGGCAGAGGTGGTCAACGAACGCCACCAGAGCACAGAGGAGGTCAGCCATCCAGTGCAGGTACAGGATGAATGATCTCATCCATTCCACCAGGTAAGTCAACCACCTCCTCACTCTCAACTCACACTCACAAATCCATCACACGTCCACAGGGATGTCACACCTCAAGAGACAACATCATTAATTCACAGCTCCCTCACATCTCCATCAGGCTCATATCCTCTGGAGCTCGGATCCTCAGCCCGTCCATGGCTCTGCTCTCCCACAAACATTCCACGCAGTGCCAAGTGTCCTGCTCACATTCTCTCCATCTGTTTTCATGCAGGAGAAGCTGGCCCACAACAGCAGGGAGAGGTCCTAGACCTGGGATGGAGTGGTCCACATTAGGCCCCTCACTCACTTTGAGGAGCGTGCCATCATGCTGACTGGTGAGAACGTAGACCGTGCCCATGGTGACAGTGAGGTGGTCAGTGAACACTCTTGTGAGGATCCTGCACCACATCATCCCTCTCTCAACGCAACTGTGAGTGCTCTCTCTCCTGCTTTTGACTCTGCTGCCATGCACTAATTATCTCTACTTTGGTTCACAGGGAGCTCTGCCAAGGGACCGACACCCTCAGCCAGCCAGTCCCTCCGCTCCATCCACATCCTCACCTCCAGCCAAGACACCACCTCCTCCATTGAAGAGCTGGGAATAAGAAGCCTGGAAGACATGTCACACACACTCTCCACCACCGCAGAGGCACACACCTTGGTGGGACCTAGATCTAGAGCAGGCTCAGGTTCCCAATCTGGTGGTCACCTCATGGAAACGTGTCCACAGCAGGAGGAGGCAGTTTCAGTCGAGCTCCCTGGCACTTGGAGTAATGTTGGGGAAGAAGCATCTGTGAGCTCTGAGTCAGATGATGAGGCTCTGGATTCGGCCTTCCAACTCATCGTGGAGAGTCAGCAGAAGGCGGGGGAACATCATGGAGAGCTGTTGGAAGCCCTCAGCACAGTGGCATGCAAGTCAGAGGAGTGGGTCCACCTGCTCTCTGATGAAGTGGCGCTCACATGTGCAGATATGGAGGTCTCCATGGGAAGATGGCCGATGCTGTGTAGACCCTGGTCCAGCAGAATGCGGAGATACACGCAGACCTGCACTCCATTGAGGTAGCCATGGATGAGTTCCTGCCGTGGTAACGTGAGGGGGAAACGGGGCACCTCGACATCTCTCCAGATGCTCCTTCCCCTCAAGGAGTCAGGCCGGGACCCTCAAGCACCTGAAGGCAGAAGAAGCAGCAGCTGAACACTCCTGGGTCATCCACTCAGGAATCTCAGAGGCTGTCCGCTCCTTCCAACTCCCCTTTGCCTGTGAGCCTCTCAACCTTGTCCTCTGTTACTGCAGAGGGAGCAGCTGGCCCACAGGACAGCCAAAGCAGGCCGGGACTTTCAAGGCCTCAGCTCTCCAGAGGACGCATACCAAAGTCATCAGAGGCAACAGGGCCAACCATTGCACAGGCTGTCTCCCCCCCTGCTATGGATGTCAGGGCAGCACCTAGAAGAAGTGGTAGGCCCAGAAAAGTTAAGAAATTCTGATCACAAGTGGTTGCATAGGTGAACACATTTTGTCACTTTATAATCTGAAAATATATTCACTTTTACTTGAATAATGCGTAATGTTGTCTTTCAGCTTCATTGACAGGCTTTGTGGTCCTCCCACTGCATCACCCCCACTAGCTGTTCAACTGCATGCAGCCAAACCATGAGTGATTCTAGAGGCAGAAGTGTGTGTGTGTGGCAGGGCCTTTCAGAGCCCCGTGTAAGCACTCTCCCATGCACATAGAGCCTTCAGCCATCACACTCATCTTACTGTCCCAAATATTTTCAATGCTGCCTGCTGGGGTTCACTTTCAGTTGTCCATCTGAGCTGGACCTCCGCCCACTCACTGACTGCCTCCCAAGCAGCACCTGTGCCCATCCACACGAGGCTCTGCTCACTCTTGATTTCAACAAACATGGTCATGGTCAAGTATATTGTCAGTTCCCCCATCCTTTCCCCTCCCCCAGTCACCCATTGTCCTTTCCCCTATCACTGTTGACGCCCCCCTGGCACCACCTTCCACCACCCCACAGCCACCTACCAACCCAAACCCTTATCTTTCCAGGATGTCCACGTGAACGTGTTCATTCCCTACCTTCCTGAGAATCCCAGCTCCATCCACATTGACCTCCCTGACCACCTCCTTCCGAACTCCAGGGTTCATGTCTGCCTCCAAGTCCCCACACACCACTCTTGCCACCCCTTCTAGTGATACTGACGCACCCTCACCCTCCCACCTCCCTCTGTCCCCTTTCACACTCACCATTCCCTCCTACCATGCCCACCCTCAGTTTGCTCCCCAGGAGGCAGTCATTGACTCCATAGACCCCTCCTGTGCACATTCACTGAGACATCCTGCCTCTTACTCTCTCCTCTCCCAGACACCTTCCCCCCTCTGATCTCCCTCCCTTACCCTTTCCTCCTCTCTTGCATCTACCTGCCCACTTGCTGCATTTTCCCCACTTGCTACATTCTCCCCCAGAATACCCTCCTTCTCCCGTATTCCCTCCTCCCCTCCCAGACACCTTTGTTGCCCCCCCCGCAACCTCACCTCCCGACACCTTCGTCCCTCACCTCCCCGCTACCTTTGTTTCCCCTCCAACCTCACCTCCACTACATTTTTGTTCCCTCCCAACCTCACCTCCCAGAGGCCTTTGTCTATGCCCCCCAGCTGCCCCGCCATCCCATACACCTTCCTCTCCCAGTTACACCTAGACCTTCCTCTCCCACCTCCGTGCCCACCACCCCACCCTGTACTTCTTCCCCTCCAAGTCACAGCTAGGACTTCTTCTCCCTACCACTCGCCGAATATCCGTAGCAGCCCATGACCAAGGCTGTCATGTTCCGAAGCAGACCTGAAGCATCAATGGAGACTTCCCATCTTTCTTGAGCAGCTTTGCGGCAGAGCCATGTCCATGAGGATCCACCCAGCATGTGATGCATGTGTTCCTCCAGGGTCTGGCAGCTGTAGGGCTCCAGCATCTTCTTCTCCTTAGATGTCCACGATCTGAACAAGGCCCTAAAGGTGAGTCCCGACTTCTGCATGTCTCGCTTGTCCAGATGTGTTCTGGGCTGGCGTGTTTTCCTGCTGGCATAATCGGGTGTGGGGGAACAATTCCAATTGGTCCTTATTTTGCATCGCATTAGTGGGATGCAAATCAATTCGTGTCATCGGATGATCCCGCTGCGATTTCACACTGGCGTGAAACCGATTTCTGTCCCTCCCACCAAATTGTCTCCCCTCTCCTTGCCTGCCAGACACCCGCAGCCAACGGGGCCGGATGATTCCATCCCCGGTGTAAATGCTGGGGCCCAGATTTTCCTGTCTCAACATGGGTCCGAAGTATGTTGGGCTGGATTTACAAATGGAGGGAGGGATCCAAATCTGGTATTCCCAGCATTGACAATTTTCATTGGTGGGGATAAATGGGTAGGTTGAAAGTGTGCACACTGCTGTCCTAATGTTGCTGACACCATTGCAAAATCCCAATGTTATTATAAGGCTCGTGAGTTCTGTTCATAGTGGATTCTAGGCGAGTGGGTTGGAGGGTATGAGTAGCTGAGGGCGGGTATGGCAGTGAAAGGGGCTACGGGGTGTGAGGGAATATGGTGGGGTGAGGGGGTGATGGTTAGGGAATCTCATACTGCTCTCCAGAACTAGATTGATGTCTCAGTGAATGGAGGTTGGCCTAGCTGCCTAACCATTGGCCCATCTCTGCCTCCACCTCAAGCCTGATGCAGGAGGCAGCAGGCCTGACTCCAGGCCATTCCTGTGTCTGCTGGATGAAAATAGCCCTAGCAGGCACTGCTGGGTAGGAGACGGGATCACGATATTGTCTGCTCATGGTGGATGCTGGGTTGTCCCCCAACTCCTGATAAAATAATGTTCCAGATGTCTATTGATAACTTCACTACTTAAAAAAAACACTCTCATTGGTTAAAAATCTATTCGATATATTTAAATACATTCAAGTACTTCATCCCCTATCAAAACACACATTTGTATTGATGGTCCCACATCAAAGGTTTAGAGCTGTTAATCAAACTGTGAATTTTCAAGCCCTCCCTACCTCCCATGCTGTGGTGATTATAGGTTGGGGAATCAGTCATGAAGCACTAATCCTATAATGAAAGCTCTAAGTGAAAATGCAACAAGTCACAGCAGGCTATCTTTTTATAATTTAAAGAGCTTGGGGATTTAAATGGCTTGACAGCTCCAATGCGATCATCTACTTTTTAGACACATTCACGTCCACTTTTAACATTCCCAAAGGCCACTTACCCTCTCCAAAAGGGCACCTTACCTCTCCCAAAGGATCAATCCAAAAGGGTCCCTTACCAGTCCAAAAGGGTACCCTACTTCTCCAAATGATTCTGGCAGCTTTAGATCTTTAGGTCAAATGTTGAAAGCCCATGTTTCGCATATCCATCGAATGAAAATTGGATCTCTTTGAAGGCAGCTGCCTCCGTGAACCATGGATGTACAGCCACAACCAGCCGCCACCCCCAACCTCCCAGCAAAAATGGTGGGTGCCAGGTTTGGGGACGGAACTTCCAGAATCGGGACTCCAGTGCCAATGTGGCTAAGTCTGTTCTGATGAAATGACAGGCCCTAGGTTTTTTTTTCATTCAACAACACAATTATATAGAAACAGAGATAAATCAGATTTTTAAATAGCGCAGTTCTTACTTCTCATTGATACTATTTTTCTTAAGTGGGAATAACAAAGACCTTTTGAGGTGATTTTTATGTAAGTGTATTCCAGTAGGCACAGAGAATCCTACTTTACTGAAATTATATGTATATATATATTCATAAGAACCCTCGTGAACTAAACTAAAGAACTGGGGAAGTTTCCCATATTACTCGTAGCTTTTTAACAACACAATAAATGGGATCAGGAGTAGGCTGTATGACCCCTGAAGCCTACTGTCATTCAATAAAATTGTGGCTGATCTTTTACCTGAACTCCGCTTTCCTACCCTATTTCCATGGCAAGGATTTTACGGCACCTCCCACCCGGCAGGATATTACGGTCCCGCCGAACCGAATGGAGATTTAAATAGCTCGCTGTATCTGCTGGGGTGAGACACGCCGTGGGGAGGCCATAAAATTCTGGCCCATATCTCTTGATTCTCTTAGTGTTAAACATCTATCAATCTCAGTCCTGAATATACTCAACAACTGAGCATTCATAGCCCTCTGGGGTACAGAACTCCATGGCCAGAATTTTTAGCTCGGCAGGTGGGCGTGTGCCCGACCCGACCAAGCGTGAAATGACGCGCGATGACGTTGGCTGAGCATGTTGACGTCAACGTGCAGTTGCGCGATAGTTTGGTCGGCGGGCGCGCACCAGTGCCAGCAGGGCGCTCACTGACAATTAAAAGTCCTATTAAGGCCATTAAGTTATCAATTGATGTTTATTTTTCACTGCCCATTCAACCTAATGGTTGGCGGGCAGACGAAAAGACCAAGTGGCCTTTGCATTTTTTTGAAAACCTCATCCACGGGTGGGATGAGGTTTCTAAAAGCAAATACAAATAAAATATAAACTTTATTTTTTAATTAAAAACATGTCCCTGCTTATGTGACAGGGTCACATGAAGGGACATGTTTTATTACATTTTCTGTTGTTTATTAATTTTTTCAATATCTTCTTCATCTCCCTGAGGCAGCTCCATGCCTCAGGGAGATTATTCAGCGCTCTCTTATGTGCATGCGCAAAGTTTGCTCTAGGCCTGCTCGTCCTCCTCCCCCCCCACCGCCCGTACATAGGCCCGCCAGCGTGAAATCGCGGTGCTCTGTCGAATTGCGGGCGGCTTCCCGACCGCCCCGCCGATCCCGCACGCCAGGGGCAAAATTCTGCCCCATTAGTTCATAACTCTCTGAGTGATGAAGTTTCTCCTCATCTCAACCCTCAATGGCTGACACCTTATCCTGAGACTATGATCCTTAGTTCTAGACTTTCCAGCCAGAGGAAACAGCCCTACCAAGTCCTGTAATAATTTTATTCAGGGAACTTCTGCCCACAGAGCCATCAACCATAAAAACAGAACTTGAATACAGTGGCAGAAATGGCTCATATACTATCTCCTCTGGAGTAACGCATTGACCTCGTAAATTTGCAAGATACAGACTAGGGCTGGATTTTCAACTTTGTTTGGTAATTGCGTTAGTTGACATGGAGAGTATAAGGGCAAAGGATGGTGGGTGGGGGGGCATGAGTTAGCATGAGTTAAGTTGACACAGGCCCTACAAAGGACTATTGGGGGTGGGTTGAGGGACATAGGTTGGCATGGAAGGTTGGAATGGAAGGTATGAGGGGCCATGGGGGTAGTTGGAGGGACATAGGTTCACATGGAGAATATGAGGGCCCATAGAGGTGGATGAGGGGCATGAGGTGGCAGGAGTTGGTATGGAAAGGGTGTGGAGGTGAGGGGGTGTGAGGGCTAGGGGGTTGTTTTTGGTTTTATTGTACTTTTTTACAACTAGGATGAAGTTCCAGAGTGCTGCGGCGACCTTTCACACAGCCCACCTCCACACTTGGCAGCCCTGTGGCACTGCACGGGGGCAGCGGGCCAGACTCCTGTGAATATCTGCACCACCCCATGAAAATCCATAGATCTGGTGCACTTTCTCTTGGGTCGGGTTTGCAGAGTTGGGAACTTTCCCACTCTGCATTCCTGCCTTGGGGGTGATGATTCAGCCCAGGTAGATTTTACCCTGTCTGGTCATGTGCTTTTTTTCTACCAGTTTGGCAGAACTGGAGCAGAAAATGGGTCGCTCATATTACATCTGGTGCATACCCCTAACAATAGCAGGATTTATTTGTTTACCTTTGCTTACACAATCCCTAGTACTTTTTGGTGAAAGCCAAAGCTGGCTGAATTTATCTGGCATTTGGCCATTCTGTCATGTCTTTAGTTTATGGAAATAACATTTTGCTTCTTAACTACTTGGCTTCCCATTTTGTTTGCTAACTAAGAAGCAAAATACACTGATTATCCTTCACATTTCATTAAATTTTACATAGAGTGAAATAAATGATTGGGACATATAAATAAAAACAGAAAATGCTGGAAAAACCCAGCAGGTCAGACAACAGCAGTGGGGAGAGAAACAGAGTTAACGTTTCGAGTCTGTATGACTCTTCTTCAGACTGGGACATACAGCTGGGATTAAGGGTTGAAACGGAAATATTAAAAAGAAACTTTACAGAGATTATTTTTTTAAATGTGGATTTAAAAAAAAAATAATGGAGTAATTTGACGTTCCACCAATATAAAATTTGTTTTCAGGGCCAGAGAGGTTTTACATCAGTAATTTTGAACTTGGTATGCCTTCATAAAAACCCAGTTACACCTCATTCAACAAAGTGTAATTTTTATAGGGATTTTTACAGGGAGTGACTAATCTACGTCAGTTTGACGATTTCAATCTGGTTGAAGTTTGCAGGGTACGCACCCTTTGGAGAAGCACAGGCTCACTGACAGCAACTTCTGGTTTTCCACATTGAACTATGCATGGACAAACTCCAGAAATTGCTGTCAGTTTCAGAGGCCGGCAAATGTCAATTGTTTTGCCATTGTTAACTACAGCAAAATTGGGGCCCTTGTTTCTCATGGTTCAAGTTTAGCTTGAGGCTGAAAAAAAAGGACTCCTCGTGTTTTTGAGGGGTTTTTTTCTCATTAAATGGCCTCCTCCCCTCTTGTGCCACAGCAGGTATCGCTGGTAATCTACTTTGCACAGATAACCATCCTTGATCCAGGAAAGTGGGTTGGAATTGCAACAGGATAGAAGTCCTGGTCCAAAGACCATCCAACAGGAGAAGGAAAATATGACTCAAAGGGCTGGATAATTTTAGTCCCCCAATGGTGGGGGCGAGCACAGAGGTGAGTGAGTGTGGAACATTATGCCAACGTGCAGCATGGCACCATCCAACAACCGTGCCATTTTCTTAGAGGCGGGGTGGTGGAGGGGGTCATTGGTTTGCAGGACTATCCATGCCTCACAAGCGGTGGTCAGCTGATTAAAGTTCCTTAAAATGCCATTAAGATTGATTGTCAGATGCCAAATGGAGCCTCTTGGCCTTCTGAGGCATTGGGTACTAGACTATCAGCCTGGAAGCAGCCTCATGGCAGCAGACTGGGCATTCAGCACCAGATTCGACTGTAATAGGATCTTGAGCCAAGTAGCCTTGGCAGATCCCAAACTAAGCATAGGTAAACAGTAAGTGCCACATGATAGTGCTATCAACACCATCTTTCCTCACTTTGCTGATGATTGAAAATAGACTGATGGGGCAGTAATTGGATGTGGTTTGTCATGCTTTTTATAGACACGATATAACTGGTCAATTTTCCACATTGTCAAGTAGATGCCAGTGTTGAAGCTGTACTAGAACAGCTTGTCTAGGCAAGTGGCTAGTTCTGGAGCACAAGTCTTCAGAACTACAGCTGGGATATCATCGGGGTCTATAGCCTTTTCAGTATTCAGTGCCTTCAGCAGTTTCTTATTATCACGTGTAATTTTAAATGAGACTTTAAACTGAGGCCCAGTATGCCCTCTCAGGTGGACATAAAAGATCCCCTGGTACTGCTTCACTGACTAGTATTCCAGAGACCCAGGGTAATGCTCTGGGGACCCCGGTAATGCTCTGGGTTCAAATCCCACCACGACAGATAATCCAATAAAAATCTGGAATTCAAAGTTCTGATGATGACCATGAAACTATTGCTGATTGTTGTAAAAAAAAACCATCTGGTTCCACTAATTCCCTTTAGGGAAATCTGCCTACAGGTGACTCCAGACCGACAGCAATGTCATTGACTCTTAAAAAAAAAGTTATCCCTAATGACCTTGCCAATATATATCCCCAATCAACATCACAAAAGAAAGTTGTCTGGTCATTATCACATTGCTGTTCTTAGGAGCTTGATGTGCATTTCCTGAATTACAACAGTAATTACAACACTTCAAACATACTTAAAGTATAACTGTTTTGGGATGTCATGAGGTTGAAAGTTCTTTTTGTTTTATATCCTGAATTTACTTTGCTACTAATGGATGGCTTCTAGAAATAGAGACTGCAAACTTCTCCGGTCGACAAGAATGCATAAAAAAACCTGTGCAAGGAACCATGCTCTGGCAGTAATTTGAAACAACAAAACAAAGGAATAATTGATCTGAAGAATAGTTGGAGAAAATGAATTACTCTAGGTAGTGACATACAATGCCAGAGTTCTGCTCCAAATAATGATTCATAATGGTGGGTATTGTATTTTTTAAAAAAGAGCTCTTTTTTAACTGATGAAGGAAAGATCACAGCAGTTGAAAATTCTCTTAAAGGGTCTGGTGTCCTGAGTTGCTGAAATTGCCCTTCTTGAAATATAGATTAATTAAAAACTACACTATTACAACATAAATCCGACTTACCATATTCAGAACTGATAAGATTAACACTTAGTTCTTCACCTTTAGAGGCTCTTTTAACTACAATTTTCTTTGTCCAGTTTCCTGATTTCAGCAGAGCTGAATCACTAATTTAAAAAAAGATCAGGATTAGCACCCTTGTGGCTTACTTAGTAAGGGACCACTCAGGGTGGTACTTAGGCATATAGAACAGGAAGATTATTTGTTTTATTTCTGAGCTTTAGATTCTCCTCCATGATGCCATTTGAAATTTGGTGAGGCAGCAGCAAATAATGAAGCGATATTAGCCTACTGCCACCTCAACGGCTAACTGATATTTCTCTTATCCCGCCCCTGGAACTGCACAGGCTGCTCCTTCCCTACCTGCTGCATACAAATGGGTATGAGTGAGGCTTGGACCCCCCCCCCCCAGGAATGTGGTGGTAGGGCCCCGTGTAGTAGCGGTAATTGCTCAAAAAGAGAGCGCCTGCTGGGAACCTGCATTCTACTCTGCCACTAGAATTTATCTGCAAAAACCCCAATCTTCTACAAGGCCTTCATTAGCACATCAGTTAAGATACTTGGGATGCTTCTGCCCCTTTAACAACATTCCCAGCTCTTCAGGTTGCATTGCAGTACTGGCAGAATGGGCTATTGCTTGACGGCGGTTCTTTTAGCAGCCTGCCCTGAAAACTAAATGACATTGCCAGCTCAGGAAATTGTGGTGCAGTTTTGGTTTGGCTGGTGTTGGATCAATACACCGCTGCAGGTGTTTGTGATTTAGCTGATATTAGCCAATGCAGCAGAATGGATTCTAGAGTGGGCCTCCACGGAAACAAAATAATTTTGGTTTCATTCTTAAAAGTAATTTAACATTTTTTCCCTTCCCCATTTTAAGCTCTTCCAGCACCATATATATAGGCGGAATGTGTCCTCTCGCTGGTGGTGAGCTTGGAGGTGGGAAGGACATGTAGCTAGGTTGGATGGTGGCATATTGGAACCCTGCCGCCTTCCCACCAATGTGGGAAGGCCCATGGTCAACCTTCTTGCCCTGCTGCCAATTGAAGACCTTAAGTAGCCAATTAATGGCCATTTAAGGGCCTTATCCTGCCACTGGAATTAACCCAGGTATTAACCCAGTGGTGGCGGCCCTGTCAACATGCATGAAAAACTTTGTGACCAGCTTGTCACATCTGGTGGTGGGGGGAGGGGAGGGGGTTGTCCCTCATTCAAAGGCACTGAATGCCTGATCAAGGGACACAACTTTGGGGAGTGGGAGGTCGGGGGTGTGGTGCTGCTGAGAACCAGTCCCCTTGACCTTCCTGCCCAACCCCTTACATCCCTCTCTCTCTCTGCGACCCCCATCCCCACATTACTTAACTGGCCTGGGTTGCTCTGTGATCCTGGGACTCCAGTAGGTGTTTTTCCTGCAGCAGCCATAGCCTCCCCTCTGGTACTGCTGAGCACAAGAGCTGTTGGCCACTGATTGGCTCTTGGTAGGCGAGACTTCCGATGCCGGGGTCTTGATTCCAGGGAAAGGCCCGCTGGTTCCCTTGCCACAGCCTGATTGGCTTGTGGTTCAGCAGGCCTTCCCGAAAAGCAGCACAGGTCACACCGCTGGCTCTTCAGACTGCAGGTGAGACCCCTGATGCCTCAAGAAGATCCCTCAATAAGTAGCCCAGCTAAGAAGATAAATATGAGACTCGTGTACAGACCAAAACCAGTCCAGTAATCATCACCCAACAGTAGAGAAACAATAATAGTGTCAACATAAAAGCAGATAGTAATCAAAATATTTTGACTTATCTTTTCAGTACCTGTGAGCAGGTTCAAAGCCATTTTCTGAGGCTATCTGGATAACAGTAATGACTTTTCCCACAATTTCGACACTAACAGTTCTCTTGTGGCATTATTCACTCCCACTGCAGTGTGCTGCTGTCCAATAAACCACTCATGGCATCCTAAGGCTCTGGAGAAAGTACTCTACTGTACTGAGTTGCCAGCCATTCCAAAAATGGAATTTTGTCTGTATTAGATTAATAATTTTAAATCCTTGTTGCTAATGTCACCACGCAATGGGTTAATAAATTCATGCAGAAAATGGGCCTGATACACATTCAATGTGGAATCTAGACAGGTTGCTTGGATGGGAACTGATGGGAGTATTGCATATATATCAGAATGTTTATGAGTGGTTTTTGGCCGACAATAGGTGGTTTTAATGCCTTATGTTGATTGAATGCAGACACAAGGTTGAGATTTTAAACATGTAAAATAAGTCTTGAAAAATTCACTATTTCCATTTGCATGTGTCCAGATGATGCTGCACTATGCACCTTAATAAATTTATATACTTGCGTGATTTTTTGTTTGTAAACAACTTGATTGTCTGCATCTCCTATGATTAGGGAAGTGTGGTGATTGTCAGGTGCTGTTCTCTTTTTCTGTAGTTGCTCATAATTTGTTAAAGTAATTGTCACAATGATTTCTGCCGCTGAAGCATGGTATCTTGCAAGCTTCAAAAGAAAAATATTCCAAATGAATGAAGTAAGGATTCATTCTATGCTTTATTATAATCAAGCACAGCTAAAGAAACCTCAATGGGGGTAGATTTTCTGCAATTTGCAACACATTGTAAACACATAAAGAATACATGATTTCACTGTAAATAGTAAATGATCTAGGTCTTCCCTAATATAATTTAAATGGTAAATAATTTTGATTTTTACAAAATACAAAAATATTAAGCAATCACTCCTTTCTTGCAAATATCACTGGTCATCCAAATAACTGCAAAAGAAATCCTATACCACTAATAATTACAAAGGTGAGATCACCTGTTCAACACTGAGCTCATATTTCGGGAGATGAATAACAGATTCTCTTATCTGGCTTCCAAAAGGGGGTTGTCTGTTCACAATCTACAAAAATAATAATGACTTTTATTGCATTATAATCAATGTATGTCAACGTAAACTGAATCAATGTGTAAAATCTTACTAATATTTCTACAACATATACTAAGCAGATCAATACAGTTAAATATTAACATCTATCATTTCCATGACATATGCATTTGTTATTGCTTCACTGGTACTATATGAAAGAAAAAGGGGTGATTTCAACAGTAAATATGCTGGTGAACAAAATTATACACTCCTGGTGTGTGCAGGTCCACAACAGGAGCAAAAATGTGTAAAACTACCCCTGAAATATTCACTTTATACAATATTTTTTAATACATAAATAAATATGTTGACTGAAGAAAAAATTTTAAAAATGCTTTTAAATCCAATTTTTATCACACTTCTTGTTTGTTTGTTATCTGGAGGCCTGTAGGGGCGGGTGTGAGGGCGGTACACCTTGTCTACCAAATATAATCTTAATTTCTGCGTTGTAATAATACAAACATGCATTGGAATTTACAGAATTCAAATGTTTTTAAAAACTTACAATGCAAAATTAGACATTTGTTAAACCTTACGTTTAGGTTGACGAGGAAGCTGTTGTATAAGAATGTGGCAATTGTAAGAACATAAGAAATAGGAGAAGTAGGCCATTCAGCCCTTCGAGCCTGCTCCGCCATTCAATAAGATCATGGCTAGTCGTTTGTTAGTATAGAACTTGAGTATTACTGAAAAAAGAGGCACACTATCGAAGCTTTTCATCTTGCACTCATCAGGACAGCTGTGCAAGATAAACTAACAGTAAAGGGAACAATAATTTATACTGCGTAATAAGAGAGTGCGGATTGGTTGGTAAGTGGGCTCTGACTGGTAGAGATGTTGCCATGGAGATTGCTGCAGAGAACAGTTAACTCCCACAATTCAAACCAGGCCAGTCGACTCTGATTGGTCAAGGCATTGCCATGGGGAATGAACCAGTGAATGGCTGTCCCCCAAGCTTTTGTTTAGTTGGAAAAAGCATAATGTGTGTGCATGCTCCTCTCTCTGCAAAGGACTGGGCCCTGTGTGTGAATATATGTGGCTTCTAGCCACATAGTCACGCATGCTAGAAGCCACATATAATGTATCTTGCGTAGCTGTCCTGATGAGTGCAAGATGAAAAGCTTTGATAGCATGTCACATTTTTCAGCAAGATTATGCCTGATTTGATTGTGGCCATAACTCCACTTTCCTGCCTGCCCTCCATAACCCTTGACTCCCTTGTCAATCAAAAATCTGTCTAACCCAGCCTTGAATATATTCAATGATCCAGTCTCCATTGTTCACTGGGGAAGAGAATTCCAAACACTAACAACCCGCTGAGAGTTGAGAAATTCCTAATTCAGAGGCCATGTATTCTAATCCCATACTAAAAAACTGAATTCAGGTAATTAGTAATTTGTGGGCCTGTACTGGAAACGGAAAAAATAACAAGGGAAGCTGTTGGACTTAAAGGACTCAGCTGGTTCTCTAACATCTTTCGGGAAAAGGGAATTAGCACCTCTACCTATTCTGCTCTATGCATGCCTCCAGTCAACACAAGCCAGTTCAACATATATGATCTCAGGACAACTAGGAATGCATAATAAATGTGGCCTTGCCAGTACTGCCACATCCCACAAAAATGATGCATGAAACTTACAATAACAAATCAATACCCGAGAGACAGAGTAGTCACAAATAGAGGAGACAGAGAGACAAAGATAAGAGATGCACAGGACACTCCATGAGAAATGTCACGGGAGATCTATTAGTAGGTATAAAGAATTGATGGAAGAATGAATACCAGCTCTAATTCTCTTGCATTTACATCTTCTATCTTCTGGAATGTAGTGAGGCCTGCATTTACCATAGCACTTGACAGAGTAGGTCCTGCAAACAAATTAACAATGAAAATTACATTGTACGTCTCACTTATAAAATACTTTAGAAATGTTTTAGACTATAAATTTTATATGAAAGCTGGCAACCATTTCAGTAAGGAGTACATGATACAAGACTTTGAACAGGAGTGAGTATAAGTGAAGGATAGTACGTGCAGAAAATTAATTCCTCAAATCTTGCATTTTTATTATTAATTATTATTATTGTTGTTGTTCTTGCTTGTTGTTCTTAGGTAGTTTGAAGCACCAATACAAGTGTTCCTCATGTGTTACCTACACTGAGTTAGTTTCTTACAATTGTCTCCCAAGGAATTTGTTCAGGGGATAGGGTGTGTATGAACTTAGACTACTTAGGGAGTGTGAGGCTAAGGGAGGGCTGGTGGTATTTCTGGTACACCTTGCATTTTCACACAGCTGTTGTACAGCATATCCATCTTGAG